>NC_092428.1:34000998-34315164 GCF_036169615.1 Heliangelus exortis
TGTTTGTTGTTGCAGCGTGCCATATAACTTCTGGTGATTGTTACTTTTTCCTCTGATGAAACCACGTATTTATAAGTGATTTATTTTTTATTTTGTAGCACAAACAGAAATCCATAAACTGTCGGTTCAGCGCCATTGACTCTTTGATCAGTTACTGGGCTATTTATCCTTTTTTTTTTTTTTTTTTTTTTTTTCCCCCCTCTCCCGTCAGGGAGGGGAGATTAAAAGCCTTTATTTCCAGCTCTCTTTCTGCTGCAAAGGTACGGAGCCGAAATGAACAATAAAAGCGTTCTTAAACCGCATCCCCTCCGCTCCTCCATCCATCGGCAGCGAAACTTATAGCTGCCTGTGTCAGCCTCTTAATTAGACTACTACAGCGATTTCCGAAAACATTTAGGTCCTATATACAAAGGAAATAAACCCACATTGTCAACTCGAGAGCGCTTCAGAGTTTAAAAGGGCTCCTCTGTAACCTATTGAAATAATTATTGAAGGGTACAACGCCTTCGTCTTTGTCACTGTAATTGTCCCTCGCCTGTCAGCTCTGCTTTTCTCCGGGAGGAAATCACAGGGTTTTACTACTGGGAGGCGGCGAGATCCGACCCGATTTTAGTCAAGAAAAGTAGAAAGTTTCAGCGGGGTGAGAGGGCGGCCGTGCCCGGGGCCGCTCCGCTGCCGGCCCCATCCCGGCCCGGGGAAAGGTCTCGCCTACCCCTTGCTCGGGGATTGCAAAGTTAGCAAAAATTACTACATGTGAGCAGGCGTGCAGAGCACGGCGGGGGTGTTAAAATCCAGCAGATCTCTGGAATGGTTTTAATTTCCACCGCTGGTATCTGATTACTAGAGCACTGTAAATTATTCTCCACTCTTACCTTCCTCCCCACCCCCCAAAAAAAAAAAAAATTAATAATATTTTAAGAACAAAAGCAAAACGTGAAATTTCTCTCTAGTTAAAAACAAACAAAAAAACCCCCTCCACAACACAACAACAAAAAAACCCCCAACAAACAAAAAAAAAAAAAAAAAAAAAAAAAAAAAAAATCCACGAAGTTGATTAAATCCAAAGCTAGCAAAGAGGTTTCTGTTTTTAATTGCTGTGCGGCAACGCTGATAACACGTAGTTATCATCGGAAAAGTTGACCAAGACAGGTTAAATAATTTAATAAGGAACTGCTTGTAATTATGTTATTTACAAGCTATGACAGAGGTTTGAGGAAGGAACAGAAGCTGATCCCAGGGAAAGGGACGGGTGCGGGTGACCCCTGGAGCACGGAGTTTGAATTATGGAGATGGGGGGCTGAGAGGTGAGGCTGGACCAGAAGAGAACAAGGTGACTTTTCACCTCAGCACATTTAACTTTTAAATCCAAATAAACGTCTCGCGTTACTAGATCATCGCGTTATAAAAGAAAAGGACTAATCCCGGCCCGTTTCGGAGCGCCGAAAGAAGAGGACTGCCCTTTTCTCAGCGAGGAAAAATATCGCCAAAAGAAGTTGGGGGGGGGGGGGGGATGGGGGCGGTGGGTGTGAAATAAAGTGCGTTTAAAAATAAATCGCGGCAACTTGGCTTTTGGTTTGTGTTTTGTTTTTCTTTTTTCTTTTTTTTTTTTTCCCCCCCTCTCTCCTTCTCTAAATTAATTATATCAAACAGCTGTTCACATGACGTTCTACTTGATGCCCCACACACAATTTAATAATGCCAAGGCTTCCCGAACAGCAACAACACACATTTTTTTTCTCTTTTTAAAACACCCTCCAGTAATAGGCATCGGAATTGCTCGCTCAGGTAAATGACAGAGAGCTGCGGTCTGTGGGGGCTGATAACCCCACCACCACCACCACCACCTACCCCCCTCAGCCAGGGCAAAACTTGGCAACTTGCGTTTTTAAGAAAAGCGTAAACTTTCTCACCTGTTTGGTCATTGAGTCTATTAGACGAACATATAGGTCCTGCTCTGTCCTAACTCCTGGGGAGGGAAAGCAGAGACAAATTCCTATTAGGATTTCCATCGCGAACCACCCAAATTACCTAATGAAAGCATGAGGTCAGGCAATTAGCTGCAACGGGCAGGGGCCGGCACTCGTGCCAGCCTGCCAAATAAATTAAAAAAAAAAAAAAAAAAAAAAAAAAAAAAAGGAAGAAGAAAAAAAAAAGAGGGCAGCAATCTCTTAACGATGGCGTTCTCAGCCACTGCTGACCCCGGTGTTGGGGGCCGAGCCCCACACAGCCCCTCCGGGCCCGAGGGCGGACGCGGCACCTGGGGCAGCGGGACCCGCATCCCCTCCCTGTGGGAGCCCCGCTCCGGCTCCCCTCGGCCTGCTCCCTCCGCTCCCCCCAGCCCAGTAATCACCAGTAATTCGGAACACTGGGGGAAAAAACAAAAACAAAAACAAACCCCAACAAGTCCTTGCAAAGTGCCGCTCGGCTGGAGCAGCTATCGATCCCCCTTTTTACTTTCCACTTCAAGACCGGCCGGTTAATCATGTGAAGTACCATTGACTTATTGATCGTTTATGTTTTGTTTTCCTTATATGCCAAGGCAGGAGCCGTGTTTACATGCGTGTAATTTTAATCTCAAAAAGCTTTTATATCCCTTTCCGAAAGGCCTTGAAAAAGAAAGTAAGAGTTTTTTCTGCGGTACACGGGCGTTCAAAAATGAGGTAACGACAACTTACCATTGCTATACAATAACTGAAGTTTATAATGAATCCCATTGTTAGTTTTTTCATTGTTTGGCTCCTGCAAGTAACGATAAATAATTACATTTAGCACGGAAAAAAAAAATCTCCCTCCTCCTGACGCACATTTTTTTTTTTTTTTTTCTCGTCCCTGAAGCGGCTGGGCATTAACAGTTTTGCAGAAATTCAGCCCACTTTGTGGAGCGCTGATGATGTCATTATCTCGGTGCAAATATGTCATGTTTAGCCGTTTATCCCGGCGTTAAAATGAGTCGGGGACGCGGCGGTTAAGTTTCTAACACCGGGATTGATTCAGAGCTGCCGCAATAACGGGGGAACCCGCACGTGGTCCGAGCGCCTCTGGAGTCCCGTTAGGGCAGCCCGGCTCCGAAATGAGCGATTAAATCATGCTTAGACGTTTTCTTAAAAAAATAAATTAAAAAAAAATTTAAAAATATATTAAAAAATTAAGACAACAGGAGGACTTACTTTCTCTTTCTCCACAAAGTCCACAAAAGCTGTTCTCTCAATCTCCACTGGCTGCCCCTGCCTGTCGTACAGAGCTAAGACGAAGTGGAAAAAATTGGATTTTCTGAGATTGGAAGGCGGCTGTTTCTCGAAATGTGCCCGAGCCAGCCCCACGCCGCTGCGGGAGAAAACAAGACAAGGCGTGGGTGAGAGCGGCGGGAAGGGGCGCGCAGGCACCGCGGCCGCGGAGGGATGCGGGGAGCGCGGAGCGGCGCGGAGCGGGGAGGCTGTAACTGATACGGGGCGGGCGGGGGGGGGTGGGGGGGTGGTGTGTGTGTAGGGGGGGGATTTACGGCCGGGATGAGAAATACAGGAGGAGAAAACCGCCGGGAGAGGATTTGGCAGACGTACCTTTGGGCGGCCGTGTTAGCATCCACTACCCCCGCAGTATGCATCCATGAGCGGACGGGATTCATCCCACTGCCCAGCGGTTCTTCTTTCATGGTCGTCCCACCTCTTGGTATATTTTCCTGAATCCCAAACATTAAAACAAATTTGGGCAAAACCAGCTCCTAACCAAAAGGGGTTAAAATTGAGGGAAATGTCAGATACGGGGTGGGTCGGTTGTTGCTTGATTTTCGCTCTCTCTCTCTCTCTCCTTGGCGACTGGAATATAAGAGATGACTTTACTCCCTGTGATCAGTAGGAGAAAAGCCCAGTTCAAGTCTTGCTTCCTTCTTCAATCTGTCCTGTATTGGCACGACATAAACAATTTACTGAGTACTTCTGTGCAGCGAGTTGGATGGCGTTCCAGTTTGGTGGTTTAGAAAAAAAAAAAAAAAAGGAAAAAAAAAAAAAAAAAAAAAAAAAAGAAAGAAAAAGTATAACTGCAGCCGGCGACACGGCGAGGTGGCTTTTTTTTTTTTTTAAAGGGGGGTGAGGGGGTAAAAGAATAAATATTTTTGTTGTTGTTTGCAGACGCGCTCAACGTGGTGTCATCCTAGTAAAAAACCGCCTCGGCACGAGAGGGGAGGAAAAAAAAAAAAAAAAAAAAAAAAAAAAGCTTCAGGACACTGCTGAATCGACCACTTTCTGGCAAGGCTCTCCTGCTCCAAAAGACAAATAAACGGGGGGGGGGGGGAGGGGGGGGGAAAAGAGAGGGGAAAAAAAAAAAAAAAAGGAAAGAAGCGAAAAAAAAATAGTGATTACCGCGGAGGTGTTCCCGGGCACACGGGAGAACGGGGCGCGGGCCCGCGGCGTCTCACGGAATGGACGGAGGCGCGCAGAGCCCGGCCCTCCCTCCCCGAGGAGCGCGCCCTTCCCCGGGAGCCGGGCCCCCGCCACGGCGGGAGAGGTGGCGTCACTGATGACGCAAGCAAGAGGAGGGGTTTGGGCCATATTTGGAGCGTGGGGTTCGGGAGCTCGCTCCCGCGGTCCCGCCCGGTCCTCCGGACCCCCTACACCCCTGAACGGAGGTGTGGGGGGTCCGGGGGTCCGGGAGCGAGGGCGGCAGCGATGTCTCAAATATCTTCTTTAAATTAACCCCGCTAATGAACCCCCCACTCGGCGTGGGCCGCAGGACAGGGTCGGGGCTGTGACCCTGGTGGGGCTGGACAAAGGGTGGCCGGATGCTGGGGGCGAGTACCACCCCCCTCCCACCCTCTATTTATATATATTTCTATCCATAAGTACCCAGACAGATGCATCAATAGATAGGTCTGAAGGCGACATGTGTACCTATATGTGCGCCTTGATCGTGTGTCTGTATATATATATATATATATATATATATCCACCTGGAGTGACGAGTTTTTTCTGCTCAGTGTGGGTTAGGATTCCTTTATCGTCATTATTTTTATTACTATTAATAATTATTATTATCAGGGATTGCCAAGGTCTGCGTGTTAATATTTTAATGAAACCGTGCAAAAATCGAAGTCCGAATTGTGTTATTAGGAGACAACACCCCCCCTCCCCGACCCTTTCTCCAAGGGGTGAGGAAATAAAATAATAATAAAATAAAATAAATAAATAAAACAGAGAGGAGAGAGAGAGAGATGTGTTAGAAAGCAATCTATTTTGCTGGTGTTGGGGGTTAATGACTATTGCCAAAGATAAGTGAATTATCAAAGCTGTTGCTCTACCCGATCTCAAAATCCATTACATTGCTGGCCGTCTAATTAAATACGTAAGTATAATAAAATCATATTTTATGACTATTTGAGGGTAATGAGATTAGTCTTTAGAAGCGATCGCCACATATTAAAGATGCCACTGTCTATAGAATGTTAATAACCTTAAATCAAAGTGTATGGAAACTATTCATGATAAATTAAAAGAAAATTCCTGTATTCACCACCAGCCCGGAGCTTTGGAGGTACAGGAGAGCAGTTTACAAACCCAAACACTTTTTTATCGCGAAGGGACGAGCAAAGCAAAGTTCCCAAACAATGCTCGGGGATGGGGAAATGGCATTTGGTGGCACTGAAACACGGAGGGACCTCGGGCGGGGGCCGGGGGCTGCCGGTCCCCCCGCCCGCCCAACCCGCCCTCCTCCAAACCAGGTAAAAAATAATGCCCAAACAACGCTATAATTGTAACGTGTTTCCTCCAAACGCACCGAACAATGCCGAAAGTTGGTCCTTCGTTCTGCTAACGAAAGCATAATGCTTAAAATCATTTACAGTATCTTTAATTCAGATTACACGCGCCAAGGCGATTTAAATCTGATTACCAAATTAGAAGGTTTTAAAACAAATCCTTTTAAATCTGATACTGTTGACTAAGGAGGGGGGAAAAAAAGGAAAGTTCCATAAGCCCATCACATAAGGTAACGATCCTGCCCCAGAAAGAAAGGGAGTTTTAAACCTTTTTGACAACAAATGCAGCTGCCCCACTATTTTGGACGATATTAAGCGAAAATGAATGCAAATCTGTGTTCAGAAGCCATCTGGCCAGAAATGGGGGAATCAGCTGCTCTTCACAACAGGCTCTGAGGCTGAATCTATTTCAGCTCATTTTCTAGATCATCTGGTCCTGCACCCAAAGCGTGGAAAATACGGTCTTTATCATTCACCAACTTTATCTTTTTTTTTTTTTTTTTTTTTTTTTTTTTAATGCGTGTGTGTGTGTGTGTCACCCCGCTGCTGGCTGCCGGCAGCCCGGCCCGGGATGCTCCCTGCACCTCTCCCGAGCCGGCATCCCGCGGGGTAGCCCCCCCCCCCACACACACCCCATTCCAACCCCCCAATTAGTTCTCAGCAGCCCGGGGGGTGCCCCTCGACCCCGCACCGCTCCCGCGGGGGGCGGGAGGGCCGGGCCCGCCACCGCCGCACCTTGCACCGCAGAACCAGGCGGGCAGGGGTGTGTGGGCGGCTGGTGGGGGGCGGCCCGAACCCTCCCGGCTCTGCAGCCCTCCTCCTCCTCCTCCTCCTCCGGCGCGGCGCGCCAAGTCTCCCTTTTGTGTGAATTTACGGGGTGAGGCTTCACTGATCCCCCCGCAAATTTGCATTTAAATAGCGACATCAAGCGATGCGCGTGCCACACACCAGTGGGCTCCCAGATGTCACCGGCGGAGCCGGTCAGATGGCCGCAGCCCAGCTGTCCCCCTCCCCCGGCTCCCCCTCCTCGCCCTCCGGCCCGGCCCCGCTCCCCGGCCCCGGTAAATCAGGCTGGGGACACCCCCCACCTCCCCCGCCCCCAGTTGCGGGCTGTGCGGGGAGCGGACGGTTTATCAGAATCCTCCTAAACTTCATTATTTTATGTTTTTCCCCATCCTGCACAATCCCCTCGGGACTGTTATCTTAATCATTTCACTTTTTTTTTTTTTTTTTTTAAATCTTACTTTTATTTATTTATTTTAAATATGATTATTTTATCCATTTCACGTTTTAAATCACAGAACTTTGAAGCCCCTCTTTTGACTTCACCGCACCCGCTCCATGCCCCCCGCAGCCGATTTCACCGCAGAAACTTTCTCAGAGGAAAGTTCCGCGGGGCGCGGAGCCCAGGCCCTTCTTTCGCCGTTTGGGGTGGGGGAGGTACGTCTGAGCCCCGCAAAACCTCGCCAAGGGGCATATTTCAATTTTATTGTTTGAAGGCGCCTTCATTACTTGCGTGCCCGGTTACAGTGGGTGTAATTTATGCCCGATTTAAGCGAAACAAATCTCTGCTAACTCTGGTTTCCTGCGTTGCAGGGCAGTGATAAATTTCTATTTTCGGGTATTTTCTGGCAGAGGATGCCCAGGTACCGCGGCCCCGCTGGCGAGGATGGGGCTGCCCGCCGGGGCCAACTTTAATTCACGGAGATGCTAATTAGCGCAGGGGCCCAGCTCCCGGGCGGGCCGGTCAGGCCCTTGCGCGGTGCAGCGCGCAGCTTGCGCTCAGGGCGGGACGGCGGTCGCGTTGAGGCCGAGCCGGGGCCCAGGAGCGGAGCCGGGAGCAGGGGAGGTGCCGAGGGGGTCTGGGGACACATTGACCCCCTCCTCCAGCGACCAAGGCCCCCATTGCCCCGCAAAGGGCAAAGTTTGCGGGGAGGCCGCCCCGCGCAGAGGGTTTGCGTCCCTGGGGCTGCTCTACTCCGGCTCGCCGGCCTCCCCCGCCCTTTGGGATTTATTTATTTACCCGGTTTGGGCCGATTTCAACACTTGAATTCGAATTCCTGAGCACCCTGGGGCCGGGGCAGAGCCGGCTGTAAACAGCTCGGGGAGAGCGGTGCGAAACCGACCCCGCACTGCCCTAAGGAGCGGAGCGCAGCCGGGCGCGGGGATGCGTCGGGTTGCGCGGGGATACGCGGGGATTGGGGGGGAGCGGCAGCTGGCGGATGGGGTGGGGGGACGCTGACTCACTGCGCGCTCAACGCAGGGCAGGCAGCCGGCTCCGCGGGCGCGGTACAAGGTGCGGGAGGGGGGCCACTGTCCCCATCCCTACCCCGGCTCTTCGGGCAGCGCCGTCGGTGCCGGGCTGCCCTGGGGTCTCTGGGCGAGATGCGCGGGCATCTCCCGCACCTTTACGCGCCCTGTGGCCAGGCTGCGCGGCGAGATGGAGCAGCCACCTTGGAGAAAAGAAACTCCTGGTGGGCGCAGGGGTGTTGGACACAAACTGGCGCTTGGCCCTGCGCTCCTCCAGGAGGGATTTCGCGGCCCAGCGCCCCGATATTGTTATATATTGTTACACCATGAATTAGCTAAAAAAAAAAAAAAAAAAAAAAAAGATAATAAAAAGATTTAAACTTTCCTTGTGCCTGAATGCCAGCCATGAGTCCGACGAGAGCCGTTCCTGGGAAGGGAAAACTCCCCGCGGCTCAGCCCGGCTCCCGGCTGTCCGACAGCGCGGCCCTTCCCGGCGGGGCGGCCCGGGGGGATGATACGGGGCCGCTCCCCCCCCCACCTCCCTCCGCCGTTTCGCCGCTCCCCGGGGCCTTTGAGGAGGGGGAGAAGGGGACCGTGGCTCCCTGCCAGCCCGGAGCCGCGCAGGCGGCGGGCGGAGGAGAATCCGCCCCCGCGGTGGGGCGCGGTAGGGGCGCGGGTGCGCAACCGGGGCCGCGGGGAGTTGGCGGCCGGACAGGTCCTGTCGTGTGGCGAGAACAATATAAACTGACTCCAACTGAACAAACAAGGATAGATCAGATAATTTCAGATATTATAATTGGCTTTAATTAAACACACTTCGTTCTAATTAACTCTGAAATTTTAGCATGCTTTGGGACGTTGGTGTCTGATTTGATATTGTCAGTCCAGATGTCCTAATAAAATTCAATCCTCCACTCAAGACTTCAATATTCACTAAGAACAAAATGCAAATTAAATGTAAAACCTAAAGTATCGCCAAAGGTATAATCAAGAAAGGTGTCTCAAAACTTCTCACTTTTTATTACGCAGTAGTTAGAAAATGCAGATTACATCCTAACAAGACCTCTACTGAATAATATAAACCTTAACTCTTTCCTGGTCAGAGCTCGCTCTCCCCGACGCTCTGCCCTAAAGGGATCCGCGACCATCCTGTGCCCGAGCACAGCCAAATAATCGCGATACGGGGCGACAACGGGCGCGGAGCGGGGACCTCGCCGCTGCCTCACTGGCGGAGCAAAACTTTCCTCTTTAACAAGTACTTTTCTCCCCGAGGCGAACAGCGGTGGGTGCCCCAGCCCGGTACCGGGATGCTCACCGGGAGACAGCCCGGGAAAACCGGGAAGCAGCCGGAAAACGGGCTGGAGGAGCGCAGAGACCGGGCAGAGGGCAGCGCAGGGCTCTGTGCCTGGGCGGGACACGGGTGCCCTGGGGAGGGGGGACACACGACACAGACACCGGGGAAAAGTCCCTATGCCCTTGCCCCAGAGCCAGGCGCTGCCTCGCCGTTCACTCCGCAAGTCACAGAAGGGTTTGGGGTTTTTTTTGATAATTAAAGCCTTAAGAGTAGGTCCGGGGTGCGCGGAGCTGCCGCAGAGCCCCGGGGTGCTTCACCGGGGGGTTGGAGGGTAAAACCCCTCGGCAAACCCACAACCTTCCTCCCTTGGTGGAGCGGGGTGAGCAGCACGGGAAAAAAACATTAAAAAAAATAAAAAGAGAAGCTATTCCCACATTAAACATTTGTATGTTTTCCATACTAATGGAGTCACTTAAAGCTGTTGCTAATTTAACTTTTTAAAAAGGCCACAGCGCGGTGATTTGCATTTTCTTTAGGATATTGAAATGAAGAGGAAGCCGCTGGGCGGTGAGGCTGCCCAGAGCATAGCTGGGGGCCATGCAGAAATAAAAACAGAGGAAGAAAAGAAGAAAGAAAGAAACTGCCTTCTCTTCTAGACTATTAATAAGCAATTTGTCCCGCTGAAATTTACATTGCAAAGACGAACGTGTCGGGGCGCCCGGCTGCCGCCCAGCCCGGCCAGGCCCCCGCGGGCTTTGCGGGGCGGGTGCGGGCCGGACCGATGCTCCTCCGGGCTCCCGCACAGCTCCACTTTTCCCCGGCACCTTCCCGCGCTCCGGGATTGCGGGAGGCGCGGAAATTCCCGCGGCCGGGCGGGGTTTGAATTTCCTAAAGAACTTCCCAGTTCTGGGAAAAAAAGAACCCAAAAACCAAAAAACAAACCAACCCGAAAAGAAAACAAACAAACAACAAAAAAAACCCCAAAACGCGCCCCTGGTTTGAGTCAACAACAAGTGCTGAGCTCGACATTTCCCTCGCCAGATTCCCCCTCTCGCTGCAGAGCAGCGGCCGCGGCTCTAGCGTGGGGACGTTGTGCCATCTACAGGACACTGCGCGGGTGGCCGCGCACCGCGCCCGCCAGCACTCACCGCGGCCCCGCAGCCCCCCGCCACGCACGCCGCCTCCGAAGCATTGATTACTTGTTATTGGAACTTTTAAACACCGTACGGAAACTTTGGGGAAGGAGACACACGCACACACAAACACAACACAAAGGCGACGGAGCTTGCTTTGCCATTTTGGCTTTTTCGGCGTAAGATTCAAAGATACGGAATAGCGAAAAAAAAAAAAAAAAAAAAAAAAAGATAATGCGGTTTGATTTGTTAGTCTAACTTCGCGATTTGAGATTTGATGTCCCCAAAGACCAGGCGAGCTTTTTCCCTTTATTTATTTTTATTAAAACATCAATCTACTCTGGAGCTGGGTGAACTCAGTTTCACCTAGAGAACATAAAATTCTCCATACCAAGGAAATAAGCACCTTTCATAAATCAACAGTATTCCTGACAGATCGATCAATTTTTGGTTGTTAATCCGAAAGGAGGAGTTTTAATTGCTTCCTGCCTTTTAGCCCGGGCACCTCGGCGCGGCGGCCCCGTCAGCGCCCTGCTCATCGCTTTTCTGCCCGGGAGGGGGTAAAAAAACCCCAAACAACCCCGGAGACTCGGCCGCGCAGCCGAGGCCCCACCACGGCCACGTTCCGCACTCGTCCGCACCACCCACCCCCGCCGCGCTACTTGCGCGCAAGCGGCCGCCGGCGCAGACGGGAACAGCGCTCGCCGCCGGTGGCCGTGTACCGGCTGGGCAGGACACGTGTGGGCGCGCAGAGGCGCGCAGCGATGCGCGCTACGCCCGCGCACGGCCCGTCCCAGGTAAGCGGGCGGGCGGCCCCGACCCCCTCCCCTCCCTTCCCCCCCTCTCCAAACCCCCCGCCCCCGCGCAGAGGCGCGCAAGCAGGGACGCGGCCGGAGCGGGACACGCGTCCGCGGGCGCTTACCTTTGCGCGGGTAATTAGGGCCGGGAGAGGTTTGTCCGAGGGAAAGCCCCAACCCTGCGCGGAGGGCAGCGTTTATTGAGGAGGGGGCCGGCGGAGGAGTGCGCGTGTGCTCTGCGCGCTTTAATACACTACTTACCCACCGCAGCCTCCTCGCCGAGGCTCGGTGGGGCAACGGCGGTGCGCGGAGCGCAGCAGTGCGCAAGCGTCCGTCCCCCCCCCACACCCCCTCCCCGCGCTGCGCGGGCGGGGGGCGGGCGGGAGGCGCGGGGCGCCCGCGGGGGCGGAATCGGCGCCGCGGCCCCGGGGGGGGGTCCGGGACCTCTCCCCCTTCCCCCCCCCCTTCCACCTACCCCGGGGACTGCCCCGCGGAGCGGTACCCCCTGTCCCCCCGAGCCCGTCCCGGGGTCTCGCAGCCCTGGCGGTGCCGCCCGCCTTAAGGTTGTGGCGCTGCCCCGGGGGGTGCGGGTGGGTTTGGGGGGAGCAATTCCCGGAGCCAAAGGGCTGGAGAAAGGCAAGAGTTCGTGTTGGGGGGGCTGGGGGGAGAGGCGAGGGCTGCAGCCCCCCGGTGGCACCGCGCGGGGGAAGTTGTGGCTCCGAACTTTGGCTCACCCGCAGAAGAGGAATTGCTGGAGAGACGCCGGTCACATCTTTGCTAAACTGTTGAACTGTTTTAATTGACCCGCTCTGCCTCGGATGGATGCTCCCAGCTCGCACTCCCGGCTCGCAGCGGACGCGACGCGGTCGCAGGTACCAGGGCTGAAGAACTTCCCGGCGACACGAAACCTTTGGTTTGGGAACGCTCACACTGCGTGCCACCGGCTGGAACAGTCTTATTTTGTTTATTTCTGCTCTTCTCCTCCCTCTCCCAGTTTAGCAGAGGAACTCTTGCAGCATTGGTTAATCTTCGAGGAGGGGATCACTGCTGTGGTGTTCAGCAAGCTCTCTGCTACCTCGGATACTTTCTACTGATCCAGTGATGTGCAGTTGCAAGAGGTGAAGGTATTTAGAAAAAAAAAAAAAAAAAAAGAAAGAAAAGTAGCAGTTTTCAAGTCAGGCAGATTCCTGTGGTGAAGCAGGAGAATGGAGAAGCATTTATTAAAAAAAAAATGTCATCAATGTTATAGAATCAAGTAACATTCACCTTCAGGTTTGTTCTGACAGCACCCACCCTTCTGGTTTGGCTGTAACTCATACAGAGAAAATGCTCTGAGCAGGGGGGAGAGGAGTGAGGTCCCAGGCACCTGGCAGCAGACCCTGAGGGGCACTTTGGAGGATGTTAGGATGTTAGCCCTGGGACTGGGCTGGCATGGGGATGGGGTGGCTGTGGCCAATGCTACTCTGGTGTCCCTCAGCTTTCAGCTTGTCCTGGACAGAGGGACCTCCCGGGGTTGTTCCTGCTGTGTTTGCCCACGGGCAAGCCTGGCTGCTGCTGACACCTGTGTAAGGGCTTGGGAAAGAGCTGTCCAAATGTGCTGGGGGAGTGGGAAGTTGGGTTGAGACCTGGAAAAGACAACACAAGCCTGCTGCTGCTCTCCCGTGTCCTGATGTGCCCCTGCCACGGGGACAGTCAGTGGAGCTGCTTTGACTTAGTGCTTGGCGGAAGGTTGTCCATACCTGGCCTGGAGCTTGGGGGATGGATCTAGGATCTGGTGACCCAGTAGAAAACACCTGATGGTGGCCTTAGGGAGGCCCACAGAGGGAAGTGGAGGGTCTGGGCCTTAATTATGTTACAGGATGGGTTGGTAAAGTTCTGGGCACTCGTTCAAGGGGAGTTTAAGCATCTGTAAAACTGAATAATACACACAAGCTTTAAAAACTGGTCCTGACCAGGAAGATAAAAAAGGTCTCTGTGGGCCTTGTGAGGTCAGCAGGGATGAAATGGGGAAGCAGACACACAGGGTGAGCTGGTGTTCCCAGGCCTGAGCCCTGCTGATCCTCACCACCAACCCCAAGCCACCCTGCTGGAAAACGGTTCCTGGAGGATTTGCCTTCGTTCTGCAAGGAGCTGCTTGGCGCAGGGAGGCTGAGCCAGGCTCGTTAAGGCAGATAGATGTTCACAAAATATTTCTGAACCAGATTCCTCGACAGCCTCACAACACCCCCCAGGCAGGAGCTCTGTCCGTGCCACCCGTGGGGGCTGCCCTGTGCTCTGCCCCCCAACCTCCCCCTTCCCACCCCCTGCACCAAGCACCGCCCTTGGTTACGGCCCACAGCAGGGCTGCCTGCTGCTGCTGGCTTGGAAATTAATTGTGCCACTCTCCTTCTGTCGCCAGGATCCTTACCCCTCCGCTTTTTTAAAAATTTAAAAAGATCATATATTTTTCACAGGCTCGTTGTGCTCCTCAGAAGAGAAAAGCTGGGTTGTGCCTCAGCCTTTTACATCAGCAGCGTGCATGCAAACTGCTGAACAGTGTCAGGTATTTAAAACCACCAAACCCTGTTCTTTCTCAAGGCTTTGGACCACCTGGCTGGTCTGCAGCCCCGTGGAGTCAGGGGGCTGCTGGCAGGCTAGCAGTGGTCCCTTTTATTTTGACACTGTCTGTATTCCTGGCATCCTTCACTCCCAGATTAAATTACGGAGCCCTGGGACCGCTGTCTAACGGCAGCTACTTAAGTTATTAGAGTAGAACTGAGACAACATCTTGGTGCTCCTTATCTCTTTATTCCTAGCTCACTTTTTTAGTGCACCGCGCTCTCTATCAGCAGTTTTGATTCCTCCTCCTCCTCCTTTTAATCTTACCTCCAGCCTTCGGTGTGTTGCAGTGGCTCCTTTTAGTGCTCAGGCAGTGAAACTCCTGGCTCCAGCTCTGCGGGGATGCTACAGAAGCCAGCAGTGAGGTTTCCCCACGGGATAAACGTGTTACCTTGGCAGTTTCACTTTTCCATCAGCCTGGGGCATCTTGTCTGCTCCCAAATCAGGGTGTTCCTGGCAGCAGCCTGCCTTCCTTTGCAGCCTTTTTTTTTTTTGTTGTTGTTGTGTTTTTTGGTTTTTTTTAATTTTTTTTTGCAAGTGGACGTGCTGCAGCCGTGTCTTGAGCAGAGGATGAAGCACTTGTGGCTCACTAAACCCCTCTTGTTCGTGGGAGGCTGAACCCAAGCACCCAAGTTCCCCTCTGCTACGTCAGTAATAGGGTTTCCAGTGAAGCCACTGCCCTTACCAGTGCATGGTCCTGATCCCCACGCACCTACACCTCAGAGTAACTCCTGCTCCACTTTTACTCTGTGCTCAGTAATGCCACCAGAGCAAGGATGCAGATGCCAGGAGCATCTCTGGGTGCCTTTAGGGAAAAGCATTTTGGGTATAAGCCTCCCTTAATGAGGCTGTTCCTTTAAAGGGGGATAACTTTCAGCTTGTGGGTTATTTTTAATCACCTTGTGTAAAGACTCTCTCTGTTTTTAGTAGTCACAAAATCATTTTCCTCATGTGCTGAAATCTCTCCCGGTTATTTTTATAATTTTTAAATTTTTTTTTTTTTTTTATGCAGAAAGGGAAGTAAGTGAAGTCCAGTGATGGAAAAGGTCATAATCCCCAAACCATGAAAAAAACCAAAAAAGTAATGTCATCTCTTCCAGTGCTGGAGGTTAAACACTTGAGTGGGAAGTGTCAGGGATGTAAGAGGACGTTGACTGAAGCAGTGGCCCCTTCCTTTAGGAACTGTCTTTGTGCACTGCCTGCAGTCCCCTGGCTCAGACACCTCCTGGATCGGGGTCAGGGGGTGGGAGGTGACCTGTCTGGTGCCCACCAGTTCAGCAGCAACCCTCACCAGGGACCACCCCAGCCCAAACCACAGCAACTCCCCCAGCCCCAGCCGGACGGGGCTGTCAGGAGGGGGGGAAATGCAAAACGCAGCCCCTTCTCCTCTCCCCCTCTTCCCTGGCTCAGGGATTCACCCAGAAAGCAGCAGGCACAGGGAATGTTTTCCTGCAGGCCCCTGGGCTGGTGAGGAATGCTGCAACCTGGTGATGGAGGCAGGGGGAAGGAGGGAGGGAGACGTGGGCCTCACGAGGAGATAAACAACAGCGAGGAGAATATTGAGTTTAAATATTTCTAGCAGAGGACTCCACCAGCAGACTCGGCTGGAAATTGTCTGAGACATCACCATGCAAAACTGCTTCCCTTTTAAAAGGAAAATGATCTAATCAAGATGTATGTGCCTGGCAATACACTCGCAGGGAGAGTAAGTTGGAGTTATCTGCTTCAATTATGTGCACTTACTGTGTTCTTGTCCTAGCAAAGGACTCGAATAATAAATATAAAACTGTTTTTTTTCCAAACCTGTAGCTCAGTTGAGTAACTCGGTGCATGTGAAGCACGAGAGGGAGAAGTTACAAGGTAAAAATGTTGTGAATATTTCTGATAATCCCGTGTACAAAATGCTGGCAGGTGGTGGCAGCTCAGTACCCAGGAGGATGCTGGGCTGTGCCCATCAGGGGAACTGTTTGTGGTCTCTTGCCTCTTGTGGAGCCAGAGAAGTTTTTGGGACCCCTGAGCCAGCAAGGTTAGACCTTACCTGTGCCCATCAAAAACTAACATAGAAATGATGGGACTGGCAAAAAAAAATTTTTTCTTCCCCCATCCCAAGAAGAAAAAGTGAGGCTCAAACCCTGGAAGATGAGGGAGCTTGCTCTGCAGTCACAGAACCAAAGCAAGAAGCACAGTGCTGTTAACAGAATGAGGGAAGGGTTTGGGTCAGAAGGGACCCTACAGATCATCAGGATCCAACCCCCCTGCGTGGGCAGGGACACCTCCCACCAGCACATCAGCCTGGCTATTTGTTTCCCTCCAGGTTCTGTATTTTTATGGCATAAATTATGGACATGGCTGCTATTCCTGCTTGAGCAGCTTTGTGAGAAATGAACTTTGGCTGAACACAAACAGCGAATAAAGCAGGAAATGAGTTTAAAAATGATGCAGGTCTTCATTTCTTTTAAGGTTAAATGACTGGTCCCAGGTGCTGATACCTCGTAGACCTGCCTAGATATGTTTTGAACCCACTAAATAATAGATTTCAGTGTGTTTTTATTTGTCTGCTTTGTTTTGGGTGGAATTCCAGCCACAACCTGCTTCTCCATGTTGCATTTCCAGAAGCTGTGCTCTGCTGATTGAATTTGCTTCTCAATCAGATGCTCAGTTTTTATAAGGCACAAATGTTTAACTGCTCTTTTGTTAACAGAAATTATAGAAGATTAAGAGCTTATTTGTTGCTTTCATTTTGCTGTAATAGCTGTGAAATTTGGACATGAAATAAGATACAAGTTTTTTTAAATAACCTTTTATGCCCTGCTCTCATACATCAGCACAGAGTTGAAGGTGGCCATCACGACATGACCAGAGAAAGCAAGAATTTTGGGGGTAATTAAATTAATTCATTAGTGCACTTTGAATATTAGCAGTGTCAGAAGGTCTTTGCTACCTGCAATTCTCCATTCCAATCCCCTCTTAAAAAGTAACACTACAAATATTCTTCTCTAGTTTGTTTTGTTGTTTGTTTGGTTTTTTTCTAAATGATAGGTTTACCTCCTAATTTTGCTCTTGTTTCACAGTTTTTATAGGACTCTTGGACAGTTTATAGATGCCAGCTGACACCTGTAAAGTTCACCTGAAGCTGTTCAGCAATTTAAAACATGTCAATGCAATTTATCCAGAACTCTTAATGCACAAAAAAAAGGGAAAAATTGATCAGTGTGGGTGAGGGGAACTCGTCTGTTCTCTCTTCATAACATGGGTGTAAAACTGTCAGGTTTTACAGTCCCCCTCACAATGCTCCAATTAAACACAGTTTTTGAGGGGAAATGGTGCATTTCCCTCCCATCTCCCACCCCCAGCTGGGCTGGGACAGGGCACAAGGCATCAGCATCCTCAGCATCCTCAGCATCCTCAGCATCCTCAGCATCCTCAACATCCTCAGCCTCCCTTCCTGGGAAAAGGTACCAACAGCTCAGACATGACAAGGTGCTGGTTTTTAATTCAAATTGATGAATTTAAATTAGCAAAAGAATTATAGGAGTGGGAGGGGTGGGAAGGAATCTTATTTTATTATTTTAAGAGCTCTCACCTTGTGGTTGGTCCAGACTGGTTCAGATGCTGCAGGCAGAAGGGTTTTGATGCCTTCCCCTCAGACCCTGTCCCCCAGCTCACATTTCTCAGGTTAACTGTTCCTTTTACCATCTTAAAACTTTTTTTTTTTTTTTTTTTTTTTCCCAAGCTCAGATATCCAAAAGAAATGGAAAACAACAAAAATGTGATTTGGCAGATGTCATTTATCTGTCCTGTGTTGTTCCTCCTCTCTGAAGCCCCTGTTTTCCACTTCCCCTCAGTAGCCAGGAGACCCAGGAAGGCCTTGCAGTGATGTATTTATTGCAGCTGGAAGCTGATCAGCACCTGGAATCATCTGTAACTCTCAGGAAAGCACTGGACCCGGTGCTAATCCCACTGTTCACAATTATGGCAAGTTTGATCACTGGAAAAGGAAAAAAAAAAAAGCCTCCTTCTTGCGGGGTATTTATCATCTTTCAGACAGTAGCAGACAGTGATCTTTTACTCCCTCATGCAACATTCCAGCAAGCATTATATATTTCAGAGACATTTCCGTGTATGTATATGCTAGGAATTGTATGCAATATTCCAGAATGGTTCCACCAGTGGTGCACAGGGAAACATTACAGTATTAACCACCTCTCACCTCGCCCATTACCGTGTTTCTTTGCCTAACAGACTGCAGTATAAGAAGCATCTGATTTCCTGTTTAAGTGCCATATAATCACTTGTTACACATAACAGCACACTTCCCTTCCTTCTGCTCAGATCCTGGGAACTCCCATTTCCAGGGGCCTCAACGCTGCTCCAGTGAATCCCTGTGCCCATCAGACCTGATCCCGGGGATAAATCAGTCCCAGGGGGGCTTTGCTGAGGTTGTCCCCAAATATGGACCCCAATGTGTATTATTGATTTAAAAACCATAATAATAATAATAATAATAATAATAATAATAATAATAATAATAATAATAGATAATTTGCAAAACCTCTTGAAAATCTTTTCCTGGTGATTAATCACTCCTGCTGATGCAATTTTCTCCTTGTTTCCTATACAAATGTAACCAAACTGGCACTGTTGGGCCCCGGACCTGGCACTCCTGACCTCCTGGGGCAGTGGGATTTGCTGCTCAAGGAGCTGGTGGTGGTGTTGGGGTCCCAGCACCAAGCAGAGGAGCTGCCAAACACCTGAGGACCCCAGGAGAGAGCTGAGCATGGCTGGAGCTGGAGCACAACCCAGCTGAGGGATGGACCAATCCTGTGCCTCTTCAGTGCTCCAAGCAGAATGTTGGGACCCAGGGCTTCCAGGCTCCTGTGTCCCCTGTCCCAGAAGCCACCAGCCATGGCTTGGAGGGGCTGCAGGGCAGAACTCTGATTTTGGTTTTATTTTTGGATGTGGGTGTGTGTGATTTGTCAGGGTGGCTTTAAGCAGGGCTCAGCCCCTGACACCTGCAGCAAACACACCCTTGGGCCACCTCCTTCCCAGCAGGCTGGGACCTGCACCAGAGATGTCCTGGTGACCCTTTATATGAGAGCCCAGGAATGTGTTTGCATAGGGGGGGTGGGCAGTACAAGGGGGGAGTGCCAGGGGGTCCAGCCAAAGCCCAGCTGCTCAGCTCTGGAGGGGAGGTTGGGTATGAAATGACCTTGGAGTTGGTTCCCTGCTCTTCCTGAGGCTGGGGCTGGGCAAGGTGCTGCCAATCGCTGCATCAGCAAGAGGAGGGTTTGCTCAGGTGGGTGCCATCATCCCAACAGGATTTATTGGGTGGTTCCCCCAGCCCCCAGGCAATTGCTCCAGCTTCAGGTTGTTCTTGGGGGTGGTTTCTCTGTGTGCCCCAGAAGATGTGTGTGGTGCTCCAGTCCTGGGAGCACCAGGAGTTTGCTGGTTCTGCTGGGATGGAGGGGAAGCTGCTGCGTGTTCCTGATGGTGAGTAAACTGAGGAAGCATTGGAACTTGGACCTTGCATGTTTTGAATTATAATCTCTAAGCTTTGGGTTACTGCCTGTGTTCCAGAACTCTGATTTTGGTTTTATTTTTGGGTGTGGGTGTGTGTCATTTGTCAGGGTGGCTTTAAGGCACCAGCCTGGTGGTGAAATGTCCCTCCCTGAAGGCAGTGGGAGCTGAACCAGTCCCTTCCATGGGCATCCTGAGCCTTTGGGTGCTCAGAGGCTGAGTGACCCCCCTTTTGGGAGAGGAGGGGGCACTGCACTTGCAGGGTCAGGATGAAATACCCTGATACAAAAATCAGGGGTGTGACATAAAAGTTGTGCTCTGAATTTCCTTTAAAGTCAAAACAATATTTTAGTAAAGCTGTGAAAAGTGGATAAATCTAAAAGAAATGTAAAAGCTTGCTGTGTGAAACTGCCTATGGAAGGAAGTCTGTCTTGGAAAGTTTGAGAGGCACCCTGGAGGGCAGTGTCCCCCTGTGTCCCCATGCTAGTGCTGAGGTAGGGCAGGTCCCTCCCTGCCCACTCCCTTGAGGACACCCAGGACCATCCCCTGGGGCTCAGCACTGGCTTTGCCCACGGAGAGGCAGCATCTCTGGTGATTCCTCGTGCAAGCTGATGTATTTAGACCCCTGATACGTTTCAAAATGGCATTTTGCAGTGTGAGGGTTGTGCTGGGATCCATAGTGCACATCCCAGATGCAGGATTTATCTGCTTGGAAAAGCCCAGAAGGCAGGAGCAGGGCAGGCATCTTCTGGGGGCTGGAAGTGGGTGCTGGGACCTGCCTGGGCTCCTCCTGTGTCTGTAACCAACAAAATGCAACGATTCTAAGCTGGCTTGGCTTGGCTGGTGGCTCAGGTGAGCTGGGGATTGCTGTGGAGAAATTACCTGTGGGTTATTAGAGGCTAAACTTGATCTGGTTTTGAAAACAAGTTTTGAGTCGAATGGATCCTCCTGGTCTGGGCTGCTCGTCATCCTGTGCTCATAGCTCCCTAAGACATCTCTGCAGATGTCCTGATGGATCCTGTTAGGGCAGTCGAAGCATAGAAAAATTTGTCTTTAAAACCCCGTTCCCACTCCTCTGGCTGAAGTGGAAGCCGCTTGCCCGGTCTCCTCCGGCTTTGCAGCCCTGCCATCTGCTGGCGGTTTCCTGGGAAGGAAGGTTTCCTGGGAAGCTGCTTGCTGGGGCCTCGGCTCCCAAACTCTCCCCAAGTGTCTTTCCAAACCTCTTCGTAGGAGCTGCGGGGTCCCTGGGTCTCCCGAGGATGGCGGCTGCCGGCGGTGCCTGTGCCGGGCAGGGATGCTCACAGGGACCCTGCTCTCCTCAGTGCCACCCAGCTGGGACGTGGGGCGCCCAGCACCCCGGGTGCCAGGGCTGCTCTGGCCTGGCTCTCCCGGAGGAACAGGGAGCAGTTATCCTCTGGGATTATTTTCCAAGCCGGGTGGGCAGCAGGCTCAGGCAGTGCTCCCTCAGCTCTCCAGGCACAGTGGGCACAGCTGCCCTGGCTGTGAGGTTGTGTTCCCAGGTATCCAGCAGGAGCTCCTCAGCAGTGGTGTGCCTGGAATTGCCCCTTTCCTGGCTTTCATCCCTCTTTTCCCAGTGACTGGGGTGTCAGCTGTCCCCATGCTCTTTCCCGGGTGCTGTGCCAGGGCTTGGGAGCTCAGTGGATGCTTTGCAAGAGCAAAGATCCCACCAGGCTGGGGTGTGATTTATAGAGAAGGAGTTTGAAGGCAGAGGGAACTGCTGTGCCCTGTGGTGAGTGGCTGTGTGCCATGCCCAGGTGAGCCATCCCCTCCTGCAGCCCCATCCTGAATGTACCCTCTGCTTCTGCCTCCTCCTGCTCAGTCCCAAGTGAGACATCACGGTGCCTCAAGGAAGGGCCATCCCAGCACACTGCAGTCCTTGCTGAAGGAGGAAGCAATAACTCTTTATTTAAATAGAGATTATAGCTTGCAGCTGTAAATTACCCTGTGTCTTTATTTGCTCAGGTACCTAAAGGCTCTGAAGGCTTGGTGACAACTGGAGCCTTCTGCTGGGGACAGCAGGACTGTGCTCAGCACCACGGGCTGTTTGGCAGTGCTGCAGGCTCTTTACACACTCAAATTAAGATTTACAGGTAGGAAGTGGAGCTGGGTCCCCATACACTGCCAGGGGAGGGGCTGATCCTGCAGCTGCCCCTTGGCTGTGGAGCATCTCAGCAAACTCTGCTCCCTTTTCACTCTCCTCCTTCTGAAGACTGGGTATTCCTGTGTGCTTTTGCTGCAGTCACACATTACCAAGTGACAGCTGCTAGAAGTGACCACACTTTCTCCCAGGTGTAGGTAGGAAACTTCTGGGCACTGAGGTCTCTGTGGTTCCTCTGTTTTTTCTCCTAAACATTTGTTTGAGGGGGAAATTTCTGGGAGGACAAAGAGCATACATGAAAAAGAGCGACACTTTGGTACCTTTTCCTTGGTCTCTGTAGTCTTGGCAGAGCTGGGTTCCTCATGGGAAAGGCTTCCCTGGGAGCCCATGGCTCCTGGATGCCCCCCATTACCCAGCTCTTACTGGAACAACTGAGTCAAACCTGGTCCCACCAAAATCAATGCCATTGACTCCACAGCTCCTGATGGATTAGCCCTGCTGAATAACAGCTCTCGACTTTTACACTGATAGATGGGATGGAAAAAGCTTTTAGTGGCCACCACAGCCTGAATTCCTGCCTGAGCACAGTTCTGGTGTTGCTGTGCCAGATGTGTGCCCAGCTCAGCCCCTGAGCTGTGACCAGGCATGGCAGAGGTGACCCAGCCTGCTTAAGGAGATCAAGCCCTGGTTTGGTAAGGGTTAAAAGCAACAACTTGCCAAGCACAGGTTTCCTGGGCCTTGTCCCCAGGCTGAGCATCCTCACAGATGGGTGGTGGTGCCACCTCTGCTGGGCCTCCTGCCTGGCACAGGCATCAGCCCAAAGGCACCTGCAAGGTGGGCTGCATCCTGCCCTGGTGCTGTGTAAGGAGATTTCCCCCATTGCTGCCCTGGGGTATCCCTGGGGGCAGGCAGCAGAGCTGGGGGGGCTTCACTAGAAGATTTTTTTGCAACCTGGGAAAGATGCAACCTGCCTGTTGTTTGCTCTTCTGTGAGAAACTGGGGCTGGAGGGCTGGGAAGGGTACTGAGAAGGTACTGTCAAAGGGCACTGGTGGGTGGAGTAAGACAAAGGAAACCCCCCCCCCCGACAAAATAATTCCCACCTTCAGAATCCCCCCTTCCAACTTCAAAAGTTTTTTGATTTTTGTTTTTGTTTTTTTTTTGCTTCAGACAAGACTTTCTGTGCAGTTTGCTGTGGAAACCCTTTGCAGGCTGGGATGGGGATCTGGGGGGCTGCCCAGGGGCACATCCCAGAATCTCCTGCTGCCATGGGATGTGCTCACTGGCTTGTGGCTCTCTGGCGTCTGCATCCTCTTTTGCTGCTTGCTTTTGGGGAACAGGAGTGCCCCCCTGGCTGTGCCTGGCTCCATGGTGGGTGCTGCTGGCCCTGGAGGGCTGTGCAGGGGGGAGCTGCAGCCCCTCTGCAGTGCCTGACCTCCTGCAGTGATTCCTGGAAACATCTGTCAATATTAGTCACATATCCTGGGTTTTTAATTGATCACACTGCCTCCGTGTACGTGGGGTTTTTTTTTGTTGTTGTTTTTAGTTGTTTTTTTTCCTGGGTTTTACCATAATAATGACTTCTAATGAAGCTGATTATGTCTCCCATAAGGAACATTAATAGATGAGTGCATTGTTTTTAAGGTACAGCTGTTTATTGCCTGATCTGCAAGGAGCTCCATGGAGTGGGGCTGCCCGGTGCCACCTGAACCCCCTGTCCCTCAGGTGGGGTTTTAACTTTTGGGCTGGATTTACTCTGCAGAAGACAGGGAAAGGGTCCAGTGTCTGCAGAGCTGAGCAGCACTGTGGTGGCTGCAGAACAAAGTCCTTACAGGTGCTGCTGTGCAGTTATTCTGCATTCAGCATTGGAGCTCTTCCTCTCCAAAGAGGCACTGATGAGCTTCACTCCTGCAAGGTGCAAACTCGGGCATCAAACGAGGCGCAGGCACCTCACAGGGGTTATTTCTACTTATTCCATAGGTCAAACCCAGGCACAGGTATTGCATTCCTCCCCTTGGTGTTTTCTCCCCACATGGATTACCAAATACTTCTCTTTTGGCCCTAAAAGCAAATAATCTGCACAAGGGCCTGGCATGTTCAGCCTCTAAATCCTTATGAAGCTGGGCTAATTTTCCTGCCTCAATGTGGTGAGTGTTAACAAAGTATTCTATCTAAACAGTGCTGTGAAATGCAAATTATGGCTTCCGTAGTAGTTTTGCTTATTACAAACTAATTAAAATGCATAACCCAAAAACTCTCTCCTCTCATTACGGAGCTCTGTGCTGTATCACTCCATACTCTAAAGCAGCTGCGTGTTGGCTCTTTGATATTGGAAACCCTATTGTCATTAACCTCATTATGACAATACTTCTTTACGAGGTTTGAAATGCCTGCCTTTCAAGGAGGATGCTGTAAGGATGATAATATTTTTTTTTTTTCTGTTTTGCATAATACAAACTAGAGGGGGAACCGGGCAGCAGGAGATGAGGAGACGTGGATTATTTATTAGCATCCCCAGGAACAACTGTGGTTCTGTAAGATTAGACACCAGGAAATGCTTGTGCCTTTGACAGTGGTCTCTGGGCGGGTGGAACAAGTGGCTCACTGTGTTGTTTTTACCCTTAAACTCTTCTGTGCCTTTAAAAATTAACCTGGCACTTGCGTGAGACCAGAGGTGTTGCAGTGATGGGCTGGGATGTCTGAGGGTTCCAGCCCCGTGTGGATTCCTCTCCCCCTCATGCTTGTCACACTTTCCCTCCTGCAGAAACATCCCCTGAGTTTGGTGAATTCCTCTGACCACAAAAGCTTTTTGGGTTTTACTGGTTTTGTACTTTTTTTTTCAGTGGCTTTTGGGTCTGGAATCTCTGGGGTGAATAACAAAGAGGATGCCAGTGGTCTGGAGGAGAAGGGGATTTCTGGATGAGAGCAGAGCACACTTGATCAGCAAATGTAATAATGTGAGACACTTCTGTGAATGAACCCCTGCCTGGCCAGCTGGAACTTTGAAAATTTTACTAGAAGCTGTGGGGACAATCAATCATAAGAGTCAAGTTGTGTGCAGTTCTCAGAAGTAGCCTGTGGTTACTTAATTTTTACCAGGGGAAAGAGGGTTGGGGCTGGTTTGGGGAAGGAGTTTGGTTTATGTAGCAGGAGTATTGCTCCTCCCAATGAGCTCCTGCCCAGGACAGGGAAAAGTGGGAACATTTAGTTCTTGTTAATAACCTCAGCTCAGGTTAAAGAGAATAAATTAATCCTTTCCACATCATTGGCTGGATGCATCACCCAGAAATGTCTGGAGCAAACGCACGGGAATTTCTCAGAGGAGCTGCTCTGCAGAGCAACACTAGATCAGGGATTTTTGTGTAAATGTGACAAACATTGGCATTAATTCTATTCAAAACAGACTCCTAGTGACAGCCTTGCCAAGTAACCATCTTCCTTCTTTCGCTGGAATAGGCATCCATATTTCACTGAGTGGAACAGAAGTGCCTCAGGAGCCCGAGGTGGAGATGCTGCTCAGGAGGCAGATGGGTCCCTCACTTGTTTCTCCATCAGGGTGTTGCAGGGTGGGAGCCCTTTCCTGCATGTTGAGACTTGGTCCTGGTGGGCAGGAGGGACCTTAGGGCAGGACGAGGATCTTCCTATCTTCCCTGATCTCTGAGAAAAAGTGTTTTTGTGAATTCTGCAGTATCTGACACATCTGGCCCTTGTGGGGCTGCGGGTTATTGATTTGTTTCACAGCTGAACTGCTGCCAGAGGATCCCAGATTAGTTTGGGTTAGGAGGCACCTTAAAGTTCATCCAGTCCCAACCCCTTGGCCATGGACAGGGACACCTCCCACCAGACCAGGCTGCTCCAAGCCCCATCCAGCCTGGCCTTGAGGACTTCCAGGGATGGGGTCACAAGTTCCCAAGATATCCAGGTTACCAGAAGCCTCCCTCTCTTAATGACTATCACACAAAATCACTTCTCTGCATACGTGCTGCTGCTTGTATCCAAGTCCTGGCTTCTGCAAGGGGGGCTGGCAGGGATGGGAGGGATGGCTTCTGCCTGGGGTAGCACCAAGAGCCTTTTTTCATTTCCTACACGAAGGTTAAATTCTGACATTTCAAGTCTGTCTTTTTTCTTCTTTTCTTTTTAGAAAAATCTGCTTAAATTTTGAAATAGGTTCTTGAACAACTCCCAAGCCTGTCCCCAGTGAATTCCCCCACCATTAAGGCTGCTCTTTACTGATGTTTCCCTTTCGTTTGGGTGGATTGAAATGGCAGTCTGGCTCTTACATGATGGGTAAAAGCAGCAGTAAACTGAAACTGAAACAGAAGTACAATCCACAGGGGAAGCACTACTACAGGTTTAATGTATTCCCATCAGAAATCACAAAAGTCTTTCAGGGTCTTATGTGTTTATCGTTAAACTTCTGCAGCGCTGGGATGACTGAGGGCACCTGTACAGTCTGCGTTTTGCTGGTGCATGTAGACTGCTTATAAGCAGGTGCAGAAACAGCAAGAACAACTTTGCTTCTACAAGCTCTGAGCTGGAAGTGTTGGTGTTGCCAGGGAGTGACTCTGGCACATTCTTAACTATTTTCTGAGGCTCTGGTATCGATTTCTGGTGGCAGAGTGTGATACCGAGCAGGCAGGGGCTGTGCTTCTGAGGATGCAAGGTGGCTAAAGCAGCCTGTGCTGCTGTACAAGTGGTTCTTTCCTCATGCACACTTCATTACACAAAACAATTATTTATTTCAATCCGTGCATGGCTCAGAATCCCCTTTCCAATGAATAACCTGCTCGGGTGCAAGCCCTGGCTCCAGCTCACTCCCTGCACCTCCCGTGTTGGTGCAGCTGGGGTACACGTTCCCTGCAAAAGCTCTGCCTTGCCTTTGAACTGCAATTAGAAATGGGAATGTTTGTGTAGCCACCAGGAGAATGAGTTTTCAAATTGCTGAGGAGTTTTCCCTTATTTGATATTTTTTTCCCCCCTTTCCTTTAGCCCTCAAGTCCTTACAAAGCAGCCAAGTGCTTAACTTTGAACTCGAAAGCAGGAGAGGAGCCAGGGCTGCCCGGAAGGGATGAGTTGGAAATTTAGGCTCAGTATTAACAGAGGATTCAAAAATGTCAAAATGAGGAAATGGGGGCAGTCTGATGATCAGGTGAGCTGGGGGAGGCAGGGTTGGCTCCCCCAGCAGACACCAGAGAGGAGCTGGGGTGCTGGGTTTCAAGTCTCGTACCCTCATCCCGGTGCCTCCACTCCGGTTTATTTGTTGTCTTGCACTGAAAACTTGTCACAGTCTGCAATGGAAATCCTCCCGTAATTGCCCGTATTATATGGATCATTGCCCCTCCACAGTGGAGCTGCTGAAGCAACTGTCCATTTATCTGGAAAATTACCACATGCCAAGATGACATTAGGCTGCTTTACTTTGTCTCCTCCAGCAAGTGCCCGGGTGTTACCAGCTGCTGGGCCACAAATCTTTGCACTTGGTTATCAGCTGCACCTTGAGGGATTAAATGCAGAAGGGAGAGGAGATGGGAATGCCTGATGGCCACTGGGGTGTCTTGGGCTGGTGTCCCACCCCCAGAGAGCCAGGAACCAGTGCTGGGGGCTCCTTTGCCAGCATCCCAGTGCTGCTGCCCCAACATCCACCTCGGATGGAAGGGATCCACCCCCGGCTTCTGTAGTTGCATCTTGGGCAAGAAGCATGGGAAGACGGGGAATAATGCAGATTTTGGTGCAGAATCCAGATTCTTGGTGCTGCCTGAAAAGGGAAGCCTGGAGTGTAAGGTTAAAAAAAAAAAAAAAAAAAAATCTGGAGGGGTACTTTGCACCCTCACTTTTAATTTCTATTGTAAGTGTGGCTGTCAGCTTCTGCTCTGGGGTTATCCCCAGTACATGAAAACTTTATTCTGAACCAAAGATGGCTACAGTGTTACTGCTAAATGGCTTTTGGGCTGTTATTAACGAGTTTGGGGTAGACATGGCTAAAACCCATTCATGGCTTGTTCAGAGAAATATGTTTATTGGAATTCACTTATTTAAAGAACTTCGGGTTAAGAGGGGGAATGAAAAACTTTTCAGTGACAATTTCATAAAGCCACTGTAAATAAAACACACTCTGTAGTAACTGGAAATCTGTTCTTCCCTTTCCAAGCCTAGCTGCAGCTCAGCTGTGACTTTAAGGTGCTGTTAACCAGGCAAAACAAGGGATGAAATCAGCTGTTCCCTGGCTGCAGGTACAGGGGGTTGTGAGTCTGGGTCAGGGTCTAAAACAGCCCAGGTGGGTAACCAGCTCCTGGTAGTGCTGCCTTCTGCCTTCTCTGAGTACTCAAAAGAAAAACTTTCCTAATACCAGGAAATTTCCTAAAATTTCCCAGCACTGCCAATGACTTCAGCCTCAGCCCACTCTGCATGAGCAATCTCTTTAAAAAGCATTTCCCACTTATCCTGAGACCCTTGTGCAGTCCTGGATCAGTCCCCAGAGAATTTCTCTGCCTTATTCACTAATTTGCTGGGCTCTCCCAGAAGCACAACACCCCACAATCAGTCCCCTGAATCTCCTGGGCTATTTTTCTCCTAGAAATATTTGTATCTTTCCCCCATCACCTGCTGGTGGGGAGGGACCTGGAGAAATATGGAGGGGAAAGGATCAGAGACCTAACCCTAACCCTCACTTCACTTCTTCATTCTTGAGACTGTTTTCATTCTTTTTCCTCCCCAACTCAAATTTTACCTAAAATTTTATGTCTGTGGTGGAAGATAACCTGCTGACCTGTGAGCTCCCAGGCAGAACAGCAGCAACTCCTCTGAATGTCTACATGTGTATTTTCTTTTTTAAATGCCTTATTTTAAGCTTTGTTCCCAGTTCCCAGCAGAAGTGCAGCTGTGGGGAAAAAAAAAAAATCCATCTCATTTTTAAAATCTGAAGGGGACATTTTCAACAACCTCTTTCAGAACTTGTACAGAAACTTTGGAAACTTGTTGCTAAATGTTGTAATTAGCTGTAATTTCGTCCACCCCCTAAGCAAATGCCTCTGGGCACATCTCTGC
Source organism: Heliangelus exortis (assembly GCF_036169615.1). Classification (NCBI taxonomy): domain Eukaryota; kingdom Metazoa; phylum Chordata; class Aves; order Apodiformes; family Trochilidae; genus Heliangelus; species Heliangelus exortis. The sequence goes on from NC_092428.1 coordinate 34,029,495, forward strand.
TATTCCTCTCATTTCCCAGTTTCTTACCCCAGGGATGTGCCAGGATGAGGAATGGAGCAGCCCCTGGGCAGGGCTGGTACCTGCAGCCCCTTTGCAGCCCCCAGCTGGGTACATTGTGCTTTGCTGAGACTAAAGCTGCTACACAGCATCAGTTTCTTAATTTTGATGGGGTTTAGTACTCTTCTGTGTCTTGTCCAGCACAGACCTAGAGCCCTCCACCTTTCTTTGGCTTGATGGTTCGGGGCTGTGAGGCCCAGACTGGAGAGCTGGGAAAACCTGGAGGACTTTTAAATATCCTCGTATTTGAGAACCTATGGAAAACCACAATTTATATATAACATGCAATCTCTAAATATTTGCATTTTACTCTGTAGCTGCACAGAAAATGGTGAGAGGAGGATCAAGCTGCAGAGAGTCTTTGTTTTGTTAGCAAGAGGAGTTTTTAACAGGCTTCATTTTCACTACATAAGCCTCTCTGTGATCTTTCTTATGCATCTGTTTCCCCTTGATCTGGCTGTGTGAGTGACAGCTGCTTTACACTGGCATTATCTGTCAAAACATTATTTAACTGGAATACCTTCTAGAACAAGTTTTTGTTATTATTAGAAATAAAAATGCAGCGATAATTGAATCCCTTTATATTCCCTGTGTAAGGCAAGGAGTAAGACATATTCACACCTAAGGGGAAAACACATCTGGATTTCCTCTTTGCCCCAAGACCGTGTGCTCTCCCTCACACTGTAACAGCTTTGATTCACTATACCTTAGAGGGAGATGAAATTTGCAGTGTATGCATATCATCTAAGGAAAACAATAGCATACATACTTTTTTTTTTTTTTTTTTTTTTTTTGCTATAGGAATGGCATTAAATAAATATATAGCAAGCTGCAGTGTCACAACAAGTAGATGTACAATTACGAAGACAAAATACCCCAAGGAAATCAACACCAGGCTTATTAATATCCAGGCCTGCAGAAGACAACTGTCAGACAATTGGTCAACAAGGTACATGGTATCTGTTAGATACTGACTAACCCATTATGATCTTTATGAAGTGTCCTTTTGGGGGTCTAGATCTTCAAATATGAGTTGGAAGACCCTTTTCTTTTATTAGTTGCTAAGCTCTTTATACTTTTACCATATTGCGGCAGGTTAGAAGTCTGAGCTTTATTGTCTTATGTTATTGAAAATCCAGATTCCCGCAGCCTTCTCCCTCAGGTCAAGATTTGTCTGAGAATACATTCTCATTTCTCCATGTACAAAGGCTGTCTGGAGAGAGGCAGAAAAAGATTATGACTGTAATATACTTAAATCCAATTTATTTGCCTGACTAGAAACTTCCACACTTCACAATTGCTTCCTACAGAAGATTTTGTATTTAATTCTTTCGCTGCAGTAAGGAGCAGCAGTGATCTCAGTCCTCCAACAGGTACATGCTCAGCACACACCTGAGCCAGAGATGATGGACATGGCAGGTGGGCACGCTGATTTTTGCACATCCACCACTTACTTCTGCTTGAGATTAATGAACGTGAAAGGGGTCTTTTAAATTCCCTTTGGGGAGGGGTGGGTCAGTGCAGGGGGTTGTGGGCTGCACCTGCAGGCACTGATGGAGACATCACCCTGCACAGAGACCTGTGCTGATGGTTCTCTGCATGATTCTCTTGGCTGGAGACAACTCGTCAGGCTGCTGTGGTCACTGACCACACAGCCATCCTGGCACTGCCTCTGTTGTCAAAAATCCACCTGAAAAGGCTTGAAAATGATGTGAGGGTCCCGTGTTTGGGTTCCCTGCACCCTTTCCCTCAGCAGTGGTGGCACCAGAGGCTTCCTGGCTTGCAGCACAGCAGAAGGGAAGCCTGGACAGTCAGGGATGCCCTGGGCAAGCCAGGGCCTCAGCAACCCTCATTAAGGGAGGGTAAAAATAGGATGAAAAGGCTCGTTGTGAACTGCAGTGATTGCCTTGGAGCTGGGGTGAGAGGGCTGCAGCAGGAGACTCAGCTGGCCCCAGTGCTGGCCAGGATGCTGGCAGAAGGTGCCCAGGATACTTGTAGGGGGTGGCTGACCTGTCACAAAGAGATGAGTAAAGGTGGAATGGAAACAGCTTCAGTATTAAACCCTGAAATGGGTTTCTGCTGGCCTGGGGTTTTTGTGGGTGATCTGCAGGGGTGGGGCAGGGAGATGCTGAGGGCAAGGCTGGCCAGGAGAATGGCTTGAGTTACCCCAGCCACCTTTTGGAGGGTGTACAGCAATGTCACACAACATAATTCAGGGTGAACTCAGTTTGCTTTGGGGCTGACATTGCCAGACCCTCAGCTGGGGCGATGAGGGTGGTGGCCACCACCCCTCTGTAATTTATTTTTTGACCCAAGGCACTGCCCCGTGGCAGGTAAGGATGTTTTGGATGCTGTGTGGTGAGTGTGACTGCCCAGTCTCTGTGTCCTGGCTGCTTGAGCCCCTGCCCCAAACCTCCCAAGGTTTAGGCACAAACTCTTGCATCTTTGTGGCTTCCTCTGGGCTTGTGCCACTCCTTGAAAACCCAGAGCTGAGCACAGCTTTCTTGGGCTGTGCAGGGTCCCAGCTCTAACAGGTGGCAGTGCCTTCAATCCTCAGCCTGGATATCTGGAGTCTGAAGTGGGGCTGACCTGTCTGAGATGTATGTAATGTACATTTTCTACGTTTGTTTCCTATCGGCTCCAGAGGAGGAGTGCAGGGTGAGGATAAATGTGATAATTGAGCTGCAAGGTGTGCATTGCTGGCTGGGAGAGCAGCCAGGTCCCTGTGGGCAGCTCTGGGCACCGGCAGGAACGGGGCTCAGAGGGACCTGAACCCCTGAGCCATGGCTGGAGCCAGGAGAGGACAGCTCGGGGGGGACCCACGGCTTCCCGGAGGAGCCTCTGCTCTGGGTTTGGGCTGCAGAGGCCGTGCTGGGGAGGAGAATTAAAACAGAGTGGAGAAAATAGAGCTGTAGCGCTGAGGAGAGCCCAGGGAGCAGGAGCGATGCTCCACAGCGATGCTTGAGCTCCTTCCTGTGGTGGCAGTGATGAGTTACTCCTGGTGTCTGTTCCTCGGGAGGAGAGCAGCCTGAGCCAACACCTGCACTCCCTCTGCTCCAGCCGGACCGGGCCGAGGAGAAGAAAAGGCTCACCAGGACCTGGGACCTTGCAGGAGGTGGGGAGAGGGACACTCTGCTCACCTGTCCTGGGGACCAACAAGAGCTGAGCTGCATGGCTGTGTGCCAAGCAGCTGCAGAGGAGAGAAGGGCTTGGTCACCCACAGTATTATATATATAATAGATACATATATATATACACAGATATATATATATATATATATCTTTTATAATGCAGAGCCTCCTGCCCTGCCAGCTCTGCTCCCCCCATGGCAAGCAGCAGGCATTTGCAAGTCTTGTATTCAAAAGCAGAGAATTTGGCCCTTAATGTGCTTTTGATGTATTTTTTTTATATGCAAATAAGGTCTAATTTCTGAATAGTTTGCAGATTAGTTTATTAGAGTGTTGTACTATTAAGTTGTATACTCCAGGGGTCAGAGCGAGGCATTTGGAAGCCTCAGTGAACATTATTTATATTGTTAAGCACAGTCAAGAACTTCAGACATCTGGTATTCACCACCAAAGCAGACAATCAAAACAAAGACATTTTTAATCATACTCAGTAGTCTTTTTATGTGAAGTAATTACCAAAATAATCTAAAGACATGGCTCAGATTATTAATGAAAATTATAGCCTGCAAACTCCTGTAGTGTACATCTCTACCTTTCACAGAGCAGCCAGGAAACTCTGTAATGTAATGAACAGCCCTGGGGTTGTGCAACGCCAGAATTCACACTTTGAAATCTGTTGTCTCAGCTGATGAGCTCTAAGGGGAGTTTCACAGACCTGCTGCTGCTGCTCGGGCTGGGGATGGGAATGCTGAACTCTCCTCTCTCGCTGAGGCACTGATTTCCCTCTTTTTTGCACTAAAGAAACTAAGTATGAGTTATTAATGAATTCCTTTTAATACGAGCATTTATATGCATATGGCTGGGTAAAATTCAAAACTGAGTGGAAAACTTCCAGGGCTGATTTGCCTGTGTTTCCATAGGCATGGGCAGGGGTGGGGGGTGAGCTGCAGAGCCCCGGGGGCCCTGTCTGCCCCTGTGACCCCCCCTGCTCTGGGCTGGGGGTGACAATGTGCCCAGCACCCCTTCCCCACAGAGCACAGCTGTACCTAGACCCTGCTGCCCAAATGAACTGGAATATTTCCATGGAATATCCACAGCTCCATCCAGGAATCTGCCCCCCAGCCCCGGGGGGCTGCACCCAACACCCAGAGCAAAGCTGTGGGGAAGGGAGGAGCAAACCCCTCCCGTGGTCCTGCCCATCAGTGGGAATGAAATGTCACCTCTGGCGGTGCAGAGCTCTGCTCTGACACAGAGTCTGGGTTTTCAGCTCCTCTTTCAGTTCCTCCCCTCCTTGAAGTGGTGCTGGGGCTCAGCCCTGTCATCCACTTCCTCTTACTGCCACCGACTTCAAAGGAAATCCTGCTGGCAAAATAGCTACAGAATGGTGTCAGTAGTTTATTTGCTCCCCAGATTAGATAATTAATGAAGATAGAATATTAAAATCACATTTACATAAAGCTAAGGGTAATCTTAAAGTGTTCTATTATTTTGTAAATGACCCGAAGTTTGTTACGCATTTATAATCACAAATCAGGAGACAAGTCCTTTCAGATAAGGAAGTACAATTTAAAATCTCCAATTCCTTCATTATTTATTCATTGGGCTGTTGAATCATCTGCTCTCCAGAAGCTGGGAAGCCACAGAGCTGGCTTCACCTGCAGATGCTGTTCTAGGGGACAGTTCTCCTCTGGGCTTGGGTTGCTCCTCATTGCATCAAGAGCTGAGCTCCATGCAGAGCCCTTTCCTTGGAGCTGAGCTCCATGCAGGGCCCTTTCCTTGGAGCTGAGCTCCATGCAGAGCCCTTTCCTTGGAGCTGAGCTCCATGCAGGGCCCTTTCCTTGGAGCTGAGCTCCATGCAGAGCCCTTTCCTTGGAGCTGAGCTCCATTCAGGGCCCTTTCCTTGGAGCTGAGCTCCACACGGGGACCTTTCCTTGGACCTCCTCACTCTGGCATCCTACAGGACTTGTGCTGTTTGGCTTTCCCTCCAGGCTTAGACACAGGGCACCCCTGAGTCACTGAGTGATGGCAAAACCAGGCATTCTTTATTTTCAACAAAAACCCATGGAAAATATTGATTCCTCTCCCCTCCAGCACCATCTCTGTGGCAGCACCTGCACGGCCGCTGTCAGTAAGACCCTCATTGTTTTGCTTGGTTTGAAATCAGCATCTCAGCCATCAGAGTTTTATTTAAAGCCAATTCCCAGGCATGTTCATTTTCTCCCCAACAGTGAGGAGGTTTTTTCATCGTGTTTGTCTTGTGGGCAGCCAGGGTTGGGAGGGATCTACCTGAACAAATCCTGGCTTTTACCCCCAAGTCATTCCAGGAGTGTAACCCCAGCATCTCTGCTAAAGCAGCAATGATAACAATCCCAAATTCCTTGTCATAATGCCTGGCACTAAACCCAAATCACCCCACTGCTTTTTCAGCACACAGAGCAACATTTTTGTCATGAAAAAGGAGAGGAAAACTCTTAGCCCCTTTTCTAAAAATAACTGTCACAGTCTCTGATCTGGAAAAGTGTCAGTCTGTAAAGAGGAGGATTTTGGGACTCTGCTTTTAACAGAATTGGAATGGCTGTGATGCAGTTGTCAGCAGAACTGCCCAAAGGATGTAACCCTGGCAAGTAGAAGTCGACCAGAAATTCTAAATACCATTTACTATTCTAAATCACCTAATCTTCAGTGAAAGAGCATCTCTTTACTCAGACACTCAAACCAGCTATTTCCCTTTTCTTACAAATCCTTATTTTAAAATGACTCTTCTAAATTCTTCTCCTTCCTGGCTTTTGCTTAGGAGTTAACATTTGCAAAGCTTTGTGGAGTCCTTCCCTTGGGAGCTGCTGAATCCTGGCCTCAAAACCCTGACACTCCCTGGGCATGTTCTGAGCAGGGGTGCTGAGCCCAGGTAACTTTATTTAAAGGCTCCTGATTGCACTGGGAAGAAAGAAAAAAATACAAGTTCAAGACTTGACTCTTTGCTGGGGAACTCGAGGTGTGCTCCTGGCTCCTCTGGCTGGAGGTGTGAGGATGAGGATGGTGGGGATGGAGGATGATGCTCAGGAGGGGAATCTGGGGGGGCTGAGCTGTGCTCTGCCTTGGGGAGAAGCTGGCAGGAGTGAAATGTCAGGGAATATCCTTGTGGCACTGAATGTCTCATTTTCTCCCGGGGCCTGGGCAAGCCTGGCTTAGGACAGAGGTGAGGGATGGTGCTGACCTCTGTGTGTTAATTAAGGACTAATTTGTAACTATGTTAACCAAGCACCTGGGGGGTGCAAATCTCATGCTTGGGACCGTGCAGAATTGGGGTCTGAACTGGTTAATGTTTTGGGTGATTTGTTGGTTTTCCAGTTCCACCTGAGAGGGGGCTCTGCTTTCCCACCCTGCTGCCACTCTGGATTGTCCTGGAGAGGGAAAAATCCCAACGTAGCTCCCATCGCTCTGCTTGGAGCTCTCTCTCCTCCCAAGTTGCAGTCCCTTTCCTTGTTTTTCTGGGTTGCCTCTGCTGCTTTAACCCAGCAGCTTTCCCAGGCATCACCTCCTCCCGCTTGCCCCGGGCTGGTGGCCCTGTGGCCATCCCTGGCCATCACAGCTGCTGGAGGGGAGGAGGAATTCTGTGGGTCTGTATCTCAGCCTCAGCCTCCCTGGAACTTCACAGACCCCCTCACCGTGCAATTACAGGAGGATTTTAGTCTGGTAATAGATTCAAACCTCCCCTCTAAAGCAATCCGATGATCACAGAGGTTTTCTTTCAAGTGTTACATTGAAATTTAAACACTCCTGCTGCTTACTACAAAGTGTTTCTACAAGGCAATGCAGAACTCCTAGACTTTGTATTTTCATTGTTGGGATTTTTTTCTTTATTCAAGTGTTAAATTTGAGTGTCTCACTTCCATCTATTTCTTCTTTACTGAAACTTACGTTAAGGAAATTTTAATTACAGCCTGCACAGAATGGCGTGGTCACAGGCCAGTGTTACAGGATTAAAAGGACTAAGAGAATCAAAACCAAACAGTAAGTGACATTTTTGTCCTTCAGGTATGTGAAAACAGGAATTCTGTAGTCTTATTTTTTTTTGATCCTCACTATTCTCTAATCGTATCAAATATACATTCCCAGATTCTGAGCCAGGCTGGTATAAACAAGCTGCATTAGATTGTGTAGGGCACATTTTCCTGGGAAATCCAATTTCACAAGCTTTCTGTGTTACTTTATGTTTTTTTCCTGGTGACATATTAGCCATTCCTTAGTAGACAAAATGCTCTGTGAATGTTTTAACCACCGTGCTCCACACCAAGAGCCAGCTCAGCACTGCTGGATGGTAAGCAAGCTCTCTTCAGCCATCACCCCTCATTGGAAGGGTGGTTTTGCTTTCTGCGGTGCTCTTTGCCTTCCCTCTCCAGGCAGGGGTTGGTGATGCTGCCCAGCAAACCCCCTGGTGCCAGGGGCTGCCTGGGTGCAGCCTGTGCCCAGAGCCAGCTCTGTTTATCTGTGAATGGAGGTGCCTCAAGGTTCATAAATCTGTATGCAGTAGTATGGGTTCTCTAACAGCAATTCATTTTAATTATGTGAGACATAAAAAGACCACCTACAGATGAGACAATACAGCTGTAAGATTCTCAAGGTTACTATGGGGAATACTTCATAACTGAAGTATGTTTTCCCAGAGGAATTCTACTACCATTTGATTTAATTTTTAATTTTTACATTTTAATCAAAAATAGATCAAATGGTGGTGTTACCTCCTGGGAAACATACTTCAGATATGAAGCAGTCCATGTTCCTTTTAAATATGTAAAGCTGCCATTTATGTATAACTCATGAATGACACCCTGTGTTGCAAGCAAATATCACGCCGTGATTTCGATATTGTTTCCCTAACAGCAGTGGGATGGTACACAAACACCACCCCCCTCTGCTCTGCAAGGGACCTGGCATTAAATACAGAAAATAATGTCACAGCTGCCTCTGAAGAGTCACCATGTGTACAGCAGCCTCAGCAGGGACCGTGTCCCGTGGGACAGCCTGACCCCCCAGGGAGGAGTTGTTAGGGTTTGGGAAGGGTCTGGAGTGAAACAGAGGTGCAGGCAGGGACAAAGCTCAGCATGTGCAGGGTGTGGTGTCAAGGTGTGATGTCAGGGTGTGGTGACCTGACAAACACATAGCCAGGGAACAGCAAATACAGTTTCTAAAGCTGGTGAGGACAGGTTATTTGATAGTTGGGTCCTTTGCAGCCAAGGACAAAGCTCAGCATGTGCAGGGTGTGGTGTCAGGGTGTGGTGTGGGGGTGTGGTGTCAAGGTGTGATGTCAGGGTGTGGTGACCTGACAAACACACTGCCAGGGAATAGCAAATACAGTTTCTAAAGCTGGTGAGGGCAGGTTATTTGATAGAGTTCAGATCAGCTGATGCCCACCTGCTCTTCCTGGGATTTTTTTCTTTTTGTGTATGTTTCAGAACACAAGATGCCCAATGGTTTTCCTGCTTGCTTGTAAGGGTTGGGAACACCTCAGGGAGAGCAACAGATGAGTCCTGGTGCTCCTTGACATGGGATGTTTCCCACTGTACCATAGGTGTTCCAACTAAGGGAGAGGAAAAAAGCCCCAACAACCTGGAGATGCAGATGGAGACAACCAGGTGAAACCCATTAATGTTTAACTCTCTATTAAACCAAACCTGTAGAGGAATGACTTTGTTTGGAAGTATTGATTCTGCATATCATTGACACCTCAGGCCCAGGAGGGGGGAGCAGGGAGGGCTGCACTGCACAAATGGAAGTGTGTGATGCAACCTGCAAACAGCTTTTATTTACTTCAGTGTCTGCAGAATGCAGTTAACTCACTAATGGAACAACAAAACCACCCAGTTCCAAGCAGTAGCCAACATGGTGTTTAATGCTTCTGCTTTTGCAAGTAACAATTTACAAAGTACAAAACTAAAAATCTCAAGATTTAATCATTTTAACCTGCACTGGAAACAGTTCTGCTATGTAGACATAAATCATCACTCGGGTTATCTTGTGTATAAACCACAGTATTAGGAAATATAAAGTGTCTATAATTTTTATCAATAAAACAAAATCTCATACAAGGTGAAGAAAAGTCTTACAAAAATAAACTCTGTGGTTCTACTGCAGATTTGACACAAATCTGCTTTAAAGAAATATTCACCTGTCCCAACCTGGACAGCATCCATCTGTCCCCATCCCAACAGCTTTATGCTTTGGACTGGCAAATCCTGAAGCAGATTCCAAACACAGCACATCTATTAGGAAAAACACCAGGATTATAAACCCATACTATACTAAAATACTAGAGTTTGTTTTCATACTGGCTGATGTACAAATGTATTCCATGCCCTGTTAGGAAGCAGGAGTAAGGAATGACATTGTAGCTGTAAGATTCATGTTCAAGTTTATCCAGAAGCACCTGGAATCTCCTTTGTGGAGATGGGGATAACAATGATGTTTCCCAACAGGTGAATGTGTTCCCACCCAGCTGGAGAGCTCAGGTCACACTTCAGAACCAGTAAGACCAGCAGCCACTTAGCCTGTGGTTTCACTCTGGACACCCTGAACAGAACAACTGAAATGTTTCTTTGGAAACACTTCAGGTAGGAGCTGCAGCAGCCCCAGAAATGTGAGTAAAATATCTGTTCAAGTTTTTGTTAGGGCTCCCAGGCTCCTGCACCAAGGCAGGATGTGGAACACTAGCACAAAGGTACAGAGCAGTTACCCTGCTGCCTCCTGCCTCGACCTGCAGCTCCCACAGGGTTCTTTTTTCTGGTTTAATATTGTAAGCCAGCTCAGGAAAAACAGGAAGGAGGGAGGTGCTACTGCTTACAAATACTAGGAAGAGCATCCTTATGCAGCACAAATGCAGTATGGAGTGTGCATATCCACACACATGTGAATTTGAGCCCAGGAACTGCTGCTCAAAAACTGGAGATACCAATGCTTAATGAAATGAGAAAAGTCAAGTTTAACATTCTCCTGATAGCCAATACATTTTTTTATATCAACAAACAACAGCAAAGAAAAAAGTACTGTCAGAAACTATAGACATTTTCATAACTTCTGTGATGTTCAAGGCTTAGGATGCCTGCAACAATCCCTGACATGAAATGCTGGTTCTGTACTTGTGACAAGTCTCTCCATTCCAAGTGTGTCCACATGCTATCAGTCACCAGGAGACTGAAGTAGTGCTCCCCCTCTGACCCAGCCTGCTGCTTTTGCAGGGAACTAACTAGGGGAGATTGTCTCAGAAACTGAGATGCTAGGGAGGGAAAAATTAAAACACTTATTCTGAGGCACCAGAAGGGTACAGATAGGGTTTTGTACAAATGTTTGCTAAGGAAGAAAGGATAAAGTTCTCCTGTTTTGTTCAGCTGTACAGATGCAGCAATCTCCAGGGACAGTCTGGAGAGTCAGGGTGGACAGTGTAATAAAATACCTGCACAGTGTACAGTAACAATGGGAAGACTGATATGAGAAAATTACATTAAAATCGAACACCAGGATGACTTCATCAGCCTCTGTAATGCAGCCAGGAACTATCACCAGTCCTGTGATGGATGTGCAGGAAGACTTTACAAGAAACAAGTGAAGGTTAGTCTGAAAGGAGAAGAATTTAAAAGAACATGGCACAAAACCTACAAGGAGTGTAAAGAAAACCAGTTCTTTCTTGGGTTTACCATATTTCATCCCTGATTAAACTACAGTTAACTTTAAGCAAACAGAAGAAATATAAATATAAATACCTGTGAATTCTTCACATGATGAAATCTGAGTTATCTTAATGAAAAGCACCCTTTTGGCTTGATCATCTACAGACACATCCCCCATGTTGTACATTTGCTGGAATACTCATCTGGATGCAATGAAATTATTTGTGACAAGCAAGTAAAATGATGTTGGATGACCAGCTCAAGACTTTTTAGACAGATTGGTTCTATCACAGTAACTGGGAAGAGAGTCATGGAAATGTCAGATGGTATCTTAAATTTGTGAGGACTCCACAAAGCTGAATTGCTATTCATCTTTGCTTTATGGAGGGTTGGTTCAACTAATACTCCTATTTCTGTGAATATATTTCTGTTAAATATCCATTTCTGTTTTCTATTACTCACTTGACACATCCAAAAACTCTGCTTGTTATAAATGAACTACAAATGTAGCATGTAAGATACCTGAACTGGATGAATATTTCAGATTTAACCATAAGTTTTACCAGATTTTTCACTGGCCTCCACAGCTGCAAAGCTGAGTAACCATCTGAAAATGAAGACATTTCTGTCCTCCTGTGTCAGCCTGCATTTGGCTGAGCCAAAACTTCACATTCATCAATGTGAATGCAAGGAGAAAGTGCCCAGGAGAGACAAGAAAATCTCCTGTATCAACATGACCTTTGGCCCAGTCCCAGGTGAAGAATGGGCCAAAGGCCAGATCAACCAAACTACTCTAAAACATTAAATCATTTGTGGTTTCCTTTTTCTTTTTTAACAGACACTGAGCTACCTTCAGAGCAGAAGCATTTTGTTCCAGTGTAAAGCCAGAGACACCCACAAGTGAGCACTGAACAGGTAAGAGCTGCAGCTGAACACCCCGTGCCCAGAGTGAAGGTGCAGGTCTCCAGCTCCCAGGTGCATCTTTACAACTTAAAAAGAAAAGCAGTGGTGCTGATCTGCTGTCTCTCAATTTCTAGAAGCCCAGGATATGATTGAAGTGTCCCTGAAATGGAAAAAAAAAAAAATTAATGACACTAAAATTATCTCATCAGAAACAGAGGTCTTTTTCTCAGTGTGTTTTTAAACTTTATTTTAAATGAATCTGATTGTTCCACCAACTGCATCACCAATGTTCCCTTTTTTCCCTGAAGGATAAAAGAGAAGAGCAAAGAGAAGTCAAGAGCAGCTCCCATACACTTAAGAAACTTCCTAAGCTTTGGTCAGACTATTTGCATGAAAACCCACATGCCATAACCTCTTCCTCTGTCACCAGCAATTATCTCTGCAGGGTTTTGGCCACAGCCACTGGTAAAGGTCACTGTCATCTCTTGGTGGGAGATCCTAGTGCTCCTCCTGCACTATTGTGGCACACTACCCAGTGCCAAATTATAGCTGTGACCAGAAATCCTGCAAACAAACAAAATTATAGGTTTTAAACAGTGTGCTTGGGACACCCAGAGGAGCCTGGCTGAATCAGCTCAGAGCCAGCACCCTGCAGCTGCCCAAATCCTTGCAGTGTTCTTCAGAGAAGTCAAGATGCTTGTGCAGGGCTCTGATGGCATCTCCACACTGCAGTATTTTTAGCCCATGTCTACCCTTTGGAAAGGAAGTATTCAATTAGAGGAAAAAATAGAAGATAGAATGGGATTCCTGTATATTTTATTATGATCCAGTAAATCAAGGAAGATATAAAAATGGGGTAGAGGAAGTTGTATGTTACTGTTTGTTTCAGTCACTTCCTAAACTCTGCTTTTTAGAGTGAATTTGAAAAATGTGTTTGCAGTCTCTATTTTCCAACTGCTGCTGGAAACAGATTAGTTTGTGCTCTGCTGGCATGCCTCAGCAATGCTAAATCAATCTGCCTTCTTTTATTTACATGCTTTATTCCTGAGGAATGTAATTGCAGGTTTTATTAACTTTATGTTTTATGGGTCTAATACTTAAGAACAACTCTATCTTTTATGTCACAGAAAGAAGGTTAATATACTTACAGATTCTCCAGCAATACATCTTGGGCAAGGCTGGGCAGTGCCTCTGCTTCCATGGTTTTCAAAAATCTAATGAACAAAACCGTACAAAGCCATCAAAAAAAAAAAAAAAAAAAAAAAAAAGGGGGGAGTGGGGGGAGCAATTGTGATTTTATTGTGAAATATATTTTAAATGTCATCTTCCAGAAAATAGATGTTGCTAACAGCATAAGCATACCACTGAATTCTGCTTTGTCTTTGTAGCCCAGTCAGGGGATATTTTCTGTTTAGAATCCAGCTCCATGGCACAGTCAGTGAGGTGAACACCAGCATCCTTTGGAATGGTTTCCAGTGGCTTGCAGGCTCGCTTCTGAAAGAACCAAAAGGAATGGTCACACGTCTCTGAATGAAAGATTTCAGGGTTTTCTTGTTTATGACTGATGCAGGGATCTTGCATGCATTTGGAAGAACAGTAAGCTGGCAATGGGCTGCCAGACACTGGGCCAGAACACCAGAATTGTGTACTGAGCACTGCATCTCATGCAGGATGAGCAGGGGATTCTGCAGTGTCTGTGCCTGGGGGGTAAAATGCCCCTGGGAAAAGGAGCAGACTTCACCCTCCATTAGTGTGTAATTCAGTTTATCAAGGGAGCAGACCAGGGGAAGCTGTGTGACATGAGTAATTACAGCAAGGAAAGGGAAGGAAGACCCTGAAGCCAAGTCAGACAGCTATGAAGACTTATTTTGTGAAGACTTTTTTTATCTCTCTCCAAGTACTGCCACCTTTTTGCAGCTTTCCACTGCTCGATGACTGATGAACCTCCTGCTCTTGGAGCTGCTCTGGAATGCTGAAGGCCACTGGGATGTGGTGGGAACCACAGGCACTGCACCTCTGGTGAGAGGGATGCTCAGCAGGGATGCTCTTCTCACCATGCTCAGCCACCTGACCTAAGAGTGGTACCCAGAGACTCCAGGTAAGGAGCTGCTGAGGTTAAGATGCAAACCTGTGGACAACCCTGACTGGGAACCTTAAGGAGAATATCCTTGTGCTGTCCCATGCAGTGGGAGCTCTACCTGCATCCCAGGGGATGCTTGAAATTGTAACAGCAAACCAACAGAATAATGGGACATCTCAGAACTGTCTCAGGGTCTGGTTCTGAATTCCAAATAGATGCACGTGCTTTGAAATTTTTTTTCTGCTGCCTTTCTGAACAAACTTTGTTTAAGGAATAACAATATTCCATCTCCTTCACAAGGATTTCACAGGCAGAAGATACATTGCCACAGAACTAACAGGCTATTGAAGCACAGAGACTAAATTTAAAATTTGAATATCTTATGCAAAACCAAAACGGATCAATACAACAGGAACCTCAGTGGAAAAGAGTTGAAATGAGAACACTGTTGAGAAATAGAGGATATTTGGATGGGGAGTAAATCAAAAAGTGAAATATGTATTGTACTAAGACAGTGAATAATATAAAACCAAAAAGTCTGAGAAGTTCCCCTAAAGATAGGCCTCCTTCCACTGGGAAAACATTCTCTTTGCAGAACTCGTCCTTCATTCAAAGGACGTGGTGGTACAGCACTGTAACTGGCAAGATGTGGGAGATGAAGGAGAAAAGGGAAAAAAACTACTTACTTCCATACATCAGAAGAAATTTGGCTTATTAGAATAAATTCAAGGTTTTCTGTTTTGTTTTTTTTTTTTTTTTTTGGGGGGGGGGTGTTGTTTAAGATGCTAAGCACCAGTGACAGGAATTCAGCAGACAGAGCACTGGGCTGACAAACACTGTTCCCATGTCCAGGCAATCTGTGGAAGTTTCTAGAAGAGCCTGGCTTCAGGGAGACTCCACTCTGGAACTCTCCCTCTTAGGTAACCAAATCAATTCATCAGTCCTGTGTGTGTGCACCCTCAAGCAGGATTCAGAGAGCCTCTCTTTTCCAGATGGAAAGTCCTGGAAAAACACATGCATTTGCAACTGATGATGAAAGGATAAAGGCCTCACAACTGCTGCTTTTCATAAACAAGTAAACTGGTGCAAAAAATAGATGCATCAAAATAACTCATGTGCAATGGAAAATATTTTTAACCATTTGCCTTTTTTTTTTTTTTTTTTAAATTTAGCTGTGAGATTTGAAAGATCTCCCATAAATTTAACACGTTCATTGCATTTACCACATTTTTAAAAGCCAGGGTAGCCTCTGGGTTGTGTTTCATAACCAGCTGTCCTGCAGATATATTAAAAAAAAAAAAAAAAAGTCTCCATCCAGCCCAGCTCTAGTTCACCTCCACTGGATCCCTTCTGGAAAGGGCAGTGACAGCCTCGTGCAGATGCTCAAACACAGCAGGAGCTGAGGGAGAGCAGAAGAACCTGGAGGGAACCTTCCCCAGTCACAGCAGCCATGAGCACAAGGCACTGCATGACAGCAGCACCAAATAAGAGGGTGATTAAGATCCAAAATAGCTGTCTCCCCAAATCCAGGGATCAGTCTGGCCCTGCTTGCTTCAGCTGGAGCTGAGAGCTGCTCCCTGAGCAGCTGATCCAGTGGGAACATCTCTGCAAAGGCTGATGCAGCATTCACAAGGACTTCAAGCCCCAGTACTGGCAATGCCTTGAAACCCAGAAAAATTCTGCCCCATCTCCAGGCAGCTGGCTCACTGATGCTTTTGTCACTGGACAAACTGCACGTCATGAAGGAGAGGAAAGCTATTACTTGCCTCTCTAACCTCAAAAGAAGGAGAAATTCTTTCTTTCCAGTGCATCCCTGCCAGTCACCATCAAGCAAGTTCACTCTGCAAAAAGAAGAATCCTTATCATCTGATAAATAAGTTTTGCCCCTAACTACACAAGCTTTTGCTCCAGACATGTGAGCAGGGGTGATCTGAGTAATGGAGTGTGAACAAGGGGGTAAGTTTTTCTGGGAACTCTAATTAACTTCTGACAGATGAACACCTTGGCACTTATTAGGAAGAAAGAAGCTTCCAAGGTGGTGGATGAGACACACGGTGTTGGAATGGGTCTGGCTGGAGAAACAGACACAAGCTGGGCTGAAATGGGAAACCACTGCAGGAGCACGACCTGGAGCTGCTAACCACACCGTCCTGTGAGGCACCTCCCGCAGCAAGAACCGAGGCACGGAGGACAGCGGGAAGGGAAAGCAAAAAACAAAACAGAACGGTTTTTAGTGGGATTCCTCTCTAAACCGGGGGTGGTGCCCACAGGCTGCCGGTGCCCGGGCAAAGGCTCCATGGCGCTGACCCAACAACGGTACCGGTGCTGGGGGAAGCCAAGGGACACGGACACCGCGGCTCGGTCCCGGTCCCGCTCTTTGCGGAGCCGCTCCCGGTACCGCCGCCGCGATGCCGCCAGGGGGCACCGCCCGCACCACGGCCCGGGAGCAGCGACCGCAGGGCGGCTCCGGGACACCCGGCACAGCCCCCGGAGCCTTCACAGCCCCCGGTACAGCCTCCGGATCCCCTGGATCCCCCGGCACAGCCCCCGGTACAGCCTCCGGATTTCCCGGTACAGTCCCCGGAGCCCCCAGTGCAGCCCCCGGAGCCTTCACAGCCCCCGGTACAGCCTCCGGATCTCCCGGTACAGTGCCCGGAGCCTTCACAGCCCCCGGTACAGCCTCCGGATCCCCCGGAACCCCCGGTACCTTCACAGCCCCCGGTACAGCCTCCGGATCTCCCGGTACAGTCCCCGGAGCCTTCACAGCCCCCGGTGCAGCCCCCGGAGCCCCCCCACATCCCGCGGCTCCCTCAGCCCGGTGTCCCACGGCCTCACGGATCCCTCACGGATCCCTCCCAGCCCCGGTGTCCCCGCTGGCCGCCCCGCAGCCTCCTCCCGCCCAGCCCCGGGGCCCAGGGCCTCCTTCCGTGCCCGGCGCGGCCCAGCGGTGCCCCCGGCAGGCGGAGGGCAGGCGCCGGGACGTGCCGAGAGGCCGCAGGGCCGGGAAGTCCCGCACCCCCCCGCGGTATCTCCTGCCTCCTTCTCCTCCTCGCACGCAGGAACTCACCCGCTCCGGTTCCCCCGGCCCCGGCGCACTCAGCGCTCCCCGCCTGCCCCGGGCGGGCAGCGGCAGCGCGGCCATGGCGAGCGGGCGGGATCACCCGCGGCCCCGGGCGGGTTCTGCCGGGGACGGCCCCGCGGCAGCTGCGGGAGGGGGTGCGGGGCGGGGCCGGGAGGCCCCCGAGAGGTGGAGGGTGGCACCGGGCCGGGGATCGGGCAGCGAGTGGAACCGGGCCGGGGGTGTTCGGTCAGCACCGTCAGTACACGAGCTGGCTCTGTACGAGCGTCCTGAGTGTTCCCTAATGACAGGATTAAAAGCAAGAATTCCAAGGAATATTCAAATGCCCGGTAACCCCCACGCTCGTCCCGTGCTGGGATGGTGCTGAGTGCAGCGTAGGCTTCGGTTTTCCCTTTGGATTTCTTGTTTAAAGGCAACAGGAAAATATTATCCCAGTTTGGGGTTTTTTTGTTGTTGTTGTTTGGTGGTTTCTTTGGGTTTTTTTGTTTGTTTTCCTTTTATAAGGTTTTTTTGGGAGGCGTGTTTGGCTTTTTTATTTTTATTATTTTATTTTTTTTATTTTTGTGTTCACATATGTGATTTAGAGTCTCATTTCTCTGCCTGCAGGCTGCTGGAGTGACAAAACATGGAAGAGCACAACCTGGATGGAGGTACAGTGAGGCTGCACCAGTGTGGGGCTGGAAGGAGTGGAGAGTGTTAAACTTGAGACAGCAGATGGAAAAAAAATAAAAATAAACAAAGATACTTCCTAGGGAGGAGTAAAAAGGCTTTTGCCTGTGTGCCACCTGAAGCAAGGGTCAGAAAAACCACCATCTAACTGGTTTTATCTGTTCAGTGTGTGTCAGCAACAGTTCAGCTGTTTAGGTACCAGCGTGAGCAAGGCTGCTGCCACCAGGGATTTCAGCTTATTTTGTATTTAGATCTCTCCCAAAGAACCAAACTCCCCTCGAGTCCCAGCAAAGCTCATTAGCCACGTGGAAATTAGAGCTAGGAACTGCCTCATGCCCAGCACTGTGTGCATTATGAAAGCCAAGGGATAACCCACAGCTCTGAGCAGCAAGGACTGAGCACTGAGCTGACCAGAACACCTCGGCTTGGCTCAAGAGAGAGTCATTCAGAAGCCTCCAAGGATCATCTGCAAACTCCCTCTTGTGACAGAAGAAGACCAGAAACATTCCCACGGGCTCCCACCTCAGAGCTGGCCACACAGAAAGCTCAGCAATCCACAAGAGGCAGGAACTTTCACTTTAATTCTGAGAAGATCAGCAGAAGATTCTTTTCTGGAGGATGACTCTTCTTTGATGAAGCCAAGGTATCTTCTGCACCCCTTATCTCCTTCCAAAGGAGGAAATCAAAATGCAAGGGAGGAGATGTAACTGAGCAGAATCCAGCAGTGTTCATTGCTCTCTAGCACTGCTGAAATTCCAGGTAATGTCCAACTCCTTCATTTTTGCTGGGTGTATCCTCACTTTCTGCTCTGCTGGATCAAACTGCTTTGCAGGAGGGTATACTTACTGTCAAGCTATCCCTGGCATTCATTCCTTCTAAAGCTTATTCTTCACCAGGGATCCACTTGTACTTACAGTATGTGCTCTGTCACATTCCTTGAGCCTGAGGGTGTATCACACAAAAATAATCTACAGGCTCTTTTTTTCTTTAATGTAGAATTTGGCACACCTGATAGAAAAATAACCCTAAATCTAGGTAATCCAGTTTGCAGCACATCTGATGCATAAGTCATTTCAGGGCTTGAACCCGACCCAAGTCCATTCACATGAAATCAGACTCATTTAATTATTTCAGAGCCACCTCTTCCAGTTCCACCCCCAGACCCTGTTTATGAGTCTTGCCAGCACTGCAGACTGACTTCCCATTCCAGATTCCTGTGTTTGGACCAGGATGCACTGTAAGAAACTGGCATTTTGTGGCACATCCATCTAGATGTGTCAGCATGTGGCAGGGGGTCCGGTTGTGCAGGTGCAAACTTTGCAAACAGCAGCTGTGCTGGGAAAGCCTCCTCTGACATGGAAACCAGGGAGTTCAGAGGTACCTCTGGGTGAGTACAGCTCTCCACCTCCACGGGTGTTATTCTGAAGAAGCAGCAGCTGAGCTTTGTCGAGAGGTGATGAGGGGTATGAAAGCTCACTTCAGGAAGTTGTGAAGAATAATCATGTAAATCCACACGGATGATTCTGTGAGGTGATTAATTTCTTGTGATGTGAAGACTTCGTGGCCTGAAGTAGAAATGCAAATGGTGGAGTCTTTAGGAGCTCAGTAACAAAGCAGAGGAAGTAACATTTGCAAACCTTTCCAAGACACTGTGGGAATTAAGAGGCCAGAAACAGAAGACATGCAGATCTTCTGCAGGGGACACCTGACCCAAGAAAAACCTCTCCAGCAAAGATATGGAGATTTACTTTGGTTGTCTGAGGCAGCTTGTTGCTATCCACAGACTATCAACTGGGTAAGCTTTTTCATTTTACTTAAAAATACACCCCAGACACATAAAAATGGGTCTATTTTATATAAACGAGGACTGCTTTTCCTCACCCATAAAAGATCATAATGAATCAGCCAGTTCACGGTTTTGTTTTTGGCTGCTGTTTCCAGGAACATAACCGAGCCCGCGCAGGAAACACCTCAGCACCCAAACCCCTGCTCTGCCGCACACAGGAGCGCCCAATTCACGTTCATATTCAGGGATCCACCTCCCTCCCGAGGACGGCAGGCGGGGAAGCGGCATCCACAAACCCCACCCTACAAACCCCTTTCCTTTCCCGGGGCTCCGTATCAATTTAAACGCAATAACCCCGAGGAGCGGAGCTCCCGCCTCCGCCTCCCCTATCCCCAACGTGGCCGCCGCCTCCCTCACCGGCGCCTGCGCGGGCGGGACACGCATGCGCGGTGCCTGAGGTGAGGCGGCGGCTCCTCCCTCCCGCTCCTTCCCCGCAGCGCGGCCATGGCGGAGGGGGCGGTGGCGGAGGCCGCGTCCGCAGAGGAGTTCCAGCGGCTCCTGCAGCAGCGGAACGACGGGTGAGGCGGGGAGACGGCGGGGTGAGGGTGGGGAGGAGCGGGACGCGGCCTCCCGGGCGCCGAGGGAGCTGGGCTGCCGCTGGCAGTGCCTGGCAGGGTCGTGTCGGGTCTGACAGAACGGGCGGGGCGATGAGGAAAGGGCGCGGGGGGTGCGGGGCGGTCGCTCCGCGCGTTGTGAGGGAGCAGCGCGGTGCTGAGAGGGGGGAAAACAGGTCCGGTACTGCCGCGGGCAGCCTGAAGGGAAAGGGAACCGAACCCAGGTTCTGGGCTGGCATCCGGGCCTTGTGTGCTGAGCGCTCCTTCCCTCAGGCTCTGGGCCGGGGGCTGCGGGACCTGCTGCGTCGTGTGTGTGTGTGGAATTGAAACTGAATTTGTGTGCAGCAGAAGATTTGTTGTTATTTTTTTTCTTTCTTGAGCCATAAGTGGTCAGCAAAGCCAAGGAGTTTATTCCTGCAGCATCACGTTGCTCATTGAGAAGAAATACAGAAGTAAAGCCTTCATCCCTCATGCAGCAGGGCGGGTTTCTCCTTAAGCTGTTTATTTGTTTTATTTTTGCTCTAACAAAGATTAATTGGCCTCTTTCTATGGGTACCCCTCAGGATGGGCCCCTGGTTCTCTGTAGCCCCTGGGGCTGCTATTGGAGGCCTTGGGGAAACTGCAAGGTTTTGGGAGGTTTGAGGAAAAACTGCAAGGTTTTTTCCCTCCTTTGTCAGGAACAAATTGCAATAATTAATTCAGCAGTTACAAAAAGACAGGTTTGGCAGCGAGCTTTTCTGGTTTGTTTTGCTGAATGAAAGGTGGAGTACTCAGTATTCTTTTAATCCATTGGCTGAGTGTGCATTTTCCTGGGGCTCAAACCAAGGTGCTGTGTCACAACCATCTCCACATCAGCAAGTGGCCTTTGAGTGAATCAGGAGAGAAAACAGATTAAACGAGTGATTTAAAAAGGATGGTGGAACTGCTGCCATAACATTCTGAAAGGAAACGGTGATAAGTGTTGATGGGAAGAAGAGACTGGATTCTTTGGAACTTGCTGCATGACTTCCATTTTTTCTTTCTGGAGTTATTCTGCAACTGAATTGCTGTGTGGGGACATCCCAGAGGAGATTTTCTCTCTCATGCACATACTGAGATGAAAATGCCTTCAGGAACAAGTATTTTGAAGTTATTTTCAGTAATAATTGAAGTTCTCTTTCTTTTTGTCCACAGACCATGGTTCAGGTTTCTTTTTAATGGAAATTTTTATGTTTATTATTTTATGTTTATTATTTTGGTTCTAAGACGAGTTGGTATTAATGGTAACTCTTCAGCTGATTAAATTTGTAAATATTTGGCTTAGGGTTTGTTACTGTTGAGAAACCAAACAAACCTGTGCCTACAGAACATAACAAATCCCACATATTTTAAAAATTATTTCCTGGTTTCTGAAACGTAGTAGAACTTCAAGAACATATATTGTCTAACTTAAGATACTTAATATATTATTATATATATATTATAATATATATTATTAAGTGAATTTGAAAACTAGTGGTGTAAAAGTAGTTGTAAACATTCACTTAATAAAGTGGGGAAATGAGAATCTTCAAAGGTGTATTTTTCTCTTGAAAGATAAAGCTTAAAGCAAAAAAAAATGCATCGAATTTTTAAGGCCAGACCTCATGCTGTTTTCCTGCCTTTTTCCCCCCTCCCAAAAGTAATAGAATTATCCCTTATCAGCTGCAACTGCCAGCACTTTTATTTTGACAGTTTGTGGGAGCTCTTGTTTCAGAAAATTAAGTTTTTCTGACATCACGTTATTAGTAAGCTTTGTGTTATGGAATATGTGAAAATTTCAGTTTGTCTTTGAAAATGTACCTAGATGTTGTGGGTGCAGAAGAATAATCAGGGTCTTGAAAATTACTGAACCACTTCTATTATTGGTCTGCAATCTATTGTTTTACTTAGAAACAAGGAGAATCATCTTACAAAGCCAAATAACTTGGGCTCCCTGTCAGAAAGATTATAAATACTTAAAAAATACTTGTGTCTGGGCCCAAAAGGAAGGTGACCTGTGGAGTACTCATTGTCTAGCTATCCCTATCAGAGAATGTCTTACTATCTTGGTTCTACAGGCAACACACTCTTTGTTTTAAAGGTATAATTTGTGAGCCTGCTTCAATAATATATATATATTTTTTTTAGACTAAACTATTGAAACAAGACTTTGTTTTTCATTTCTCCACAGCAAATGTATGAAATGTCCCGATTTTTTCCTCTACTACTGAAGTTTAAAAAAAGTTAAAAGTTTTTTCTTTTTGTGGCCCACACCTTTATTCTAAAATGTGAACTATAAATGATACAGGAAGAGAAACTTTGGGACTTGCAAAAAACTTTGCTATAATCCTCAAACATCTTTGCTGAACATAAAAAACACTGTTTTTACAATCACTCGTGCTTCATTTTGCTAACTCCCTCTTTTCTTCTGTCCTTGACATTTGGAATTTTGCTGGTTTTCAATCTTAAAGTGCTCAAATACCACGAGGGCAGTCAAATTGCCAAATTAATCTGAAAGTCAATAAATTTGTCAACCCCTCCCCCCCCCAAAAAAAAACCCAACAAACCCTCTTTGGTGTAACTGAAGACTTTTGATGCAGATAAAATGAAGAGCATTGCAGCTGTATTTGGTGAGGGCAGGCCAGGCTCTGGTGGGAGGAGGATTAAATAACCATGTGGTCATTTCTTTGCCTGCCACGAGGTGACATTTCTGTGATCAGATGTGCCCTGCTCTGCACACTGAAATAAACTGGGCTCTTCTTGGTAGTTTTGGCCTGCCACAGAGCCACCAGACTGCTTTTTTGTTCTCTGTTCTGCTTCCTTCCACTTTCTTTTAGCCATGAGAAGTGTCTTTTTGTCCTTTTTGTAGTCTGACAGGTGTCCAAATCATTTTTTTAAAGGTACAGGCATTGTGCAGTTGGAGTGGCAAATGGACACCTGCAGTCTCTGTGGTTGTAAAAGCTGTGGTAGAGCTCAGTAGATCAGAGTGTTGTGTCATAAAGCTTGATTTAAAAACAAAAAGGTATTTTTTGTTCATCCTTGATCCGTTTTTAGCAACTTTTCTGAGCTCTTATCAGTGTCAGTGTGTAATGGAAGAGGTCTCATTTTTGGTATTTCAGATGAAGGATGTGATGAGCAAGTACAGGAAAACCAGTTCTGGAGCAAAGCTTTGGGTAATTTTCTGCATCAGACCTGTGTCTGTCTTCTGAAATATTGAACTACTGCTTCTTTTTCCATTTAAAAACCCTCTGTCTGTTGTGACTGGGTATTCTTATATATATAAATGATTCCCCCCTGCCTACCTAATTACTTTCACCTCATTATTTTGTGGCAAAAACCCCTTCAGTTGCAGCATGGGGACAGCACTTCCAAGTACAGGTCCCCACTGGCTCCAGAGTCTTAATTAAAATGTGTCTGTGAGCTGACAGCTGCAGGGAGGTCGGGCAGAGCTACCTGAGCTGTCACCTGCCTCCTCCTCTGCTCTCCTCCAGGAGGTTGCATGAAGCTTTCCTCTTGGAACTGGTTTGCTGAGCAGAGAGAGGGGCTGTCAGCTTGGACAAGGAGTCCCTATCAAATCCTATTTGTAAATAAAAAGTAAATCCCTTCAGTAAGCCTTTCCTGAGGTTTAAACACTGGGGTGGGTTGTGAGCAGTGAAATCAGTTCAAAGTGTCACAGCTGTTGTGTTGTCCTTAAAAATTGGTTTGCCTTTGGGTTCCTTGCTGTTGGTGACTTGTATACAGGAGATGGCAGCCTGGAGAAGATGGCATGAACTGCTCTGAGCTCAGATCTAGTTTTGCAAGGCTGGTGCTTGCAGAAAATAAACCTGCCTTTTTCCTTACTTTCATTTTTCACTAATCTGTGAACTGCTGGTCTTAATCAGCTTTCAAATCAGAACCATAACCTTGCTCATGATGTGATGATTTAAAAAAAAAAAAAAAAGAGGCTATTCTGTTTATATTTCCACCAAAACCTTTAGAATTGTTTTGGAAAAACAAGCTCATAGATTCTAATTTTTTTTTTTTTTTTTTTTCACAGGTCCCTTGTAGTTGTCCACTTCTGGGCACCATGGGCTCCTCAGTGTGCTCAGATGAATGATGTTATAGCAGCACTAGCAAAGGAACACCTGCAGGTTAGGTTTGTGAAGGTAAGTGAGGCAGCTGAGCTTGTTTTAAACAGAGTAGAGCTGTTAATTACAAAGTAGAAGTTTTACAAAATATGGGTAAAGTTGTTCTTCAAGGTTCTTTATGGCTTCATGTTTAAGGATGCCAGTTGAACATCTGGAAGAGATGCATCAAAAAATCTTTGAGATGCAAGTTCTTCAATAGCACCTTCATTGTGTTGTGCTGTTTAAAGACAAAAAAAAGGGGGGGAAAAAGATCAGTCTCCTAAGATGTAATGAAGGTTATTTTTAATTAGCTACTCCACCTAACGAATTGGCTTATACATTTCTCTGTGGCTGCAATGTTTCAGTCCTTTAATCCTATAGGTAGCTGTATTTTTAAAGCATGATTTTTATATCCCTGGATATGAGATTAATGTGGCAACAAGGGTGTTCTGTTCAGTTCTGGAGGTTTCATTTGTTGCCATGATGTTATTGGTTAGCTAAATAGATCTCAGGACTTGGAGAGATTTTCTGTCTGATGCTGAAGATGATCAGTAATCTTCCTGAAGTTGAAAGGAAGATAAATCTAAGTATGCAACATTGTCACTCTCAGGTGACAGTGGTGCAGTGCTGGATGGTATAAGCACAAATGAGATGCTGCAGTTTTGTGAGGTTGTTGGCACAACTTACTGGGAGAACCAGTGTGGAGGGAAAAATGAATGCACTACATCACCATGCCACTTGGTTTAAAACAGATTTCTCTTGTTAATGAGACACCTCTGTGATTATGAGGGCAGGGAGTAATGGAGCAGCCAGCTGGGTGTGAGCTGTTTAGTTTGATTTCTTACAGGCTTCAGGTTCTGTGGGTTTTTAATGATTCAGTTGGTATTTCTCTCTTTAAGACAGGACAGAACTGTTTTAATGGTAGTATTTATTAGTTTCAAAAGACTTAATTTTCAACATTTCAAAAATTCAAGATGTTTAAATTTTATATAGGGTTGCTATAGCTCTTAGTAGGCTCAAGGAAGCTTGAAAACTCTGTTCTCTTTATTGTTATAAACATGAATGGATTTATAGCCCTTATTTTTCAGCTGTGATTTAATTTCTAGTAACAAGGTTCTGAACTGATCAAGTGTTGCAGAATTAGGATAATGGCACCTCCTTTTCCTCAGCCCCTCCCCTTGATGATTTTACCTTTGTTTAGAGGCAAAAAGCTACTGTTCTCCACGAGGAATGTGTTTGATTTTTTTTTTTTTTTTTTTTTTTTAAGTTCTTTGTGGGATTTTGGTCTGTATTTCAGGATAGCCAGTCCCCCTGTTAATTGACAAGAACCATGGCTACAGGTGACCAGGACTGGTTACTGCCTTGTAAATCATGAGCAGTCATATTCTAGAGTAGAGCTATGGAATAATGAAATGAACTGCAAAACTGTCAATAAATATTGAAATCTTTCTAAATGCAGTTTCTCATTTGAGTGGTTGCATAGCCTAACTCTTAGGAGTTAGCTTGGGTAAAAGAAAGTGACTGTATCCAGAAGGAGTTGGAAACAATGTTTTGGGTAGTTCGTACCCATATGAGCAAGTTACTGACCATGAAATTAAATTTGCTCTGAATGTGTGAACCTCACCAGAGTGGAACCAGAGTAAGTAGGAAATTTTGCTGGAGAAGAAAAGTATTATTATAGGTAGAAGTCATTTAGGAGTTTGCCACACAGAGGAGAATAGGTAATTGGGATCTATTTCCAGCTTTCATTTCATAGCTTTAGCTTCTCAGTTGATCCTGCTGGTGCATTGATTTGCAGGAGGAGGGGTGAAGCCTGGTTTAGGTTTGCTCTACTGAGTTGCATCTGTATTTAGTGAGTTCACTAAGAGCCTGCACAGCTGGAGCAAAGCAAAAAAGAAAAATGCTGTAGTACTGAACTGTTCAGAGCCTCACTACACTTGGGGTGGTACTGAGGCCAGTCATGGTATTTTCTCAAATGCCTAAGACTGGAGAGGGCTGAGCAGGAGCTTGTACTGTTAGGTAGCTCTCTTGGTGCTTGTTATTCACTCAGTGGTTTGTGGAATAAGAATTTGGAAGACTTCTCCTGCTGTACACAGAATTGCAGGTTTCTGTTTGAAACATTTTGATCTATCACCGCTTTCTTAATCCTTAGCTCTGCAGGTCTTTCAGAGTTAGTGTCTTAAAACTCCTTGTACTATACCTTGTCATTCAAGTAAGCATTTGGCCTACACTCAGCAAATCACAGATTTGAGATAATTAAAGCATGTCTTTTCTTGGCAAATTACTGCATTGTATAATTTGCAGGCACACAATTGAATGTTGGATAAAATTAGAACCAATAATCTCAACGAGGTTGCCACTCGATACTCAGTAGCCTTGCAGGAGTTAAAAATAGAATTTACTAGACATCAATAGCTTATTGAAGAAACACTCCTTTTTTTCTATATAATTTGCAGAAGGCTGCAAATGTCAGTCATGATGTACTGCCCCTTGAAATTAGTCAATAGAGCAAACAGTAAGAATCGCTGTGGGCAGAAAATAAGCACTGTAATCATGACATAACTGGGGTCAATGATTTATGGATTTCAATATAGTAGTAGCTGCATATGATTGAAAATTTACTAGGTCACTAGTGCACCAAAAATTTTATTCGCAGCCTCCAGGCATCTTTTGAAATGTGCAACAAAATAAAAACCTCTGAACCTGTTTTGACACAGTGTAGACTCACTGGACTACAAGCCAAACCAGTGAGTCTCATTTAAATGCAAATGTGTCACAAATTTCTGCATCAAATCCTTTTTAAATGTATAAAATGTCTATAAGAACATTCTGGACAGGATTGACACCCACAGTCAAACTTTAAAGAAGATTATGGAAGTAATATTTTTTCTGGGTTTTTTTTTTTTTTTTTTTTTTTTTGGTTTGTTTCTTTTTTTTTTTTAGCTGGAAGCTGAAGCTTTGCCTGAAGTCTCTGAAAAATACGAAATTACTTCTGTTCCAACATTCTTATTCTTTAAGGTAAGAGAGTATGGGTTTAAGAGAAAATGAATTCCATGTGGGCTCTTAATATACATGCTTTTTTAATACTGCTGCCAAAAGAGCAGAACCTTCAGAACTTTCTCAGTGAAGAGGTTTATGTATCTGATTTAAGTCTATCCAGTGAAATTTAATAAAGAAGATGGAAATTATTCTTATACTTTAAATGCAGTACTTCAGAGGTTCCTAATTTCTTTGTGATTCTTACATGTTTTTTCTTTATTTGTTATAACTTGCACTGGATCAAAAATTTCAGTAGCGTTTCCTCATCTAACTTCTACAACATGGCAAAACCCCAAGTAAATAATCTCTTGGTAGAAATGATAGGTGGTCTTGGGTCATGTTTGCCCATGATGATAAAATTAAAAATATTTTCTGTAATAGATTCCTCTAGTAGCAGATTTTCTGGCATTGAGTAGGCAGCCAGCAGAACTCTGAATCTTGGCACTAAAGCCTGGCCAGGAGATCAATCCACCAATCCACCCCGTGTCTGAAAATCCATACTTTATACGGTGGTGTTTAGCTTTATTACGGTACAAATTCTGAATTTAATCCTTTAACACGAGCCTTTGCTTTGGTTTCCTTAGAATTCTCAGAAAATCGACAGATTAGATGGTGCCCACGCCCCAGAGCTGACCAAAAAGGTGCAGCGCCACGGGTCCGGCAGCTCGGTGCCTGCTGTCCCCAGCGGCGGTGCCAAGGAAGACCTGAACGTGAGGCTCAGGAAGCTCATCACTGCTGCCCCCTGCATGCTCTTCATGAAAGGCTCTCCAAAAGAACCTCGCTGTGGTAAGGATGAGCTGGAGTTGGTGTTCAACGGGGCAGCACTTGCCTTGAGATAGTTGTGGAATTTCCTCGGGTTTGGGGAGATGCAGCCCAGCAGCATCTTGCACACCCGGGAGCTTGAGGGCAAATATTGTCCTGTTGCTTGTGTGCAGCTGCAGCACTGCTGTTGCCTTGTGTGCAGCTGCAGCACTGCTGTTGCCTTGTGTGCAGCTGCAGCACTGCTGTTGCCTTGTGTGCAGCTGCAGCACTGCTGTTGCCTTGTGTGCAGCTGCAGCACTGCTGTTGCCTTGTGTGCAGCTGCAGCACTGCTGTTGCCTTGTGTGCAGCTGCACAGCTGCTGTTGCCTTGTGTGCAGCTGCACAGCTGCTGTTGCCTTGTGTGCAGCTGCACAGTTGCTGTTGCCTTGTGTGCAGCTGCAGCACTGCTGCTGCCTTGTGTGCAGCTGCAGCACTGCTGTTGCCTTGTGTGCAGCTGCACAGCTGCTGTTGCCTTGTGTGCAGCTGCACAGCTGCTGTTGCCTTGTGTGCAGCTGCACAGCTGCTGTTGCCTTGTGTGCAGCTGCACAGCTGCTGTTGCCTTGTGTGCAGCTGCACAGCTGCTGTTGCCTTAGTGAAATTCTGGAAATGGAATCACAGAGGTGGTAGGGGGCTTTCTAAAGAATATGTGATGGGCAGTGCTGACACTGAGCGAGGAGGCTTTTTCTGTGGTAGCTCAGTGTTTACTCATGATGTAATTTGTGCATCAGGGTACAGACATTGACAATGTCAAATAGTCTGAAGAGGAAGGTTCAGTTCAAGAAGTAACAAGAATAGAATAGTATCTGGGATGACTGTTGCCATTTGGAAAAAAAAAACAAGACTATCCTAGCTGGTCAAATTGAAAGACCAGTAGTGTGTGTTTCTGCTGCAGTGGAAATCCTTTTATCCTTTTTTGTTTGTTGTGTTTTAAACCTAGGGCTCTTAACCCTTGCTCACTGTTCTGAGCGCTTGGTTACTCGCTAACTTGAAGTGCTCCTCTGCATGGAAAGCACATGAGCAGGTGTTAAAACCCCAAATTTTCAGTCCCATGAAGCTGCAGTGCAGAACTAGTTTTGTAGGGTCTTCTGTGGTGGGCTGCAAGAGGTTAACAGCAGAGCCACACTGATGTAGGCTGGGGACTGCCTGACCCAGCAGTACTCTTGGCAGCTCTTGGTTATGCTCTCTCTTGTTCTCTGGGCTCTGGGGGCTCTGTTTTGGCAACCAGCACTTTCCATGTCATCTCTTTGGAGTGTAATCCTTGCCTGCCTTTGAAGTTTATCTTTAAAGGAGCCGGGCTTGTTTAAAGGTGAAGATATTTTTGTATTGTATCTGTTCTGACACAAATAACAGACTTGCACTCCAGTCTCCAGTGCAGCTGGCAAGTAGAGGGAACCCTATCCAGCAGTGTATTTTGGGGTCTTTTTGTAGTTCCTGATTTCAGTGGAAAAGCCAGCTCAGTGTAAAGGAAGGCTGGTGCCCTGGGCTCTGGGTGCCTGGCAGTGTGTGTGGTTGCTACCCAGGCTGTGTTACTTCAGAGGATTCATTTGGGCTGTGGAGGTGTTTGTTGGTTTGCCTCATCAATTCTGTCATTGATTTTATTGGTGCAGAATCTGGAGTGGCATTTGTGATCATCCAGATAACTGCTTAAAGCGTGTGGTTAGCAGTTGAATTATTCCCTGTAATGCATGTGTGGCGTTTCTTCAGAAATGTGACCTAAATCTTTTGTTATGAAAGTAAAGCTGTTCTGGCATTTTATCCCTCAGCATAACACTTCCAGACTGCTACCATAACCCTTCAAAATGAAACACAACCAATCAATCTTTCTGGTTTGCATGCAGTTGCCTACAGCTAAAATAAAGCTTCCCCCCCCAGTTCCTTACAGTAGAAATGAGTTAATATATTGGCTATGGAGTAACCATCAGCAATCAGCCTTTAGCTGTTTACTAATGAACTCCCAGATGTATGAAAAATTTGAGATTCTGTGTTTTACTTCAGGCTGTACATGAACTTAACACTTCAGTTGTAGAAAGAAAAGCAACTTAAGATGCCATACGTATAAATACTGCTACTTCATATCTCAATAAATTGCAGATCATGAAAACTGCAGTAAAAATCCATATTTCAGAAACTAATAGGTGGTCTTGCAAGCTGAAATCAAAGGTTATTCTTCTATGGCACTTGGGCTCTTTTTTCCCATTTAAATCTTTTTTATTTTTCCTTTATTAAGGCCTTTAAGCATTGTCTCCTTTTTTAATCATTTATTAGAGGTTTTCATTTATCTGTACAGCAGTTGTTGGAATTCTTTGAGGGAAATGGAAGGATTGCAAGGATTGCAGTAGAATGAGTTGGCAAAGATGTAAAACAGGCATTATCATCACGTTGATTTATGGACAAATTATCATGGATTCTTTTTGCAAACCATATGATGGGATTGCTGAGGAGGCTTTTATTTTCTTCAGAGGGATGTGCATGAAAGCAAGAGTGGCAGGAGCTGGAATACTTGATAATATCAGTCTGAGGTTTCCTTCCTTTCAGGTTGCTCTCTAAGGAATGGACTTGTTGATGTGAAGGGTACAGCCCAATTGGGTGTGGTGTGTGTGTTCTGTTCTTTTAGTTTGTTTTCTTTTTAAAAGAACATAAACTGTTTTTTAAAACATTAACCTCTACAGAAACTCTTCAAAAGCAATCTTTTGCTTTAATGAGTGGTGAATTGAAAATAGAATAGATAGAAGGAGCATTGTTTGGAAGTTGAATTTTGTGGGGGGTTCACTCTGGTGTGATATCTAGGTGATTATAGACTGAAAATTCTGAAATGTTAACATCTAACATTCTACAAATTAAGTGATGATTTTCTGAATAAAAAGATGCTTGGCTACAGGGAGGAGAAGCTTTTCTTCTAAGATTGGCCACATAATAAATTTGGCTGATTACATCATGATATTTAGTGCTTAACATCCTGGTGGGACAGAGTTGTCAGAACAGGACATCATGAAGATCTGTCATAAAGGAAAATAAAACATGGTGTGAAAGTGTCACAGGGGCAGCAAAACAGTATTAAGTACTCATGTGAACATCAAGGGTTTAAAAAAATAAAAAGAAATCTGCCTTTTACCATGGAGTGGGAAAGGCCATGCTTTGAAAACAAGAATGGTAGAAACCATAAAACCCAAGTTTCTAAGTTAAACCAGTGACACAGCAGTGGGTTTAAATCCTGGTTCCCACATTGGGTGTCAGCCTCTGTTTTAGCTGGTGTAGAAGTTCCCAAGTAGGAGTGTGAAGAAGTGGGCAAGCAGAGTAACTGATGTGCAGTTGGAGAAGTGAAAAGAAGGCTGCTGAAGGTGCTGCTGTGGTCATGGAGCTTTTCTTCTTTATGAATGCTGAATGAAAAAGCTGGAAAAAACAGAATAAGGGATGCATTTGACTTTGCTTTAATTGTGAGATGGAATAAAAGAAACACTTACATGTAGGTTACTCACTGTGTAGCTCTCTAAACCTGGCTTACCAAGCTGTCTATGCACTTGTAATCCCATAGTAAATGTTTTTTGTCCCTTTATTATATTTGAGGATATTGACAGAGCAAATAATAACACACCAGAGCTGTATTGAACTTGCCATCTAGAAGAACTGCATTTTTTGAAGCGAGTGAGGTTTAGCACAGACATGGGGATGCTTTGTTTAAAATGATGTGTAATTCCTCTCTTTGTGTCTGCAGGTTTCAGCAAGCAAATGGTGGAGATCCTGAACAAACATGGTGTTTCATTTAGCAGTTTTGATATTTTCTCTGATGAAGAAGTTCGTCAGGGGCTGAAAACATACTCTAACTGGCCAACCTACCCACAGCTCTACGTAGCTGGAGAGCTGATAGGTGGACTTGATATTGTCAAGGTTAGAAACTGAGGAACTCTTAACCTTGTTAGTTGTCACAGACATGTTTTTCATGCTTTTTGTGTCTGATTTGTCTTCTCCTCAATCCCCCTAGGAGCTAGAGGCATCTGGAGAACTGGACACAATCTGTCCCAAGGCACAGAAGTTGGAGGACAGGTGAGGTGTATTATGTCCTTATGTTAAGGGTGTTTGCTTCTCAGGTTTCCTGTATGCTCATGTGTACAGGACAAAACCTCCTGTATAAATTCCTGTTCTTGGACTTTATCAGAAGTATGTCAAGATTTTCTTTCATTACAGAAATCCTGCAGTTGTTTAATATGTTCTGTTTTCTTTACAGTAAACATAATTTCATATAAAGCTATTCTGCTATGTATGCATGAAGCTCTACTGTTCCAGTAGGCTCTACTTAGCATTGTTCTAGTTTGTTAATATTTAATTACAGCAGAAATACATAGATTCCTTCTTGTCTGTCTTTTAAGAATTTATTATTTAAAGATAACTGGAAAAACAATCTTTTAAACATTAGTGATTTCTGTTGGCTCTACTTGGGGTAGACTTGATAACTGATGTCACTGGAGAAAACATCTAGGTTTGTCTCCTCATTTTTCTAGGTTACTCATGTGCTTCAGTTCTGTTTTTCACTTTGGCAGGATGAATTCATGCTGCAGCAATGGGAAGTGTGTTGCTTCCTGAACCAGATGTAACATCTAGAATCCAGTTTGTCCTCCTTTAACCTTCCCATGTGAAGATTTGCTCTTGTTTGAAATTCTGATGTGCCCCAGGCAGTCAAACTCCAGATACCTGACAACTCATTCTGTTTGAGGAGTTGCTGGTAGATGTGGGGTTTTTTCTAGTTTTTATGTGAATAGTGCCATTAAGAGATGTGAAGGGGGGCTGGTGTTCCAAGGAAGGTGGCCTGTACCTAGGAGGCAAATGTGTTAGCATAGATTCCCTCTTGGCAGTGGTTAGAGCAGTTTTACAGCACTCTAGGGGTGATTGGCTCTGGTTCTTTAGCCCTCTCAACACAGTGGAGAAATAATATAATGCAAACTATTTGGATATGGTAATAATCTATATTTTCACAGTTGTGTGTTTATTAATTTCCTTTTAATTTGCTCTGTGGCTGAGGTTTACCTTCTGCTAGGGTAATTTGTAAATTGTTTCACCAAGGCCACACACACACAAAAAAAAATCACTGCCCTTTGCATTTGGAGATTAAATTATGGGTAAAGATGAAATTGTCTTGACATGGCCTTTTAAAGCCTTATTTTAGAAAGCTTTCTCCAGTCTCTTCCTTTTTGGAAACTTGCACAAGCTGAAACTTTATTGAATTTATACATAGATTTTGCTTTGCTTCATCCTTTTGAGGAAAGAAGGTAATTTGAAAAGTGATTCTATTTAATGCTAAATTATGTTCCTTGCTCAGTGTTTGATCTCTTCCCATCAATTAACTGCATCTTGAAAATGGACTCTGGAAGTCAGCTTAGTTTCACAAAACAGATCTGGCAGCCTGAGAACCAGCTCAGGTTACTGTAGCTCACCCTTGCTGTAGCCATTAGTTTTGCTCTTGCTTTTTAAATCTGGAGACCACTTGGTTGGAAAAAATGTTGTGAAGTTTCTATATGCAGAGGTGCATGGAACAGAATCTTGATTCTTTTGCAAAGATCTGAGCTCTCCAGACTTTTTGCATCGTGCAGGTCAAGCCAAATGCCATCCCCTGCTTTGCTTTTTGCAGATGATAGTTTGCCCTTAGCAAGAAACCTGTTGGACAGGAATCTTTGCTGATTTTTTCCATCATTTGTCACAGAAAGCCTTTCCTGAAAGGAAGGGAGAGTGTCTGAGGGTTTTGGAGGTGTAGACCAAAAGTGGCCAGGGCAGAGCAGATCTATTCCTGGATGTCAGTAGTGGTGAGTCCATAGATCTTAGGCCTGATGGACAACAGGGGTGGCTCTGTGTCTGCAAGAGACATCCTCACTTGGAGGATCAGAAATATGAGAGAGCAGAATGTCACTAAATACAGACATTGCATTTAAAACACTCCATCTTGGTTTCTCAGACTTACTGCTGCTTGATACTCAGAGGCTAATCTAGAGTAAAGTGTTGCTCTGAAAGCAACAGGATGGTACAAATTCGTTCACTGGAGTCACTGTAAGCAATTAAATGAATAGAATTGCTTGTAATAATGCTTTAAATGCATTTGGGAAAGCTGTAATTTGCTATGTTTCCACTTTTTGCATTTGTTTCCCTGTTGAAACAAACCTTGGGATAGTGACCAAGCTGTTTTATGTTCTTTTTCATGCCTTCTGCAGGCTTAAAGGCTTGATAAACAAAGCTCCTGTGATGCTCTTTATGAAGGGAAGCAAAGAGGTAAGATTATGTGGCAGAATAGATGAAATTTAAGCTATTTTAAAAAATAGGACAGTTACCTTCTTTTCCTTGCTTAATGTAAATCAGTGGTGCTGGGAAGTTATTATTTATCTTTTTATTTGGTAATAAGCTATAAGCTGCCTAGTCCCTGTTTTACCTGGTGGAAACACACTGCTAAAATGCTGATAGCTGTGTTAGAGTGAAACCCAGGCCCCTGCTGCCTGCAGTCAGCTCTGTTCATTGACTGCAGCTCAGGGATGGATGGAAGAACTGTGCATGTCCTTTTGGTCCCAGTTATTGATTGTCTGTGCAGATAATGGATTTTCTTCTGATGTTCTGAGTGCTTGCCCCAGTGCCTGTCCTACTTGAGGCATGCACTTTGTTGCCCAAACTTTTCTGAATGCATGTTTCTTGAAATTTCCCTCTGCTGACATAATTGGATTGGCTGTCCTGTCCTTTTCAATTTTTCTGACTTTATTGTGCTTTTACAACTGCATTTTAAAAAAAGCTGCTTGCAGTTTTTGAGGCTGAAGTGTAATGCCACATACCACAAATGACCCTGCCTTTTCCTCACATGCATGGAATGGGCTGTGCCTGGTGTCTCTTAAGCTGCACTTAATTATCCTCCTCACTGAAATAAAGATAGTGAAGGCAGACAACTGCTCACAGGATTAAAATAATAACAAATGACTGTAAACCAGAAGGTCAGTCTATTGTTTTGTGTGGCATGCTCAAACAGAGTCATCAGGGGATAAATTGTTCCCTTTCAAACAGCAGGACACTGCAATTCTTCCTGTCAAAATAACTTGAATGGCACCTAGCTCAGCCTTTTCATTGGGCTGGTGTATCCTAAACAACAGCTGGAGTTAGTGGCTGTATGACTTGCTTTTCTAGTTCATTTTCTCATTTGTTCCCTGATTCTTCTCTGTGTATTAACACCTGATGCTTTTGAGGGGGCAGGGGGTTGTGCTGCCAAGGCCACTGGAAGCCCCTGGATGTGCTGGCTCACTGGGACAGGGGGTGGGAGAGTGGGGCTTAGGTTTTAAAAACAGCTGCATGTCTGTCTCCTTTAAAACCCCTGTCTTGCCTGCAGAAAACAAGAGTTTGGGCAAGCTGCAGAATACATTTTGGCTCTGGTTGAGCTGTGCAGTGAAATCAGCCATAAGGATGGATGGTCTGGGTTGAAAATGCAATGTCTGAAAGATGATGAATCTTCTGTGTCCTTACACTGTCAGTTTGCAGTAGATACCTTCAATTATTAATTCCAGTTGGGAGTTACTGTACATGCAACCTATTTATCTGTTGACCCTAAGCTGCTACTCTCTCCAGAATGGAAATGAAAGGGTACATATGTCTTGGAATAAAACATCTCTCTCTCTCACAAATGCATGGAAGGCTTTTATACACATCCTACCTGCAGCTTTGCCTTTTGGCCCCAGTAGTTTTCAAGATAGGGTTTCCAAACCTGGCAAACAGATTGACCCTTTATCATTTCACACCACAAGTGAGGAAGTGCTCTGAATTCTCAGAGTTTTCATTTACTTTGTCAGACTACATAAGGGGAAATCCAGTTCTGTTTAAAGCTCAAAGAATATGAAGAAGAATAAAAAAAAGATTAGGAGTATTGCTCATTCAGCAGGGTCATCTCTGGTAATAAATTGGTAATAGCTTTAGTGTAGCTTGAGGACTTGGAGTTTTGTGGATTAAATAAAGGAGATACATGTTTTAACATGCTTGTCTTGCATTTTAGATGGCAAGATGTGGATTCAGCAAGCAAATTATAGAAATCATAAATAGTACAGGGTATGTAAGTGTTTTAATTTTTAAAATTTTTAAAATTGTATTTAATGTGGGAAGCCAGCTCTGTTTTAAAAACCACATTTTAAAATTTAAGAGCTTGGAATATATTGGTAGAAGACTTCCCCAAACATAATTTTCCTTGTTTAAGAGTATTCTAAAGTATCCTTCTGTACTACCCCATAGTGTAAATCACTACTGCACTAGTTTGATACCAAGTCAAATGTGGTGTGTGTGCTGTACTGGGCTGGTTCACCACTACCTTGTAGTGATTGTCTTGCTTGGATTGAGGAGCTTATTCCAACAGTGAATTTTTTTTTTTTTTTTTTTTTTTTTGGCTGTGATTGCTGACATGAAAGAAATCCTTCCCCTCTGATAAGCAGCTCTGCTTAGGAGCAGTCCCTCCTGATCTGTTTCCTTAATCTTGGAGCCTCTCATGTTACCTGGCCTCAGTTTTCCTCTTCAAAGCTCTTCTCTCTGTAGTGGCAGAGATCAGTATCATCTTCCTTTGAATAAACTCCTGTCCCATTTGTACTGCTGGGTAGAGGTTAAGCAGTCGTCTTGATGACCAGAGGTTAGAGTGAGCTTTTGGAGATAACTCTGTATCAAAATACACCTTGGAAATTGTTCCTTCTCACTGACCACGTGGCACTGATTTTCTTGGTTTTGTTTTGTTTCCCAGGGTTGATTATGAGACGTTTGACATACTGGAGGATGAAGAGGTAATGAAGTTTTATCCAGCACTGAGGATTTCAGTGTTACTTTTACAGAGGTTGAAGTTAACATTTAATGTTCTTTGCCTGCCATGTTCTTTGCCTGCCATGCTCTTTGCCTGCCATGTTCTTTGCCTGCCATGTTCTTTGCCTGCCATGCTCTTTGCCTGCCATGCTCTTTGCCTGCCATGCTCTTTGCCTGCCATGTTCTTTGCCTGCCATGTTCTTTGCCTGCCATGTTCTTTGCCTGCCATGTTCTTTGCCTGCCATGCTCTTTGCCTGCCATGCTCTTTGCCTGCCATGCTCTTTGCCTGCCATGCTCTTGACCTGCCATGCTCTTGACCTGCCATGCTCTTGACCTGCCATGCTCTTGACCTGCCATGCTCTTGACCTGCCATGCTCTTGACCTGCCATGTTCTTGACCTGCCATGTTCTTGACCTGCCATGTTCTTGACCTGCCATGTTCTTGACCTGCCATGTTCTTGACCTGCCATGTTCTTGACCTGCCATGTTCTTGACCTGCCATGTTCTTGACCTGCCATGTTCTTGACCTGCCATGTTCTTGACCTGCCATGTTCTTGACCTGCCATGTTCTTGACCTGCCATGTTCTTGACCTGCCATGTTCTTGACCTGCCATGTTCTTGACCTGCCATGTTCTTGACCTGCCATGTTCTTGACCTGCCATGTTCTTGACCTGCCATGTTCTTGACCTGCCATGTTCTTGACCTGCCATGTTCTTGACCTGCCATGTTCTTGACCTGCCATGTTCTTGACCTGCCATGCTCTTGACCTGCCATGCTCTTGACCTGCCATGCTCTTGACCTGCCATGCTCTTGACCTGCCATGCTCTTTTCCTTAGGTACGACAAGGATTAAAGACCTTCTCCAACTGGCCAACATATCCCCAGCTATATGTGAAGGGAGAGCTGGTCGGGGGGCTGGATATTGTTAAGGTAGGAATGGGAGAATCTTTTTGGAGATGTAAATTGTTTAAAACTGTTTTCTGCTCACAACTCACAGAAATTCCTGCAGAGTGGCCCCAGAGCTTGAATTACTTGGTTGCTTTTACTGCCACTTCTATTAGCTCAGCATACAGTTGGAAGGAGCCCTAAATCTCCAGCATTCTCATATGCTGAGATTTAGCAGTGAAATGTATTTTCTTGACAGCAGTCAGTTCCTGTTACTGTAAAGACCATTTTTACCCCGTGGGTGCATTTTTACAGGTTTCTCTTCCCTGGTTTTACTCCTGACATTGCTTTTCTCAAATAAGGTGGGCGAGACATTTTTTTCCTAGCAAGCAGTCTCGTTCCTGGAAGAAAGTAAGGTTTATTGTAGTTGTTTGAACAGACCCTGAAGCAACAAAAATAGATCTGCATCTGTTACTGTGGTTTTTGATTTTTGTAACAGAGAAGGCACAGTGTTCTAAACCCCAAATACTCCTGAGCCCATTCTTGTCTGAATGTTTTATAGCCAATTCCTCAGACATTGTAACTCCTGGGAAGATACAATCAATAAATCTCATTTAGTTCTAAAAATACTGGTATTACTTAAATTATATAGATTACTTTAATTTTATTTATTTAACAACTGTGTGGGTTATTTCAGTGATCAGTAAGTATAGTCTAGGGCATTGCAGAGATGCTGCAAAATACTTCTCTCACTGGAATTTAAATATAATTTGTCTGTTTGCATTGTTAGACTGCATTTAGTTCCCACTGACTAACTTGTGTGGGCAGATGAATGTTGTCAGTATTTTAAAATGCTTTCCATAATATGAAATAAAGTTGAGGCAGCTGCTGCTCTTGAGATGTAGGAAAAGAATATATGTTCTGCAACGTGTTATTTTAAAACCATTTCCTGGTGTTATCTGTCTCTTCAGTAAGATAACAACCTTGTAATTTGAATTCAAATCATCAAGATAATATGGCCAAGAACT
Source organism: Heliangelus exortis (assembly GCF_036169615.1). Classification (NCBI taxonomy): domain Eukaryota; kingdom Metazoa; phylum Chordata; class Aves; order Apodiformes; family Trochilidae; genus Heliangelus; species Heliangelus exortis. The sequence goes on from NC_092428.1 coordinate 34,068,115, forward strand.
GCTTATTTAGGACTCTTACAAATCTTGAATGGGCTTGTTTGTATTAATGTGTAGTAATAGCTAAATCTGTCAGTGGATTTTGTTGGAGGCATATTGGATGTTATAAAATCTGGTGTATGCCTAAAATATATTTTGAATTAGGTCTAGTGGGAGATAGACCAGGGGCTTTAACTGGAAAGGTTGCTAACAACCCCTTCATTGGCAGGAGTATCTTTTCAGTAAATAAATTTCCTCTCTTTACTAGATACAGAATTTAAATCCAACATGAGGAATGTTCATTCTCTTGGTCAAGAGGGACCTCTAGTGGGTTCCCTTCATAACCAGCAGACTGGTTTCCTTCCCTGTACACTGCCCCTGCTGAAACAGCAGCAGCATCACAAGATGTAAACCCAGAATAATTGCTGTGTTTATTTTCTTACAGGAACTGAAGGAAAGTGGTGAATTGCTGCCTATTCTGAAGGGAGAAAATTAATGGCAAAGGGCCTCCTGGGGAACTGAACCCCTTGGAACAGTTCCTTGTTTCTAGGTGACACTGGAGCAATAGACAACTTACCCCCTGAAAGCAATCAGGAGTGAACACAGGCAGCTTGTGTGCTCTCTGTATTTCACCAGACACATGCTACACGTGGAAATGTGTTTCCACTGAAGATACCATAATGTCAAGATCTTCAAATTCAATTAAAAAATAATGCTGAAGAACTCTGGGTTTGTTGCTGCAGTCCTTCTGCGTATCCATTGCTTTTAGATGTTTAAGGATGAGTAATGACCCCACTGTCCATTGCAGTACCATACAGACTGGGCAGGGGGAATGGGAGGGTTGGTGTGGGGGCTTCCCTGCCCCCCAGCTGGGATTTTGGGTGGGTTTGTGCTCTGAGGAGCTGGGGGGCTTTGGCCATGGGGGTGTGTGTGGGGGGAGAGCATCCCATGGCTGGGGAAGCTGCACAGAATGGGCTGGGAAACAATTCCAGCCAAAACCTGACTGCTGGGGAGCATGGATTGGACTCTGCTGCTGTGTGGGGAGAGCTCTGCCTTTCCTGTAGGAAAACCTGCTCCCTCTGCCTCTGGAATGGGGGGCAGTTAATGGGGAAAAGGCAAAGTTTGGCTTTGCACGGGACAGGAGAGGCTGGGGCTGTGGTGGGTGAGGTGGAGATGAGTGGGGTAAACTCACCAAGGGATGAAGTAGGCAAGGGAAGGTAAATGCTGGTGGCAGGTAGCTGGTGAATACCTCTACCTAGGAGGAGACATCCAAGGAAAAAGTGTGATTTGCACAGAAGAGGCAAGAAGGCAGTGAGGTGTCAGAGCTGCAGGGTCTGCTGGGGAGAGGTGGGTGAGGGCTGGAGCTTCCGTGGCTGCTGAAGTGTTTGACATCAGTGTTTGGCTGCAATTAACATCCTGTAACTTCTGCTCTGCTTCCTTGTACTGTTCTCTTTCTTTTGATCTCTGATTTTCCTTGCTTGTCCCAAGGTTTCAGTTAGATTTGTTATTTCTTGTACTTCAGCATTAAGGTAGAAGGAAAAAATAACAATTAGCCCCAAGGACAGTTAAAGGGGGACCAGGTTGCCTCGAGAGGATGGGGCTCTTTGTCCTCAGGGCTGCTCAGGCCTCATTTGGATTAACCTCAGAGGAGCCTGATCTGATTTGATCCCCTTTTAGCAGCAGCTGATCTGGAGGAGGTGCAGATGTCTGAGTGAGTCTGTCCTCCAAGTGAGGCAGCAGTGGGCAGAACAGCACCCATGTGTGGAGTGGCCAAAGGGCCCAGCTGCAGGGATTAATTGCTGCATGGCTAGAACTATATTAAATAACTTCTGAATCACACAATTATTTTGGTTGGAAAAGAGCTATAACAAGTCCAGCACTGCCCAGGCCACCCCATGTCCCTCATCCCCACATCCCCAGGGTCTGAAACTCCTCCAGGGATGACGGGGACTCCAGCCCTGCCCTGGGCAGCCTGGGCCAGGCCCTGACAACCCTTTCCAGGGAGAAATTCTTCCCCAGCTCCAACCTAAACCTCCCCTGGCACCACTTGAGTTGTGCCAAAAGTTCCTCTTGTCCCATCCCTTGTTCCTTGGGAGCAGAGCCTGACCCCCCCTGGCTCCAACCTCCTCTCAGGGGGTTGCAGAGAGCCACAAGGTCTCCCCTCAGCCTCCTCTGCTCCAGGGGGTTTTGTGTCTCTGGCACATGCAGTAACTTCTACAGGCTCACTGGAGATGAATTTTCAAATAAGCCCCAAACTTCTGTCTCTTACAGAAGAGTGCGTTTCTCTGAACAGAGGCAGTGACAGTGCTGTGCCTGGTTTAGAAGGACTTCAAGAGAGTAACTTTTTCTCAAGATTCAGCTCAAAGACGAGGCCAGTGCCAGGCAGGGCTGGTCTGGTGTGACCTGCTGGAGGCTGCACCTTCACCCTGCAGCTTCTCCTGCAGCACGATCAGCTGGAGAGGGAGAGATCCATCCGGGAGAAGGAGAGATCCATCCGGGAGAGGAGAGTTCCATGCAGGAGCTGAGGATGCGGGGCTGCGGGATGCAGCTTGAGGGCGCTTGGTGTTCAGGAGCTGGAGGCTGCTGGTGCTGGGAGAGCTGCTGCCTCTCTGGACCATTTCCCGTGGCCACCAGGCTCAGGGAGAGCCGTGTGGATGGTACAATTTTAAATTTTTTATTTTATCTTTTTAAGTTTAAAGCTAAACCCGCAGGGAGCTGCCTGCAAAGGCACCCCAGCTCTTCTGAAGCTTACCTGTTGGGTAGGGGGAATAATAAAAGCTGCCCCCAGTTACCGGTGAATCCCCCACACGGCCCGGATATGATGGAAATGAAGCTGTAAAGGGTTAATAGGGCAGCTCGGGATTGGGGTGGCTGCGGGGGCAGCAGGGATGCGCGGTGGGGTGAGAAGGGATGGGGAAAGCTGGGGACAAGGGGACAGAGAGGACACCAGTGGGGCTGGGACAGACGGGGAGCAGATGCCGTGGGAACTGAGGCAGCGAGGGAGATGGGGCCAGGGCTGAGCCCCCCGGGAGGGGTTTCTGTCCCCAGAGCACGGGGGTGACACCAGCCCCGGTGGCACAGCCGGGGGAGAGGCTCTGGCAGTGTCACCCAAGGAAGGACGGGCTGGCAGGGCTTTCGTGAAAGGTTTTCTGCTAGGACAAGTTAAAAATCTATAGTAATTACTATCGAGTGGCTTTTTTTCCCCTCCCCTTCTCCCTCTTTTCCCTGGGATTCTGAGTGTGTAACACTAGATGGAGCCTTCTGTGCGCTGGAGGGGCTGGAGCAGCGATCTCCCTGCCAGCAGCATCCCTGGCAAGGGGCACAGCACCCAGAGGGCCAGGACGGAGCAGGAAAAACACGGTGGGAAATTCTTCCTTACACCTACAGAGGGGGAAAAAAAACCCCAAAAAACAAACAAACAAACAAAAAATCGAAAAAAATCTTGAGGTATTTCTCTTTGCGTGAAAAACATCCATCAGCTCCAAGCACTGAGGATGAGGTTTGCATCGCTGGTAAAGCAGCTCCTGAAGTGCAGCCCCAGGAAGGGCTTTGTGGCTCTGAGAGCAATCTGCCTGCATCCAGGTCTGGAGAGAGCTGCTCCTGTCCTTCAGACACAGCCTTGCCACAGCCACTTGCAGCTGCCTTGCTTAGGAAGGTCGCTCAAAACGTGATGAGTTTTGATACTTTCTTAATAAGCTGTTTTATTTATTTATATATTTATTGTTTATTTTACATTATGTCTTTGTTGGTGGTGCTCTAGGGCACTGGCTGCTGATGTTCCTAAATGTGGAGGGGGTTTGTGTTGGGAAGCTCCTTCCAGTGTTCTCCCCAGAGGAGCAGAGCAGCCTCAGCATTCTGCACACACTCCCAGCCCCTGGAAGCAACCAAGGAAGGAGCTTTACAGAACACTGGCTTCCAAGAAGATGGAATTGCAACACCATTATGAAATGAACCGTGCCATCTTAATTATTCTTTGCAAATTTTACACTGTGTGTAAACAGCTTGGTGCATCTTGAAGACATCCAGAGTGATTATAGGAGAAAATGCAAATATAAAATAAATCTGGGGCAAATTGCACGTGTTGGCACTGAGAATGGGAACTTCCAGGGAAGGTCTGGCAGAAAGGTCCAAGCAGAGAGAGGCACAGGAGGTGCAGACCCTCTGAACCAGGAGACTGCCAGCAGTTTTCAAACCTTGCAGAAAAGGATCCTTGCAGGAGGGTTAGTGACCTGGTTCTGCAAATATTTACGCACATTGCTTTGATTTTGTGCTCAGCTGAATGGTTCCCAATGAATTTACTGGAATCACTTCATTAGAGCCTCTTGAGTGAGGAAACCAGGAAGGTAATTAAGCCTTTCACACTCCTACCTGTAAGAACAGACTTTAAAAATTCTCCTATTTAAGCATCTAGACATGTGCTTCATAATTGGGTGGGAACAGGAAAATCTAGAGGTGGTTGAAGGTCTTCCCTGTCCTTGTGCTTTGCTCAGGTGCTGGGTAGGACACCAGATTTATTGCATGATTGCAGTCAGGGAGGGAAGAGGAGAGGCTGCCAACACCCTGCAGGGTGCTCTCTGCAGAGGTCTGGTGGTCCCATTCCAGTGAGGAACAATCCCTGTCTGTAATCCCCCTGCTCACCACACACCCAACCAACCAAAAAGGACTCAATAAGCTTTTGGTTGATGGGCTCAGCCCAGTGAAGTAACACAAATGAGTTGAAAACAACAAGAAGATCATTGTCAGCCTGGTAATTTGTCTTCTGAATGAAAGGTGGTACCCAGAGGATGCTGAAGTCTCAGACAATTTCTGCCAGCAGCCCAGAACAAGGGTGTGTTCCCCACAGCACCTCAATTAACCTCTGCCTTCCTAGGTCTGAGATATGTGGTGGAAACCCCCAGATCTGCAGCCCCTTCCAGTGGGCAGCTTTCCCTTCATTTCCAGGCTTTCAGGGGCTGCTCGGGGTCTGTTTGTGCCCTGCAACAAGATTACTACACCCAAGTGGAAGGAGTAATCTGCCAGAGCTGGCAGCCATCCTCCCTCCTGCTCTCTGCTCAGGTGTGGGTGGCTGTGTGGGCAGGACAGAGGGGCTGAAATGTGTTAAAAACTCTGCTAGTCCTGATTCTGGCAGTGACATGGGACATGCTGTGCATAAAGCAAACACTCCTGGCTCCAGCTCCTCCTGGTGCTCCTGTGGGAGAGCAGGAGAGGAGCATGGAGCTGGGCTTTGGCCCTTCTGCCCAGGGCTGGGGTGAAATCTGCAGGGTTTTTTGATTACAAAAAACTCCTTACACTTCCTATTCCTATAAATAATGTCCTGCTTGCTGATGTTTTTTTTTTGATTTTTGCTTTTTTTGGTTTTTTTCATCAGAGTGTTGCCACTAATGCAAATAAATGAGGAAATGCAGCTCCCAGGCTGGAAACACAGGTGATTTCCAAGGAGAACTTCTGGATACACTGCCAGACACTTGAGGGGACCAGAGACCCAGGAGCTGCCCTAAAGATCAAATATGTGGAAGGGCTGGTGGCCTCTTCAAAAGATTTAATCTAATAATAGAATTGTTTTGGTCATTAAGAGACCTTTGAGATCATTTAATGATATTTTGAAGTAGCTTTTCAACTTGTGAAAGGCTCCCAACAAATGAGGAGGTGCAAATCCCTGCTCATGCTGCTTTTTGGGGTATCATTTGAGCATTCGGTATTCTGGAAGTGTCAGCAAAGAAAAAGAGAGAACAGGCTGCCAGTTGGTGGGGATTTATTTCTCAATAAATTATTTTTCCCCCTTTTTTTTCCCTGTCTCCACAGTGTTAGCAGGGACATGCAGAACACCACAGTGGCAGGTGAGGGTGTATCTCCCCCCCTGATGGACCAGGCTCAGGGCTCTGTTCTCCTTCCCCCTCCTTCTCCTGCAGCCATTGCCAGATGTTCCAGAGGAAAATGTAAGTCACTTCTGGACTTGTCCTTGCTCACTTTTCTAAAATTGCCTCTGTGTTCCGAGAACAGAAGTTGTTTATTACATCCAACTTTTTTATTTACTTACTTTCCTCAAAAGGGTAAAATGTTATTAGGATGTAGCCTTATGTCACAGAAGTTGTTTTGGTTTTTGTTTTTCCCCTCTTATGAACAGTATTTTAAGTTACAGCCCTTACCAGCCTCTTTCTTCCCAAGAGCTTTGCAAAATCCTGGTCATTATCTCTGTAATAAGATTTCTGGGCCTTTACTCGTCTGGAATGGGATGTGACAAAATCAAGTTGTCAGTCTGGACTGATCTTAGTGGTGAAAAGAAAATATCATTTTCAGACCTGAGGGTTTCTTTGTGTCTCTCGTGGGTTACAGAGATAAAGACACTTGTCTTTACTACAAGGTTTTACAGGGCTGCATGAATAAATTGGTCCAGTAACCCCTGTGCTGTGTTCTACCTCATTCCTCCTTCTCTTTGGAAAATGCTGGATGGGAATTAATTAATTGGGAGAGAATCTTTTAATCATCAGCAGTACAATTTCACTTCACCTTCCACATCTTTTGAGGTTCCTCAGCCTAACCAGTCTCTGATGCCACTTGCACTAATGGCAGTGCTTTCAAAAGCTCTTCGTCTTCTACCTTTTTCTGGGCTTTTAATTGGTTGGTTTATTAAAGATTATAAATGGTTACTGGGCTGTTGTAGAGCTGTGACCTGCTGGGGGCTTTATGGGCATTGCCTCAGTAAATCAATTTTTGTGTCCTCCTCATCTGCTGTTGGCACTGGCTGGAGCTGACTTGTTCCTGCTCCCTGAGCCTAAGAAGTAGCACGTGGTAGTTCTGCCTCTCTGGATTCCATTTTATGGTTGCTAGTTCTTACAGTCTGCTTGCAGGGGATGTTTTTGGAGGCCCTACAACCTTCTGAGTCCAATCTGTGCTGCATTGCAGCTACAGGAGTGCAGTGACCTCCTCCAGCATCACTGCCCCAGCCCAGCAGACCCAGCCAGGTTCCTGTGCTGGTCTTCCTTAGGATTAAATGAACATTTCCTCCTAGAGGAGAAGGACATGTCTTTCTGATTCATGTTACTGTTTAGATTCCCCCCCCTCTGCCTGGCTGGGGTGATTTGGGCATCCTGTGCGGGTGCCTGGGCTTGGGGTGCTTCAGGGAGGGCAAAGGTCCCCTTGGAACATGAGGGGGTGGCATCCAGCCACATCTCCTCCTTTAGGTTTTGTTTGTCTTGTGTTAAGGGAGCTCCTGATGAGTGAGGAGGCCTAAAGGAAACTCTAACGCTGAGTGAGGAACCTGTGTTAAAGTTGCATCAGTCCTACAAGGGGTGGGCACTGGGCTCTCCTTTCACTGCTGCAGCCTGGCTTCCTCTCTGGCCAGTGAACAGGGAGTTTTTCTGCATTCCTAAGCCTAAAAAATAAGCACTGCAGCTGGAGGAGCTCCCCAAGTTCTTGATCTGTGTTTTAGAATCACAGAACATAACGTGAAGCAGACACTAACTTGGACAAAATCAATTGTGATGGGTTCTAAGCACTTTGAGCAGATAATATTAGTTACATGTAATTCCAAATTTGGTACTCAACCCCTGGGGCTTGTTTTTCCAGCTTGCTTTGACAGTAAATGCTGTTTAACTAAAGTGGTTTGACTTAACACCCTCTTCCCCTGCTGCAAAAGGAAGAGTAAATAGGGAGTGATGGTTTGTGAATCAAATCCCCATCTCCTCTGCTTGTCTTTGGGTCTCTTACACCTGCCAAGCCTCCAGCCTGCCTCACACTGTCAGCACTGATTTTCAGTCCATACAAAAAAGTTGTGACCCCTCTCTTCTCACAGCAGCTGCAGGGCAGAGCTGGCAGGGGTTGGAGGCTGGGAACCCAGCCCAGCTCTGCCTGTGCTGCACCTCTGATTCCCAGCAGCATCTCCCAGTGAGCCCCCAGAGTCAGATATTCCCCTCCCAGGTGTTGCTGGGGTGCTGAAGGCACCTCCTGCATTTTTTGCCAGGTTTGGCCACGATGCTCAGGGATGATTCCCAGCCTGGATGAGTGCTGGGATGAGAATGGGGTCTGACACAATTCTGGGGTACAACCAGGAGTCAGCCCAAGTGAGAGCAGGCTGGGAATGGGGGCTCTGACCCCTCTCTTGCCAGGAGGAGATGTGGGCACAGCCCTGCTCCCCCCAGACACCCCAGCACCCAGCCCAGTGGTCCCTGGGGGGGTCCCATCACCCAACCCAAGGTGCAGAGTGGGAACCCAAGGGGAGGTGGGAGGGGGCACCTCCTCCCTCCATGCCTGAAGTGAAGCTGAGCAGCTTCAGATGATTGGAAAATGTGTAATTGGGGTAATTAGCTCCCTATTTGCAGGGATGTTGTGAGCACATGAATAATGAACCAGCACCAGGCAGGAGGGTGCTGTGGCTGATGTGGTTATTAAGGCATGGTAATGATTCCTGGAGATACTACAAACCCTTTTTCCAAGCAAAGTGTATTTTTTTGTGTGTTCTCAGCAACTCTAAATCTTACAAAAATCATACAGAGATAATTTTTCTCTAAACAAACTTTTTTTTTTTTTTTAATGTGTCACCCTGCACTTTCTAAAAACCTTTTTGAGGGACTAAACAAGTCTGGGAGCTGAATGGTTTGCTACAAGGCTCTACAGGATGAAAGGCTGATTAGACCTGCAGGCAACAAAAATGAAAAATAAAATATGTAAACCACATAGTAACAAAGTAGTCAGCCCCTATAAATGATCTTTGTGGGATGTCTACAGTAAAAAAAATATATATGTATTATTTTTGTGATGACAGTTTAAATATATTTTCATTTTACCCTGTGGTATGAGGAATAAAATCTGAAAATACATCCCTACATTCTGGCTGCCTGGGTGTGCCAGAACCCTGTGAGCAGCCGTGCATATGGCAAACCCTGCTCCTCCCAACAAGTGAGCACACCACAGATTTAATTCAGGCTTTTTACAAGTGGGTCTGAACACCATGGAAAGATGCACAGGGAGAGGTTTACTGGGTTCAAATAATTGATTATTTAAGGCTGTGACCCTAGAAACTTGTGTTTATGTGTGGGGCTTTGCTGAGGAATAACCATCAAGTGAAGAGAGGGGGTGCTCAGGTGCTTCAAAATTTACATAATCAGCTCAAAATTCAGATGAAAGAGGGGAAGGAATAAGGCACATCCAGGCTGACCTTGGGCACTTGGTGTCCCCTGGTCCCACAGCAGTGTCAGATCCCCTCTGGGCAGCAGATTTTGGGAGGTGACCTCTCGTTCTGCCCCAGGGATGCTCTTCCCTTGTGCTGTGCACATGGAGGTGGCTCAGGGTGGGTTCTGTCCTCTGGGGCTGGGGTTCCACTGCAGCTCTGTCTGTCAGGAACCTGGTTCTGACCCATGGGTTTGCTGCAGTTTCACCAGGCTTAAACCACCAACCCTCAGCACTTAATAAGAGGATTGCTATGGAGTACACAAGTGGCATAATTAAATGTATGTCGTAATAGCTGATTAGGCTCTGGATTTAGAGATGGAGCAGCTTTATGCCAAGACACAATGTAACTGGGTTAATAACAATCAACTGATTAATGTTGTACATCTCATCCCAGACTGGAGAACAGAGATGATGAGCACAGTGGCAAATATGCAGGAGTGCAGAAAGCAGAATGGATGAGACCTGACTGAATAAACAAAGGGGAGTTTTATCAGTGCACCAGAGCCATAAAGCTGTTTAAAGGGGAAGCAGTGGTGCCAGGCACCTCACTGAAGGAGCCTGGGAGATGCTGTGGGTCTCCTGTGTTTGTGCTGCTCTGGGGCTCCAATTGCAGAGGTTCAGGGTAGGAGTAAGCAGGAGATGTGGCACTGGAATGATATTGGGCATTAGGGCTTTCAGTCTGCAGCAGGAAACTGAACTGAGTGGATGCCCTGCTCCTAATGCTTGCCTAGGGAAAAATCCTGCTGAAAACCAGAATCCAGCAGAAGCCTCTGAAGTCTGCAAGCACTTGGCCTCACTTCTGGTGCCAGGGAGAGCAGGGAGGAGGTGTCAGCCTTCCCAAAGGGCCATGTTCACACCTTCCCCATCTGCAGGGCTGACAGAGGCAGTGGGATCCCAGAAGAGGTTCTGCTTGTCCTCAGTTCCACGAGGTGTTCAAGTGGTTTGTATGTGCTCTGTAAGTTCTGTTGAACCAAACTTCGGGTCAGTAGGAAGGGGCTGCTGGCAGCTGGCAAGAACCATCTCTGAGATCAGCTTCTGGTGAGGAACATCTCAGTTTGCAGGAAAGGAATGAAGCCAACCTCCTGCCACGGGAATGACCCAGGCACACGGTGAGGTGGGGAGGCTCGGGAACCCCGGGTCAGCTCTCTGAGGGTTGTGTCCTGCAGAGGTTGGGGATCCCCTGCTCCCCTCAGCAGGGACCCAGGAGGGTCCTGACAAACTGCAAGTTGGAGATCAGGCCAAGGGAGCTGGAGCAAAACACAGCTACATACAGGGAGGTTTTCTCTTTTTTTCCCACTCCCTCAAAACTGCAGGGGCAGCTGGAGTCAGGAGTAACACCTGGGGACACAAAGAGCATTTCTTAGCTTTTTTTCCTTTTTCTTTGCCCACTGCTATCAAATCCTTAGAGGGGGTGGTTCCTCTGTAGCTTCCCTCCCTGGGAAGGAGCCATTTAATTGCTGGTGCTGCAGTCAGTGAGGATGAGCTGCTCCTCTGTGGGACTGGCAGGGGCTTCCAAAGGGGATTTGTCTTCTTCCTGGGTGCAAAATTCTCTTTCGTGGTTCCATGATTTGTTTTACTGGCAGGAAAATTGACATATTGTGAGGCAGTGCTCCGGAGATAAGCAATGCACAAACAGCCAGAGCTCTCCCTGCATGTAAGAGATATGTAAGGAGGCTTAACCTGCAGTGATAAATGAACCTCAGAGCGTGGTCAGTGAGAGGAAGGAGGCAGCTGAAATAAGTGTAGAGGTTGTTAAACCAGAGCTGGAGCTTCAGATGTTAAATTGCCTCAGCAAACACAGCTCTGATCAGTGATGGGGAGCAGGGACAGAGGAGCCAGTTTGTGCCTGGCCTGAGGGTAGGGATAATCAGTTTGTAGGGAGAGGCCAAAACTGGAAGTGAAAGGGGAAGAGAAAATACACATTCACCTGAGATGTGCAAGAAAATACTGTCAGCAGGTGCTTGGCCCCAGGTGTTTGGAGCTCAGATCTTTGTTTCTCTTTTTTGTGTTTCCTTCCCACCCTTTTTGCTCAGGTGGAGGGATGTGCTACCCATATCAAAGGCATTTTTAATCATTAGAAGACAGGGAAATTAAATTTATCATAACTAGATGTGTCTTCATTTCATGACTTAACTTCATTCTTTTGCTTTACACTCATATAGCTTTACAAATCATGAAGTGTCTGTAATTCTTTTCAACTTAGTGAAGGGTTCTTTGGTTACATACAGCTCTGTTCATTCCACTTCTCCTGAGACTTTTGTAATGGGATACAAGGCACCATTATGAGCAATCTGCCTCCTCCTCCTGGCACAGACAGAAGCAGATCTGATTTCAGAGGTAGAGTAGCAAAGAGTTTCTTGTTTAGAAGAGAGATGATCAGTGGGAACAAAACAGATTATCTCTGGTAGCTCTGGTTCAGAAAGCTGACAAATGCATGATTCCTCATTTGGGCTGGAAGCACAGAAATTTTACCTCCTGGCAGAGAAGCCCTGGGAATATCCTGGACCTCAGCAGCAAACCACCCAGCTCCCCCTGTGTCCCCCCAGGGCTGCCCTGCATCCAGGTGCTGCTGGCTGGGACCGGGCTGGAGGAGCAGCCAGAGCAGCAGAAACCTTGCATGTGGCTGGGAGACTTCAGCTGTGTTTATTCTTTATTCTTCATTTCTGCTCAGAGGCCCCTCCGACCTCAGGTTGGTGTAAAGCCAGGGAGGGCTGAGTATACTGAGAAGATGGTGAATTTTCTGTGCACTCAGAGGATGCACAGTGACCAGCTGGCAATTCCTGCAGGAAGGAGAATCCCAGCTCCTGGTGTGATGGGGCTGAGCACAGAGGGAGCTGCCAATGGCCTGGGATTTTCTGTAGTCTCTGAAGGGAAAGTTGATCAGAAGTGCAGATAAGTCTGTCTGATCCTTTATACAATGCTTTGCATTTTTTTTTCTTGCAAAAGTACCAGAAAGGGAACTTGATCAGTCACTTCCTTTTGGTTCTCTCTCCTGCAGCTTTCACTCTGCTCTCGCCTCTTCTTTTAACTTGTTTTTCTTTAGGTTTTTTTTTTCTGCAGGTGGGGTTGTTGTTTGTTTGTTGTGTTCTATTTTGTCCTTCTTGTGGATTTTTTTCTTTCAAAGACTACATTCGAACCAGGGATTAGAACATCAAGGGAGAAAGGAAGGAGAAAAAAAAGCCCAACTTTCTGATTTTTTGCAGTAATCTGCAAGTTCTTTAGTGTCTTCCAGAACCTCAATAATGCCCCAAAGCAGAGGACCTGCTTTTGCTGAGTGTTGTACCTTGCTCCTCGTGCTGTTTCCCAGCTGACAGCAAACTTACCCTCCCCAAAGAGCTTTGCAAGTGGTTTCCTGACTTGGCACGTGTACCTGGGATGCAATCTCCTGCTTTGTTAGTGCATAATAATTCTGCAAAATACCATTATTATAATACAGGTAGCCTTGACCACGTTGCTAAGCACCCAGCCAAGTATCCAGCATGAGATGCTTCTTTTTGCCAGGGTGCTGATTATCGAGTTGCCAGAACAAAACTTGTCTCCTTTAGCACCATGGTGTGCCAGGAGTGCTCTGATGTACATTAAAAAAGGATTTTAAAAAGCTGCAAAGATGAAAAATGAGTTGTTTCCTATCAATTATTTACCTCTCTGAGGGGCTGGAGTACATTGCATCATGCAGATGCTGAAGTGCTTGTGCAATAACACAGTCCCAAGGAGACCACTTTATATTGGTAGTTAATATGGTAGAATAATTCCAGAGCACAGAAGAAATCTTAACTTCCCCTGCCTCAGATTCTGCAGCGTGGGTGGCTATGAAGTGATAATGTGAAAACCACCTGTTTCCTTCCAGAATAAAATCAAACTGTGCTGGGTGTGCAGGGCCAGGGGCAGTGTCAGGATGGGAGCAACAAAAAGCTGTGATAATTCTGCAGTGAAAGGCAAGGGGAGGCTGGGGGTCTGGGTTGCTTTATAAATGGTGTTCTCCTCTTGCTCGAAAACATTTCAAAGGGCTGTTGGACAAAAAAAGCACCCACAGAAAAGCTGATAGCCAGGAGCAGGGCACCTGGCCCAGGTGTGTGTCCCCAAAAGGCAAAGGGAATAGGTGAGGCTGCTGGGGGGGTGGGGGGGTCAGGCTCTTTCCCAGCTGCCATCCCACATGTTGGGTTGGTATCGTGAACCTGAACCTCCTGTGAAGGTCTGGCTCAGTCCCTCTGCAGAAAAGAGGTTCTGTTGAGTGTTCTCTGAATGCTTTTCTTTCCTATTAAGCTGGGTACACCTGTAGAAATGCAGGTGAAGTACTACAGAGTACATGCCTGCTGACATATGATCATTTTTATTGCTCCCACCATACAGACAGCTGGGAAAGATGCATCACTCAGCTGGGCAGATTTACTCAAGAAGGAAGGTTTGAACCACAAGCAATTTGGTTTGTATTGACAGTGCTGCTTGCAGCAGCTCCCCTTGAATCTCTGAGGGAAAAGGTACCTGTAGAAAAAGCAGCGATTTAAATTAATTTGCTAAAAAGTAGAGGGCTGTGACTGATGGGCCTCCCTCCCAGCAGGTGCGAGCAAGGGACTGAAGTGTTTCTGGGGCCACAAAACTGCTCCCGGGGTGGCAAACACTGAAGCTGCCCTTGGGAATGGTGCTGAGGGTGCCTCTGGTCCATGGCCAGGTCACCCCGAGTCTCTGCAAAGCTGTGGCTGCTCTCAAGAGGGGCTTCTCTCTCCTGGCTCCTGGGCAGAGATGCCTGGGGAGCACTTTGGGTTTTTCACAAGTGGGTGACAGTGTTGAGGAAGTTGCATTCAGCCTCACGGGGACAGTCCCTGTGCTGCCTGGTGCTTTGTGCCCTTCAGTGATGGAAATGCCTTCTGCTTCCTTATATCCCACCAGGGCTGGACACTTCCCATCACAAAGGAATCCTTCCCAGCCTAGCCCCTGAAAAGTAAAGCTGGCTTTATGTTCCTTTTGGCCTCTTCAGAGAATTGCCTCTGTGCAGTGCTCTCTGAGCCTGCTGAAAAACTAACAATGTGTTGGGTATCAAGAAGCAGCTGTGGTGTGGTGTATTTATCTGAGGTTGCTGTGCTGGCCTTTATCTGGGCTGGCTCTGTGCAACACCAGGGGGAAAACCATCACAGGGGAAGGCAGTGAAATAACTCGAGTGTGTGTGTGCAAGGAAGAAGAGTCCAGGGCCTTTATTGCCATGCTGGGTGTCAGTCAAAAATATTTATGAACTCTTTAGCTGTCTAAAAAAAAAAAAAAAAAATAAGGGCAGATGTGCAACAGGGAGGTTTGATGTGTTCAGCCCTGAAATGTGATAAAATGATGTGGCATCAAATTAAAAAATTAGGATTGAAAAAAGAATTATTTCTTGTCTGGTATAGAGTTTACCTTTAAAAAATACTGTGGAGTAGGTGTGGGCTCAGCAAATCTGATCCAAGGGTCAGCACAGCTCTGAGTTGTTACCATCCATTTGAAATTCTGTATCTTGTCTCTCCTCAAATCCAGCGTGTAAAAATACCTAATGAAGCACTCTGAGCAGCAAGTGGAGCATTCTGAACATTCACTCAACCATGTCTTTTTCTCTTGGCTGCAAACTTAAATTGCTGCTATTGATTTTCCTGTTTCTGCTTAACATATTCAAGTCCAATTCATTTTTAACCATTTTTACTTTTTTTTATCCTGGTGTCCCCTTTGAGACACTTTTCTGCATAATACTGAAATGCTTTCCTCCTGGTCAAGCAGTGTATTTTACATTATTGCCTCTGTTATTTCCCCAGCTGAGGCACTGGGGTTGCTAGACAATGAAAACATTAATTTCAGGAGTAGCAGGGGTTTTCTCCTTGCTGATGCTGGAGCAATCTTGGAGTGCTAAAAAAAAACAAAACAGAAAAACCCAAATCTAATTTCATCCTCTCTGTTTTGAAAGGTCTTGATGCAGATAAAGAAAGAAAATTGCTGCTGATGCTCCTTGCTCAGGTGGCAGTAACAAGGTGAGGAGACCCCAGGAAGGTGCTGCCTGCCCTGGGATGGGGCTGTGGGGAGCAGCAGAGGACCCAGCCCTCCAGGGACATCCTACCTGGAATTCTTCTGTAGATTATTTGACTGGTAATTAGAAAAGCCCATCAATAATAATAATAATTACTGGGTACAGAGTGTCTTGAGGAAGCTAAAGCAAAGTTGAGAAGCAATGACAAGATTCCAAACCCACATTTCCTCTTCTTTTCCAAGCAAATTACCAGAGTGCAGAGAATCTCTGCCGTCTGTGAGAACAGGCATTGGATCTTTGCCTTGTGGCCTTATCAGCTGCAAGCGAAAGCATCCTGCTACCCAAAGCAGCAAAACTCACAGGAAACAGGGATGTAAGGACAAAATGTGCTTATTAAAGTCACCGTGGCTCCTGTAGCCACTTGTTGAGCAGCTGCAGGGGACGTGGCCAAGGTGCAGGTCCCTGAGACAGAGCTGAGCAGATATTTTATGTTGCTTGATGTTTCATGTAGAGCCCTCCCCAGCAGTTCCTCTTGCTGTGGCATGCTAATTGTGCTGTGCTGAGCATTGCTGTGGTGATGGCTCCTCAGCCCTCTTTGTTCATTTAATTTCCCATCTCCAATTAGCTGCTGAGGCTCCTCTGCAATTCCAGTCCCGCCGGTTTGGTTCCATGCACCATGGAAATACATTTCATGCCATCTAATTGTAGCCTGCAAACACGTCGGGAAATTATAATTTGCATGCTAAAAACCCTGATGATAGAATAGAAAAATCAGGAAATTTGCCACTGGGGGAAAATTTTGATTTTTTTTTCCCTACATTGAAACCAGGGGATGGCACTGGGAAAGCAAGGCAGGTGGGGATGGGTGGGGTGGTGAGATGCAGCTGGCTGTCATTGCAATAAATAATGATTTGATAGCCTTTAATGTTATGGGGGATAAAAGCTGTAAGTCTCCCCAGGAAGGATTTTGAGGAAATTTCTTTTGTAGAGCCAAGGAACTGGGTTGGCCAGGACGAGCAGTGGGTCCCTTCCCACCTTAACCAAGCTGTGACCCTGTGAGGGGTGAGGATTCCTCATTATCCTGACTCCTGCTGCATCCCAGGGCTGGCCTGGCCTCAACACAGCTGGGGCTGGAGCTTGGGAAGCTGAGAGCTGATGGGAAGTGATTCCCTCTGCCTGGAAGTCAGGATGCTTTCCAGGAAAAGGCTTTTCCAGGAGGTTTTCCTGTTCCACCTCAGCTTGCAGCTGGCATGGATGGGAGGTAGGACTTGTAACCTTGCTGTTTGTTCCAAAGGAGTTAAAAATTGAATTATTGCAGAATGGTGAAAGCAGAAGGGAAATGTGAAGAGGAACATGCCTGGGGCTGCCTGTCCCAGAGACATTTTCTTTCCAGGGTACAGAGGGAAATGCTTGTCATGGACTGGGGGGTTTCTTGGATCCTTTGGACAAACTCTTCCACCTCTTCTAAAGCTTCTCCCAGGGATCTGCCTGTCCTGCCCTCAAGCCTCTGAGACCAGAGAATCCCAGAACAGTTTGGGTTGGGAGGGACCTTAAAGCTCATCCCGAATTTCTCCCTAATGTCCGGCCTGAGTCTCCCCTCCTGCAGTGCAAAACCATCACTCAGCCTCAGAGCTTCCCTTCCCTCCTCCCTTCTGTCTGGCTGCTGGGAAGGAGGGAGAAATATGGGCTGAACTTGCTGTCAACTCTCTTAAGAGCTTTTTATTGTAGCTAAAATGTGTGATAATGGTCCCCAGAACTATCATTATGGTTAATTAAAGGTCTGTTTCTTTTTGTAATGTGAGGGCTTTATTTTCTGGAGTTGATAACATGGCAATAAAACCTAGCTTTAGGCAAAGTCTTGGTGTTCAAGGTCACAATTAGAAGTAATTTTAAAATTGAAGGGAAAATCCGAGCCAGCACACAGTTCATGTTATTTCTGAGCTGTGGAAGCACGGAGGGGATGATTTAGATTTAAAAAACCCTCTTAGTTCTGCCGATGTGGAGTGGGATACCACGGGGCCTGCCCACATCTCCTGTTTGCTGTGCAGGGCCCATCCAAAAACTAAACTGCAGCTCTTTGAGGAAAATAAGTGTGTTTAACAAGAGGTGCTTCGGGATGCTGTGGGTCTTGGAGCAGATGTTGATAAATGTAGATGAAAATCCTGGTTCCTGTGGCAGGGGAGATGTGCTGGGGAACTATTTCATGTCCTTATCTGTGTATTCCTGGTTCCTATCAGCTGCAGAAGGGAGGAAAACCCTTTCAGGATTTTTTAATTATTTATTTTATTTTATTTTATTTTATTTTATTTTTCTAAGACGTTCAGCCTGGTGAAACAAAAACCACAGTGGCTGAAGAAACAATTGTGTGCTGTCTCTTAGATTTAAATCTGAGTTGCAGGGTGGGGGGGAGCAGGGGCTCAGCCCCTTCTCTGGCCAGCACTGCAGGTGGTGGGTGCTCTGAACTTGCCGGGGTCAGGCTTGAAAGATGGGACACAGCCAGACAAAACCAACCCAACAAAAGCCCAGAACTGGGAAATCAGAGCTCCAGCCTCCCTGTGCACTCCCAGCAAGGCAGGGAGATAATTGGGCACCAGAGCAGCAACGGGGCAGCGCAGGGCAGGGATTTCCTCCTCCTGAAAGCACAAATTAATTTGTGTCCAGCTGGCTGATCCTGTGCCCAGGCTGCAGCTCAGACCTGGATAACCAGTCTGTTTCTACCCTTTTTTTCCCCTCCTTGCTGTGCCGATGCGGGCTGGAGCTCAGCTCCCCCCCCCGAGGCTCCGTGCGGGCGCTTTGGCTGCGCTGGGAAACCCGAGACGGGAGAAATAAATGTGTGGATTCTGCTCCTTGCTGCTCCTGAGGAACCCTCCCAGCCTGCCCATTCCCCAGGCTGATGCCAGCATCAGGTTTTTGCGGAGCACCCAGAGTGGGTGCCAGTTCCGAGCTGACTCCGGGGCTCAGGGTTTTCCCAATTTACTCTTCCAAGCCGTGATGAGAATCCCTCGCCTGGCAGGCTAGCGGGCAGAAGTGGATTTTTTTTTTTTTTCCCCTGCTTTTATTCCGGTGGTGACATCGAGGAGGATTGCTGGATTCACGTTGTGTCAACACAACCAGCGCCGGGAGGCAACAGGAGCTGAATCTTAAAGGAACAGAACCGCGGGCAGGAAGGGTCTTGGTTCTGTAGCCAGTCCTGGGAAGAGAAATGAGCAAAAAGGAGCTGGTGCTTGTCATTGGGAAAATTGCTTTGGGTTAAGGATAAACCAGCTGGAAAAATGAAAATGTTTTCCCTTTTTTTTTTTTTTTTTTTTTTTTTTTTTTTTTTTTTTTTTTTCCTCCCCAACAAATGTTAACTTTTACATTGTATAAAATAATATACATAATAGGTGGTAATTCCTGAACCTTTTAAATCCTTTTGGATGCTCTTTAAAGAGGTAAATCAGCTTACCTGTTGTACTGAAGTCCTTGGAGAACAAACCCCACTCTGCTTTAGTCTTCAGCATCCTCTTGGCTCTAAACGTTCACTGGGGGTGCAAAGCTGGACAGGATCAGTCTAATGCTGCTCGTGTCAAACAGGGCTGAAACCCAGGCATCTTTAAACCCCCCTGACCAGCACAGAGAGAAATAATATTTCTGGTACATGGGCTTTATGATTAATATGAAGCTGTAGCAAGGTTGATGTTAAAAAACCAAACCAAAAAACCCCAAGAGGTGTAACCCTGCTCCTGCAATCTGCACAGAAACCCAACCTCATCTCTCTAAGCTTCTGCTGCAAGGTGTTTCCTGCTGAAATTCTGCCTCCCTTGAAGCCATTCCAGCCCCGCCAGGAATGCTGTTCCTTTTTGATGTAGAGCTTCATAAGTGAGCGTAAGATGTGAGGATAATTGTGTGAGTTTCTGACCTCCAGGGTGATTTTAAAGCACAGGAGTTCAGGGGTTGCGTGGCTACTTTAATGTGATATTTATCTCCCTTAGAGCAGTTCCTGATAGGAACCTTGGAGTTAACAATAACCTGCAATAAGAACATTGCTTCCCTATCCATGAAAAGATAAAGCCCTGATTTTTCCACTTACTTTTTCTATAAAGGGGTCTGTTTACTGGGGCAGAGTGGTCCTGATTTCAGAGAGATGCATGGAATAACTTCTCTTTCCCACAACAGAAGCCCAATTCAAGCCCATTTTTTGCTGCACAGTCCCAGTGCCAGCCCAGGGTGATGTCCCTGGTGACACCACCCCGAGATGGGTGCCTGGGGATCTTGGCTTTGGACCAGGGGTTCCCACAGCCTTATGTGGGGTCTGGAAGCTCATGGGCAGGTGGAAGGTCCAGGAGAGCTGGAGGGGGAAGGAATCTCCATCTCACTGGAGGAGCCTTAGCCTTGGATGTGCTGAGGAGCAGCCAGGTGATGCTGTGGGCTGTGAGTGTTTAGAGTCTTTGGGAAACATAAGGAAATAATTATTTTTTTTTTTATTGTTTGGGTTTTTGTTTGATTGGTTGGTTGTTTTTTTTTCTATTTTTATCCCCTTCCTGTACCTATTCATTAATTTTTTTTTTTTGCTGGGTGTCCTTCCAGGGCTGGAGATGCACTCCCACACAGCTCAGCTCCTTCCTGGGCCAGGTTCAGCCTCCTGTCCCCAGGCTGGCACAGGATGGGCTCTGGGTGGGTGCTGGGACAGCTGAGCAGCAGATCCCAGCCCAGCCCCTCTGCCTTCTGTGGCACAGCCAGGACCCCTCTGCTGCCTGCACAGGGAGGTTGTCTGTGGTTCTGTGGCACTGACACCAATAAACATCAGTCATGGGGCTGCAGATGTGGCATGGGATGTGTTCCTTCCACTGCCCCACAGACATTTGCCCATTTTCCCCCCCCCCCTTTTTTTTTTTTTTTTTTTTTTTTTTTTTTTTAAATGAGAACCAGCCCATCATTCTGCACTTTGCTGCTGCTCAGCTTCTAAGATGTCATTTGAATTGACACTGTTGACAAAAAAAAAAAAAAAAAAAAAAAAAAATTTGGAAACTTGTGTGATGAGCTCATATGGCACGAGGCATTTATATTCCCGATTCCTCCTCCAGGTGTGAGATTCATCTTTAACAAACTGCCAGGCAGCAGGTTCACAGCAGCAGCAATTCCTGCTGTGCAGGCAGCACCAGGAGGCTGCTGGGTTCTCTGCCTGAGCTGCCCAGCACCGTGTGCTCTGCAGCAAAATGCACCATGAATCTACAGGATTCTCAGTGTGTGCTGCCACTGAAACCATTAAGTGGAAAATATCCAGAAAAATCTGTCATTGTCTTCCCACCAGAGTGCTGCTGCCATTGGAGCATCCGTAGTGATGGACTTCTGGGCTGTGGTTGCTCTGGAGGAATAATTAATCTCGACTTCCAGACAAGCAGCAAAACCATCTGAGCATCTACATTTATCTCCCTGGTAAAAGCATCACATCAGAAATCTGCATTAGGCTGACAACAGGGTGGTGTGGGGGTTTACTTTGTTTGGTTTTTTTGTTTTTCGTGGAGCCGAAGAAAAAAAAGATCCAGAAACTTCAGAAGTGACAGTAAAAAAGTTACATCATCAATTTCTGTCTTCAGGCACTCTGGTTTGGAGAGTGCTATGAAAATAGGAGGCTTTTAAAATGAGTTATCTCTGTGGATTGTGTGAGGTGAGATAAGTGATCATTTAAATTCAGAGATCAGTGCGTGAAGCACAACAGGTCCTAAATGGGAGAGGGAGTAAATCAGGAGATGAGTGAAAAATGAAATCAGTCTCTGGAAGAGACAGAGCATCAACTGAGGAAAAGATTTCCTGAGTCAGGACATGGTGTTTGGGCAGGCACTGGCATGGAGAAGCAGAAAATAAAGTTGTTGAGAAGGCAGCTCAGAGAAGTGAGGAGGGGCAGAGCTCACTTTAACCCTCTCTTTAAACTTGGGCAGCTGCAATTTTGGCAAATCCTGAAATCCTGTGCTCCAGGGCTGGCTCACGGCCCCACATCCCAGGAGCTCAGCAGCAAACACCTCCTCTTCTTCCTTACAGAAACCTCAGCAGGAGCTGAGAGCCAGGGGAGCAGGAGAGGGGCTGGGGCTGGGAACAGAGCATCCCCCAGGAGAGGGGGAGCAGGGGGTCCCTGCACCAGCCCTGAGCACGTTGGGTGGGGATGGAAAGGCCCAGGGGGTTCCCAAATCAGGGACTGCCCTGAGGTTAAAAAACAGGAGTGAAAAACAGCAAAAAAACCCAAAAACCAACCAACCAACCAAAAAACAAAATAACCAAAGCAAAAACCCAAACCAACCAAACAAAAAGCCCCAAACCTCTCACCAGCTGTACCATAACATGCTGGAGCCTGGGCTGGCTGTAAACAGAACAAAAACTTGTAAATCAGAGTTCTTGCTGAAACCAGAGCTGGGTAATAACCAAATGATTGGAAAGACATCACCAATGTTGTTTTGTCAGGATCCTTTGCTCCCTGATCACAGGGATGGCAGAAAGGGGCTCTGTGTTTAAATGATAGATGAGAAGCATTAATGTAATCAGAGACCTCCTGGATTGTTTGGAGTCAGAATTAAAAGGGAAACTTTGACAGTCTTGGATGGTTTTGAAGCCTGGAGTGTAGCTGGGTCTTTTGGTAGGTTTGGCATTAAGTAGAGGCTCTTACCTTTATGGCTTTCAATATTATTTTATGTACTGTATTGCTGGGAAAAAAAAAAACCACCTTTTACCCCTTCTGCTCAGCTGTGAGCACCTCTCTGCTCCTTCATTTCTTTGTCTCAGGTTTGCTCTGTGATGCTCCCTGGGCCAGGCCCTGCTGGGTGCTGTTCAGGTTCCTCACTGCTGCATCTCTTCATAGCTCCCAGCTACTCCCTGTCAGTAACAACCTCGTGCAAACATTCCCCAGCCCTGATTTTTTTTTTTTTCTCCCACTCAATATTGCCTGTGATTTTGTTGTTTTTTAATTATTTTTTTTGACATGCTTGAGGTGCTTCTCGGATTTTTTATTTCCCTTTGTTTTCTGTTCCACTGCAGATGCCTGGGGATATAGTGATGATTCAGCTTCCAATTTACCTGATTCATCATGCTAAACCCACTGACAAAATCTGCTCACTCTAAATCCTGTAATACTGCAGAGACAATTTGTTTTCTAGCCAGAATGTGTTATGGCTTTTAGGACTTCTCACCATTCAAAACTGCATCCTCAGTAGCATGACAAGTTTTTTATACTTTTGTTTTGTTTGTTCTGTAGGAACAAAACTTCTGGGAAGTTTTTTTCACCTTCGTTTATATATTTATTTATTTATTTATTTATCTATTTATATTTTTCTTTCTCCAGAAAATCTCAAAGTCTGTATTCCAGGGAGCAGCATTTCTAACCCCTCTGAAGCTCCTCACAGGCTTCAGCATCCATCAGATTATTTTAAATGTCAGTGGTACTGCTGCTGTATTACTCTGTGTTACCACCAGTGACTCAGTCCTGTGGCACTCCCCAGATTTTCCTCTGGCCAAGGCAGTTCATGTCTGTGGGGTGAAGCAGGGCTGTGGCTCTGGGTCTGTAACAGGAGAAAATCCCAAGGTTGTCTCAGAAAACACCAATCCATCCAGCAGCTTTCTGCTCTTTGAAATGCTGCCCCGTGCTGGGGAGAGGCAGCACACTGATTTCTGTGTCAGAGAACAGTTCTGCACAGCTTGTCCCAGTGAAGAGAGAGGTTTCAAATGTGCCTTCCAGGTCTGAATTTCATTTTGATCCTAAAGGAGCATTTTATCTGGTGAGTTATGGCTTCCAGGACAAACTCCTCCCTGGGGACTCAAGGTGTCAGTGGTTCACCTGCTTCTCTTTGAAACCTGAAAAAATGCCCTGGTGCCAGGTGCCTCCCAGGCTGCTTCTGCCAAACACCATTAAAAAAAAACAAAACCTTCTCAGAGCTCAGTTTTCCCTGCTTGCCCACTCAGAGGTTTGGGGAGAAAGGTGGGAGGAGGTGCAAGGGGTGCAGAGGGTGCCATGAATCTGCCCCAGCTGGTGATGGTCAGAAATTAATTAGGAGGAGAAATGAATTAATTAATCCTTTCTGCTTTCCAAACCCCTTTCATCTCACCAGGGAGGTGTGAGGTTTACCTGGAGAGTGAAGCAGCAGGTAACATAATGTACAATAATCTTCTGGGAGGAACAGGGAAAGGAGTGGTTCCTTCCACTGAAACAGAAGTGTTCTTGGTTGGAACCAGCTCAAAAGCCAGCCCAGAACTCTCCTGCTGAAAGCTGTGATTAATGTAATATATATTATATATATAAAGAGCATAAATGGTGGCCACAAAGCTCCCTCAAGGAGTTCTAGGTGGGGAAACAGAACAGTGGGATATCCCTTTGCCCAGGGTGTGAAGGAGCAGCTCCCTCCCTTCCCTGTCCCCACCTCTGCTTGGTGTCTGGAGGTTGAATATTTACTTTAAATAGTCCTGAATCTGGTTCATTTCTCACAAGCCAGAGGCATTATTCCAGCAAGTTCAACTTGTCCCAGCAGGACTTGGTGACCACTGAAAAGCCTCTGTGCCAATTTTTACCAAGTAACAGGAATACTTGGATTATTTCTGTTATTTTTTTAAAATGGTTTCCTATTGAAGGTGTGTAAAGCAGCAGAAAGGACAGAACAAATAATGCATTTTATTGCAATACAAATGTTTTTTATGCACTCACCCTTCCAACCCTTGCTATAAGCAGTTTCTTCTTTCTCTTCTTGCTTTTTTCTGCTGAGAGAGGAGAATATTTTTGAGAATAGAGAGGAGATGAAAGCACAGTACAGGGAAGCAGAGATAAGGGTAATATAAGAGGAATGAAAGCAGAGAAGGTAGGAAAGAGAGGAAAAAAATCCACAAGG
Organism: Heliangelus exortis; assembly: GCF_036169615.1. Classification (NCBI taxonomy): domain Eukaryota; kingdom Metazoa; phylum Chordata; class Aves; order Apodiformes; family Trochilidae; genus Heliangelus; species Heliangelus exortis. Next base: position 34,092,085 of record NC_092428.1, read on the forward strand.
AGGGCAAGAACCCAGCCCCAGGCAGCCACACATCTCCCAGCAAGTGGCTGGGTGACTGATTTCCTTTTGGGTTTTTGTTTTGTTTTAGTTCTCCTCCCTTCCTGCGGTCAGAAAAGTGACAGAATTTTCTCCATCGTGAAAGTTTAATATATGATGTGTCAATCTGGCAAGGAAAATAGATGTATTATTGCTGCTCAGACATGCATTTATCTCTGAAGTGTTTTTCCAAACCAACTGAGTATTAAATGCTGGTACTTGTCCTGGCAAACATTTCTGCTTGCCTTGTTGAATATGGGCTGTTCTCTCCTACTCATTTTTTTGTCTTAACTGGATTCTAACCACAGCATAGCTTCATTTTGCCCTCTGATTTTTTTTTATTTTTACAGCTTTTGCTTGTAATGCTCTTGAAAGAGGTTTGAAAGTCTAAATACATGATACTGCCTGGTTCTTCTTATTGCAAAGACTTTTAGCTAATCTCCTCACAGCTTGCATAGTTTTCACTATTTAAGTCGAGGTTTTATGTGTTTTCCTGAAGTTAAAAACCTGGCAAACCCATTTTCCATGGATTTCCCTCCTCCCCTCCCTGGTTAGGGCTGGAAACAGGGGCCAGGGCTGAGCTTGCCTTTGGGCTCTGTGGTGCTGGTGTCCTGGCACCACATCACCTGTACTGACCTCAGGGCTCAAACAGACATCTCAACACCTTTAAATTTTGTGACAATCAGGGTGGCTCCTGCAGTGCCATGGTCTGGAGCTCAGGATGCCTCCTGCCCCAGACTCTGTTCTCTCTGCCCACATTTATCTGTGGGAACTCTGCAGGGATTTCACCTCTGATTTAACCTCCCTGGTGCTCGGGTTACCCTTGCCTGCTGACAGCAGGATTTCTGGGGGTTATAAAGTTTAAACACAGCTTTGCTGCTGTGTTCATCTCTTCCTTTGAACCACGTGAACAGTGTTGGGATGTTCTCCGTGGCTTGAGATTTTCACTTGTAATAATTCCATGACTCCTGGCTCTTCGGGTGTTTCTTGCTCCTAGGAAGGACTCAATCCCAAGCTTTCAGCCAGAGTTAATAGAGTTCAGATCTGTTGCCTCGCAGATAACCCTGAAAAAACCCAAGGAATTGTCTTACAAGGCACAGAAATATTGCTGTAGCTTGGGCTCTGGGGCCAGGCTGCCTCTCCCAGGCTGTGCATGGAACAGGATTCACCTCTTGGCGTTGCCTTGCTCCTGCCTGCAACCACTTCTCCCCAAATGATTAAATTATTAGAGGCAAGAGGATGATAACAGAGTAGGAAAAAAAACCAAAACAACCAACCAACCAACCAAACAAAAAACAAAAAAACAAAAACAACCAAAGAACAAAAAACCCCAACCCAGCAATTTGCCAGCAAACATCCTGAGTGCCCAGAGGACAAACCTGCAGTTCCCCACCCTGCCAGCCCCTGCCCAGCTCTCCTCTTGCCTGGAGCCTCCGTGGTGTTCCCAAGATGAACTGGACAACCCATCTCTGATGGTTTGCAGAAAAGCTCTGATCACAGATAGCAGAGCCCATCTATCACATCAGGCTGCTTCCCCCTGCACCTCATCCCTCCTTAGAGCAATCCCTTCCTCACCCTCTTGGCTCTTCCCCCCCTCAGGGGGTCAGAGAGAGAAATCTAAATAACTCGTCCTAATTCTGCAGCCACCTGGAGAGATGTGGTGTCTGAAGGGTTGGTTTGGGCAAAGGGTGCTTTGTGGAAGTTGATCAAGTTCATAAATAGGCATTTCTCTCTCTCAGATAATTAAATGTGTTGTGGCTGCTGGGATGGGCTTTTTTCCTGTGTATAATGGGAGGCTCTTGGCTTCTCCATCCTGTTTTGCTTTCTACCATCAGTAACAGCCCTTGGCAGAGGTTTTGCAGACTGACAAGTTGTGGGCTATAAAACAGATTTGCCCATGTATGAAATATATTTTTGGTCAGAACCTTCCTCCTATAACTCAGGAGCAGCACTACTTGTTTAATGGGCAAATTTCAGAGCTCACCATGGAAAACTGAAGTAGCTGGGTGATGGCAAGTTGCTTGTTCATTTGTGTTTTATGATGGAAATGGCACAGAGATAATGGGTGAGTGGAACAGCCAACCAACTCTTGATTAATGTGTCTGATACAGTTGCTGAGAAGGGAAAACATGTTTTGAATGATTTGTTTTTGCTGGTAACGAGCACACGCCATGACAGCAGTGATTACCTTAATGAATCAATTAAGTGCAATGAACTGGAGCTGCATGGAGCTGGAGATGGCCAAGTGTGCAGCTGCCATGGGGAGGGTTGTGGAGCAACCTCTCTGGGAGCTGAGGCTGCCCCTTGTCTGGGCACCGTGGGTGTGCTGGGGAGGTGGAGATAAGGAAGGGGGTGGTGGTGGCTGAGGAGCATCCTTTGGCAGTCCCTGTGTGTCTGAACATGGAAATTATCTCTGTGACTTAGGCTGGATCAGATCTGGTCCCTGACCCCCTGAAAAGAGCAGTGATGGTTTTTGAGGCACAGAAATTTGTCAGCAGATGCTTCTCTCTGAGTCTGCTCAGCAAGGAGCACTCTGTGGCAGGATGAACTGGAGCATCCCTCCCAGAGAAACTTTTGTGTTAAAGAGCTCTGGCAACGGAGCATCCATGAGAACCTCTGGTAATTTGCTCCAGTCATTAATTATCCTCACCATTACTTCAAGAGTTGCTTTTTTTCCTGGGTGATCCTGGCACTTTCCCACTCGTAACTGGAATACACTCATCCTGAGGTGGGAGTGCTTGTCAGAGCAGATTTTCATTATCCCTTTAGGTTCTTAAACTGTTCCCCAAGTTCCCCTTTCCCCCTCTCTTTGATGAACTGACTAGTTTGGCCTCTGCAGGTTTTCTCTCTGCTCCTCCTCTCTGATCCCTCCGTGTGCCTCTGCAGCTTCTCCCCCAGCACTCACCAGTGCTGATTTATGGAGCACTCCTCCAAGAAATATTTTGAATGGTTGTTTTCCAGGGCTTGGGAAATGTTGGGACCCTTGGCTGATTTCAGCAGAGGAAGAGGAAGAGTCAGTCATTCCACTCTTCTGTTCTGGACCCATTCCATTGCTGAAGGGCTTTCTCTTCACCAAAAGTCACCTCTTGTCCCTACTGCTGCTGAGAACAACCACTCCTTGGGCCTTGGGTGGGTGTCAAGGAGCTCAGAGTTCAGCCTGGATATTTAAACAGTTTGTGTGTCAGAACTACCAGCCTTAGGGAGAATAATTTCCTCTCTCAGGTGAAACAATTGAGATACCTTGAGCTGGCTTTGTGGCTTGTTCCCATCAGATGAAATATTTCTGTAGCTTGGCTCTACACTTCTGCTCCTCTGTCCCTTGCTGGTGACTTGGTCTGAGTCTCCTTCAGCAGATCCCCTTTTGTTTCAGCTGGAGTGTCCCCCCCAGGTCACTGTGTGAGGTTCAACCAGTGCCAGGTCCTGCCCTTGGGTCCCCCCAAGCCCAGGATTGGGTTGGAGGGGCTGGAAAGTGGTGAGTGGAGGTTTGGATTGGAGATTGGGAAGAACTTCCACAACAATTCCTTCTGACAGCAGCCCATGGCTTTTCCAAACAAAATTCTCTGATGATTCTATTTTCTTGTTTGTTTGTCAGAACAGCCCTGCATGCAGAGAGGAGATGCTGGAGCACTTTAATTAAAACCATGTTTCAGACAAGTTGTTTGGTCTGCTGTGCAAAAAATTGAACATCTGATGTAAAACTTAATTTGAGAGACTTGACAAACTGTACAGGAACAAAAAAAACCAAAAAACCAACAACCCAGTAATGGATTGCTTGCTAGCTGAGTAAAGTATAAACACTTCTCTTGCTCCTGCTGATGTGTACAGAGGCATCAGGAGCTGTGCTTGGTCTGACAGGGACCCTGCTGGAGAGGTTGTGCAGGAATGGGGTCACTGACCCGTGGTGGGATGGAGCAGGGGGAGGTTTCAGAGTGAAAAGCTGGGTGTTCCATGCAGCTCAGGCTTGAGCTGGGGACCTGGGACCTGTCCCCAGTGCACAGAAGGGTCCAGGAAAAGGGACAAGAAATAGCATGAAAAAAATCAGGACCCAGGCAAGGCAGCACTGCAGGTGCTTCATGTTCTCCCAGGGGGGAACTGCCCAGAGACCCAAGCACCCAGGTCAGCCCTAACACCCAAGGTGGGACTTCTTTTATACAGAATTACTTTTAGGCTAAACCAGATGTTGAGGACAGTAATTGTCATCCCCAGTACAGTTTTCCTGTTTCTCTCTCCATGATGTGAATGCAGAAACTGTAAATCACCTCTAAATATCTGAAAGTCATGCAAATAGCTCTCAGTCACAGGCAAACAAACTCATTTTATTCCCAGACAACCATACGTGCAATAAAGAAATGTTTTGCATTTCAGATGAAATACACCTTGGGATGTATAGACAAGGCTGGCTGACAGCTGGGGGTGCCTGTAGGAAAAAAACAAAGGTCAGAGTTTTACAGGCAATGTTGAAAAATTAATTTGACAGTATGTAAAGGTTTTTGCTGAACAACAAGAGTGAGGAGCTTTCCAGGCAGGGATGTGCAGTTTGGCACAGCTCTGCCAGGGACTCCTCTCCATCAGCATGGAAGCCTCAGGAATCTTCTCCCTTTGGGTCCCCATCTGCCTTCAGACAGGGAAAAGGTTTGGGCTGTAGCCTGAGGAGCAAACCTGTGTCCTGCCTGGGGAAGGCTGTGGCACTGCTGGTGGGATGGGAACAAGGATGTCCTGTCCTGGGCAGCCTCTGCTCAGCCTCTCAGGAAGGGGAAGCTTTTGGAGTGCTATGGGCAACGTTTTCCACTGATAATAATTTTTACAGCTCTATGTCCAGCCTGGAGAAGAGGAGGCTGCAATGGAGAGACCTCAGAGCACCTTCCAGGTCCTGAAGGGGCTCCAGGAAAGCTGGGGAGGGGCTTGGGACAAGGACAGGGAGGGATGGGATGAGGGGGAATGGCTTTGAGATGGGAGAGGGGAGATTTAGGTTGGACATTAACAAAAAACTCTTTGGTGTGAGGGTGGTGAGCTCCTGGGGGCTTCTGAAACAAAGCTGGAAAAAGGAATCCAAGCTGGAAAAAGCTCTTAAAGACTCAGGAGTACTGCCCAGGGGAGAGAGGTTTTCCCTGGCACAGAGCTGGGGGATGAATGCAGGCAGGAACAGACCAAGTTGTGGTGGGGGAAAAAAAACCCCCAACCCCTCAGAACAGAAGTTGTTATTGCTGCTTGGTATTTGCATCACTTTTAGGAAAGGCAAAAGGTGGTCAAGCAAAATAATTAAGAATACCCATGGGGGAATACTCACCCCTCTATTTAGAGAAGCTATTAGGCACCTGTCAGAGCAATTAGCCTGTAATGTAATTTCCATATAATTGCAGAATAATTGCAAATGTGTCAGTGGTGTTTTGTTTTTTGTTTTTTTTTTTTTTTGTTGAAGCCAGTATAAGTTAATACACTGCTGATGTTCCTTATGCACCCATGAAACACACTTTAATGCACAATTAAAATGTATAAACATGCATTAATCTCCCTTAAGTTTCCTGTGTCATTTAACAGGAGGGTGAGCACAAAATCTGAGGTTCCTTTCAGAGACTTCAAGCCTTCTCAGACAGAGCTGGTACCTCAGCATCTCAGCAGCTGGCAGAGCACAGCAGCTCCCAGCCTGCTCCGTGTCCCACTCCTAAGGAAAAAATCACTGGGAGTGAGTTTGGGAATTCTGGAGTCATGTGTCAAACTGAGATGGAAGGGACATTCCCAGAGCTGTGCTGGGTATCAAGCAGGAGCCTTCCAGAGAGGTTCAGGCTGTATGAAGCTCGTGGGAAAGCTGGGCTTGTGGGGTAAAAATGCAGGTTGCAAAGGAAGGGGAGGATTTGTGTGCTCACTGGGGGCTCTGCTCCTGCCCCCCAGGAGCTGCAGCACAGAAATCAGCAAAATAATAAACCAGAAAAACCTGCAAAAGGCAACATTGATTTATCTGTGGCCAAGTTCAGCACCAAACTCAAGCTAGGCATCTTTCTGACTTCTCCTGCTTCCTGCCCCTTTCATAAGCTCTCTAAAATGTTGGAAATTCATTTTTCAGGGAAAACTTTGAGGAAAAAAACTTTTCAGGAGCAGAGTTGTGCTGTTGCCCTGCTCACAGCTCCTCCTCTGGACTCCTGAAGCCATCAGGGTCCTTGGGTGCAAGGATCAAGTGGAGATCTCACATTTGGGCAAGGTGCTGTTCTGCAGGTAGGAAATGAGTTTCCAGTGATTTTTTTGCATTAATTGAAATAATCGAAAGCTTAATATTTACAGTATTTTTTTGTGTTTGCTTTCTACAAGTATTTAAATATTTGAACATAAAATATGCTCTTTCACAATGCTAATAAAACCTAAGGACCTGATAGTCCCTTTCATTACAGGAGGCAGTGCATCATCTTTGGTGAGTTTACTTTTACTTCCAATATAATACAGATTTATGAGCATTTCTGTTGTGTGATTTATTCACCTCTCTTTTTTTTTTTTTTTTTTTTTTTTTTTCCCATGAAAACTCTCTTTCTAAATATCCAATAATCCAGTATAAGTAAAAAAGGATCCAAGTAGTGAGGATTCAGGCAAACAAAACCTTGACACCAGAGAACAGATTGCATTTTCTGGAGGAACTGGAAGCTCTGTTTGCTGATTGTTTGCCTGAACCTGGGGGATTTTTCCTCGTTCCACTGGGGGCTGTTGCAAAGCTTTAGGAGGAGGAGGAGGAGAAGAGTGTGGAAATGCTGCTGCTGATGCCCTGCGTGGCATCCACCACTCCCAGGGGTTTAATGGCCTTGGTGGCTTCCCAAGGAGACAGACACCCCCTTAATAAATCTGCAGGGTTGCTAAGGAAGGACAGATGTGGATATTTACCAACCCTCTGCTTCCTCACACACTTTGCTGCAGGCATTGCAATATTCTGACCGAAGTTTTCTATCTCTTAACCTAAAATAATGAAGCTTGATTTTTAAATTTTTTTTTAACCCCAATGTTTCAGCTCACAGTGGCTTTGATTTACACCCAAAGATATTTACACTTCAATCTTAATGGTGTTTTGTTTGCCTGAATGCTTCTGGTGTCCTGAGTCTGCCTATTTTGTTATATAAATTTTTCACTAGGCTATGTGCCTTCTTTTTTAGGAAGGAGGAGGTAAATATGGGTGAATGAATACGAAATGACTTCTCTATTTTAACTTCAAAGGCTATTTGGACTGCTTCAAAGGATTAATTTGCCAAAGAGAAATCATGATTTTTGAAAATGTTAAAAAAAAAAAAAAAAAAAAAAAAGAGAGAGAGAGAGAAAGAGACTTTGTACATGTCTGTACTGAAAAAATTCATCCTCAGCTGACTTGAGCAATTCTGGGCAGTGGTGATTTCTATATATTTATAAGACTTATTTATTATGTAAGCTTTGATTGGCAAGGGTTGATGCCTCCAGGCTCTTCATCTCTGTAACTGCATTTAAATTAAAAATAAGGCAAAACATTTTGCTACAACACATCCCTTATGCTCTCTAGTTAGTATTCTCCTGTTGTCACAGAGATTGCTGAGGGAAAACTTAATTTATCTATTTGCCCTTGTGGAATGTCTGTTTAAACATCCTTCAGTAGGATTCTTCTAATAGTCTTGATTTCTCCAGTAATTCCATCCCCAGTACTTCTACTTAATGTTATTTAATTATTACAGCACAGCCACGGGTGCAGGGGGTGTCAGCTCTGCTCCTCCTTCCCTTGGCCACTCAGGTTTCAGCCTTGTTAATACCCAATGCCTGCCTGAAAAAGGGCTGAAAAGTGTGGTTAACATCCCTCTTGATTTCACGAGATCTGACTCGAGCAAGAAGGGATTTGTAAGGAGGAATAACCCTTGTCAGCATCCCCCATGCAGGCATGAAAAGAGATTCCTGGGAGTCGTGGGTTCCCCTGGGGTGCCTGGGGGTGGCAGATGCTCTGTGCTTCCTGAAGAGAAAAACAAGGAATAACTCAATGGTATTTACAGCCAAAGATGGAGTTTTTATTTTGGAAAAGTTTTTTTAATTATTATTTATTTTATTTTTAATTTTTTCTCCCCAGTAAACTTTCTGCTGTGTTTTCTTCTCCAGCGTGGCACTGAATTGGTTTCTACCCCAGCAATCCACATCTCAAAATTTGCTTTTTTAACTTTTTGTTTGTTTGTTTGTTTGTCTGTTTCCAAATGTAGGTCATCAGGATTATGTCAGTAGAGATGATGCCACCTGAAAGTGGGAGCTGGATCTCCTGGCTTCTGGAGAGGGATGGATTGCTTCAGATTACTCACATGTGGTACGTCTGTGACGTTTTGGGGATGTGCAGTGAGCCAGGGCACAAACACAGGAGTTGGTCAGAAATGTGGCTTGTTGGGGTGGCAAGGGGTGTCTGAGGTGCCCTCTGAGGTTTGTCCTTCCACTGTCCTTCCACTGTCCTTCTGTATGGCCCAGAAATGAGAAGAGTGAAGGTTAATTTGGGGAGAAGGGAGGTGGCTCTCAGACAACTTGCCCGAGCTGTTATTTATCTTGATGGGTTTGTTACAGCTTGAAAAAAAAAGAAAAAAAAAAAAAAGGTATTTAATCACAAACTGCCTCTTCCTTTTGCTCACAGTGATCTTCCCAGGGAAGCATCTGAGCTCGCAGTTTTGGGTTGGGTCATGTCCCCCTCAGAAATGGAAATGAGATGAAAATGAACTTGGTTGCAGCTTCTTAAATGTTCCTGAAATCCAGGCTGTCCCACACCAATATTCCTGAGACCCTGGGAGGCAGAGAGCAGGATTGCTCAGCACAGAGCTCACTTTCCCCAGGACAAACATTTTCATCTGCCTCCCTGTTCCAGGTGAAGAGCTATTTAACAGAGAGCAGATTTGTTTCTTCCATTCCCTGGGCTGATCTCTCCTCTTACATCAAGATGATGTGATGACACAGGAGAAAATGGAGTGCACTTGCTGAGCCTTTATGGAAGGGAAAACCTGGCTGCTGTTAAATGCTGTCTGGGGTGATAAATAGCCAGTTGGCAAGTGCCTGCTCTGGGTCTGCTCTCTGTTTTTTCTCCGGGAACCTGCAGCAGCTTGGCTGTAATTGCTCATTGCTCTCCATTAGCAGAGCTCCCTCCTGGCACCTCTCTAATGGTTTGGGTCTCTTGGGACGGAAAATTACTATTTTAATTAAAACAATTTGTTTCCCGTGGGCCTTCCAAATCTCCATATGAGGTTTATTTCTTAGGGGCCTGGGGCAAAGAACTGGGAAAGGAGAGCTACAATTGTTTTTAGGGTTTAGAGTGAGGCTGAGAGCAGAAACTGGGATTTTCACGAGAGAGACCCCCCCCCTTGCCCCAGCCTCCATTCAGGGAGTGTTATACCCATCTATAATTTAGATATGGCTATAAGCATACAATGTATGTTCAACAGATGCTATTCTGCAGCACCCACTGGTGAGTGTTTGCCATGGAGACAGAAGATGGGGGTTTGGTGCTGTCCCTGCCCTGCAGCTCTCCAGCCAGCAGCCCCATGAGCCAGGCTCAGTGTCAGAAATATTACATTTCTCCTTCAGTGTTGTTTCAGCTTTATCTTAAGGTCCACACCTGTGGCAGGAATCCCCTATTCCCTGAGGTCCAGGGGAAGGTGGATGTTGGGCTTGGCATGTGCTGAAGTTAAGAATTTATGTAGGGTGAAGCACTTGTGGTAAGGTTCCTCTGAGGGGACAGGGTGGATGGAGCCTGGGGCTTCTGTAAAGCTGATAACACTTAAATCCTGCTCTGGTGTTGATGTTATTTTATCTCCAGGTTTTCTGCTTTGCCTGATTTCCCTCTGCCCCACATGCTCCCTGGTGAGCTTGTCTTGCCCTTCCTTCTCCCCACTCTCACCAGGACATTTCTGGCCAAGGTGTTTTTTCCTATCCCAGGAGCCTCTGTGCATGACTTGAAAACCATGCTGGCTGCTTGGGAACGCTTGGGTTTATTCTGGCTTTTTAATAAGCTTTGTGAGCTTATTATTTGTGCTGCTTTTGGTCTTGTGGCCCCAGTGCTGTCCAAACTGGGAGGTCTGAATGGTTTCTGGTACATGCTTAATATGATAATAATTATATTATTTGATTGTGAAGATTTGCCTGTGTGCTCTGGGTCCAAAAATCCTTCATTTCCAAAGATTTGGAGAATTTAAGATGTAATTATCTGCTCTGCAGACTGGAGTGTTCAGACCCCTGCCATCCCTTCTGCAGAGTCATTTTTATCTCTGTGCCCAGCTCCTGTCCCAGCAGGAGTGTGTCAGCCCTGCCAGGCTGTTCTGGAGCTGCTGCCCATCTGTTAGCCATGGATGGTTGGGCTCTGCCAAGCAGGGGGACAGAAACTGCCTCCTGCATCACCATGTGCTGCTCTGGCTTCAGCAGAGCCTGGGCTGGTTCCCCTGGGCATCCCGGGCTCCTTCCCAGAGCTGATCCCTGTCACTCAGCTGGGATGGGAACACAAAGTGTCCCCAGGGGGTTTCTGATCTGTTTTTCCGTGCATGGGAGTGTATGGAGTGTCTGTGGCTCAGGCTGTCCCTGTCCCCAGGACACGTCCTCTCTCCATCTGCTCCCCAGGCAATGCTGCTGCCTGGGGGGTCTCAACATCACAGCTCGTGGGACTCAACCATTCCCTATGGAATGCCCAGGACAGGGGTCTCCATGCCCATAGGGATTTAAAAGCTCTGGAGCTGTGGTGCTGAGGGATGTGGTGCAGTGGTGGCCTTGGCAAGTGTCAGGTTTTGTTTGGGAGCTGTGGTGCATCTGTTTCCTGCTAAATAAGCAGTAAAACATCTTGTTTTGTTTTGTTTTATTTTAATTTATTTGTTTGGAGTTCTTTTTTTTTTTTTTTTCAACTGAAATTTGTCTTTGCAATACCCAGATAATGCTGCATGAGAGAGAGAATTCAGCTCTGGGGGGAAAACTCTCTTAACTGCACTTGATCTCCACTTCCAAGCCTGGCTTTAGGGACTTCTGCCTGTCTGAAGTCTTTCTTGGGGCTTGTTCACATGGATCCTAGTTAGCTCTGACCAATTTATTCAATTCCATGTTCAACTAAGTTCTTAAATAAATAATTTGGTATCTACTTAAACTCTTGAGCTGTAAACAAGGACGAACAAATTCTTGTTAAAATTAAGCTTTTTGGTTCAGACCGTGTCAGCTTGGGGTGAGAGCTCTTACTCAGGTTTCTCCAAGGTTGCAGGTGTCACTTTACCTGTGCTGCTCACTGAAATGGAAATTAACTGCATGTGGAAGGGATTTCTGCAGCCTGGCTCCTCCTGTAGTGTCTGTTAGATCCCATAAAATTGCTAAAAGTTTCAAAGCCAGGGAAAAAAGCCTAAGAATAGGGGCTTGGTGCTCCTGTGAGCTGGTAATGAGGGAGAGCTTCAAGTATTCATCTGTAGCCTTGCTTGTGGGCTGGGATAAATCCTTGGGACCCAGGATCAAGGCTCTGAACCCAGACCTGGCTGGGACGTTTGGGATCTGCTGGGAGCTGGGGCTGGCTTTGCATGAGCACTGTGGAGTTGCTCTTGGAACAAACTCATTTTTCTTGGAAAAGTTGTTAGGTGAACCTAAGAAGGAGGCAATAAACATCGAGTCTCTTTTGATGTATTGTTTATAGACTTACAGTGATACAGCCAAATAATTGTACAATGCCATTTAAGACTCTTTAGCCCGTGCCTCTTCATTGCTCTATTAAACTGTTCCATTTATTTCTCTATTAACCTGCATTCCATGGGCAGTATTTTGTCCCACAGCAGGCTGGGACAGCAGGGAGCAGGATTCTCCATTCTGCTACCACCACAATCCATCAAAAATGCTATTATTGATCTCAGCCACCCAGCCACCTAATTTATTTTAGGCTTTACAGAGTGGGTCAGGAGGTGTGCTGCAGCTCAGATACAGATTTCCTGTTCCCAGTAGCTTTAACTGCAGAGAATAAAATTCAGAAAAAGAAATGAGGAAAAAAAAAAAAAAAAAAAGAGTCCATCAGCTGTTCCATGAAAACCAATCCCTTCTGCAGAACAAGCAGCCTCCTGCCATGTCAGCACAAGGTAAGCAGGAAGGTGTAGGGTGGATCAGGAGCTTGTCCAGGAAAGCTTTTGGATGAGGATTACACTGCTGGTCTTGCAAGCAGCACAAACCTGGCAGAGGGTGGATTCATGGTCTGCTGAGTCACTGCTGCTTTTCTCCTTGGATATGAATGGAGGGAAGAGGAAAGAGGATGCTCAGCTTACAAAAAAAACTTTCTAGAAACTGCTTGTGCTGGCTGATGCTTGTCAGTTTATGCCCACAGCTGCACTGAGCCCCCAGCAATAACAAAAGCTGGTGAGGAAAGAGAGGAAAATTCCCCCTACACACAACATCTGCTTCCCAGCACAGGCCCTGGGAGGACTGGGACTTTGCAGCAGTTTTGCCTGGGTTTGCCTTGGGTGGTGTTTTGGGCACAGCTCTCCCCTGTGGCTCTTTCCCTGCTCCTCCAAGCAGAGGGACTGGAGCTGGGGATACCTCTGGGAAGGGCAGAAGTCCCACAAAGCTCTTCCTTGGGTTCAGTGCTCCCATATGGACATAAGGACAACTGGGCTGGTGAAGGGACTGGAGCACAGATCCTATGAGGAGAGGCTGAGGGAGCTGGGGGTGTTGAGGCTGGAGAAGAGGAGGCTCAGGGGAGACCTCATCACTCTCTACAACTCCCTGAAAGGAGGTTGGAGCCAGGGGGGGGTTGGGCTGATATCAGTGGGACAAGAGGGCACAGACTAAAGAATTTTTTCCTAATATCCAACCTAAACCTCCGCTGGCAGAGCTGAAGCTCTGCCAGCGGAGGTTTAGGTTGGATATTAGGAAAGGATTTCTTTCTGGAGAGGGTGATCAGCCATTGGAATGGGCTGCCCAGGGAAGGGGTGGATTCTCCATCCCTGGAGATATTTCAAAAGAGCCTGGATGTGGCACTCAGTGCCATGGGCTGGGAACCACGGGGGGAGTGGATCAAGGGTTGGACTTGATGAGCTCTGAGGTCCCTTCCAACCCAGCCCATTCTATGATTCTATGATTCTAAGGCTCCTGTGACTCCCTGTTCCTCAGCACTCCCCTTGTTCCCTCTCTTCCTTGTCTCTCCTGGCAGCCAAACACCTGGGATGGCTCTGCTGGCACAGCAAGGAGTGGATTTACCTCTCCCTCTTCCAGGATCTGAACTTGTGTTGCCAGCACAGGCAGTTTCTGCTGCTCCCATCCTCTGTAACCATCCCTGCCTGGGCTCCTTACAGTCTCCCTTTGAGGATGGAGCTGACTCTAGGAGAAATTCTCTTGGTTCCCCACTGAAAGTCCATTCCCTGGCTCAGCCTTTTCCTGTTGACAACTACAGGTTTGTAAAGGAGATTTTTGCCTTTCCAGGGCTCAACCTGATCATTCTCATGCAGGTGTTCACTCCTGCCTCTCACTGCACTCTCTGCTAATCCCAGTCAATAGGACCCTGCTGGTTATCTCCACAGCCTCTGAAGTAATTGGAAAGTGCTCACAAATGAATAATGATTTCACCTTTCTTTCCTGCCCAGTACTCCACATCCATTCCCAGCCTTGGGCCAGGGGAGGTAAGGAGGGAAGGTGCCAGGGCAGAGTGAGAGGGTCTTGGCTCTCTGGGCTTTGGTTTGGGCATCCTGAGCTTGGAAGAAGACCTGGGGTGCAGGGGTAGTTAGAACCTGCCCAGACATTTCTAACAGGAGATTTCCACCTTGGGAGGGAGCCTGCAGAGCTGGCAGGGTGTCAGCCAGCCTGGATGTCACCCCTAACCCTAGGGAAATATCCAGATAACTGAATTCCTGAATGGAACAGCCTCAGATTTGTCAAACTAAAGGCAGCACAGTCACAGATTTTGCTTTCCCCTCAGTGTGGCAGAGAAAAGAAGCCCAGTAATTGTATTGTTTATCTTTTTTTTTTTTTTTCAGAGCCATAGGTGTTTGAAGCTGGCAGAGCTGCTAATGCCATTTTGTGTGCCTCCATCTGCATGTAAAATCCATCTGTTTGCAGAAATTGTGTTTGCACAGCCTGTAATCCTGCAGCCTCTGATAGCAGAGATTGGGCTGTAATGGCAGAGGGAACCGTTTTTATTAAGAATCAGAAATTGAATTAGATAATTAGATTTATTGATGGGAAATTAAATTTAACAACTGAGAATTGCCTTAAGTTAGCATAGCAAGGTTCTCATTGCTCTGAATGTGAGAAGTTTCTGCTTTAGGAGATGCTTTGAAGGCAGTGAGATCCAAACCTGGCTCTTTGATCACAAGCCTGAGGTTCCTACCAGCTGCCCAGATTTGCAACTGCATTTGCTGTTTTAGCAGCCTTTCAGTAGCACCAAGCAGAACCAGAAAGCAAAGATATTTTATGTAGATGCCTCTCTGCTCTGGGGGGCAGGGCTGATGCCCTCTTACCAGGGGCTCTGTGCTAGGTTTCATATTCATAAGATTATTTCTGATTATTTCCCCCCAGCCAGGTGTTCCCCAGGTACATCTCAAGTCCTTTGGGCTGGTGCTTCCCGTGCAAGTTGTCTGCCTTGATCTGATGTCTAACTATGGAAGAAAAAAAAAATTCCTGCCTCAGTTTCCCATGGAGAGGAGGTGAGGTGGGAGGGTGCTGGGGGATGCAGAGGATGCTCAGGAGGGGAGCTGGGGGGTGAGGATGGAGCCTGCAGAGCTCTGCTGGACACAACAGCCTTGAACAGTTGTGCTTCTCTTGTGAATTCTTGTGAATTCCCAGCCTGCCTTCTGACTCAACCTCTCCTTCCCTTTTCCTCTTCATGCCCAAAGCTGCCTCTCACCAGGTGCATCTCCCATTCACACACTCACAAGATGCTTTTCAAACCCATTGCAATCTCCTTGTTATTTCACTGCTGGCCTTTTCCTTTTTTGCACTTCTTTTTTTTTTTTTCTTCAGAAAAAAATGCTCCTGCAAAATTCCAGCTAACCAGACACCCCAACCTCATCCCCAAACTGTTCAGTTCTCCCCTTGTAGTTACATCTCAGCCACGTTGCCCTTATTGAGCTGACTCCTTGGGTGTTATTTCAGAATTGACTATTTTATTATTTCAGTACTTGTTTTTACACAGGTTTGGGGCTGTTCAGTGATCTTTTATTGCATAATTGAATTGTTTTTCTCATTTCTTTCAGACTTGTGAGTTGGTGAACATACTTGCTTGGCTTTCCTCATATTCTCTACAAAGCTTTTTGATTGATAGTGGCAAGGATCTGTCTTTTTATTTTTCTTGATAGTTACTTTTATTATCTCTATAAACACTCCCATGTCAGCTCGATTGAACAAACTGTATTTTGTACCTGTGAAAATACAGCCATCCAGTTTATGAGAAAAGGCATTTTTTGGGTAAAGAACAGCATTAACTTTCCATCCCCGTGCAATTGGAAACTTTTCTTTATTTTTTCCAGTTGCCACCATTATTCTGTTTGAGGACACACAGGTTTTTAGAGTTTAATTTCAAGCTCAGTGTTTCCAGTGTGAGATGGGGCATCCTCAGGGAGCTGTGGGGCTCTTCTCAAGGGCTGCTGGTCCTGGGCCACCTCTGGGGATGGTGACATTGGTCACTGCTTGATGAAGAGCTCTTGATTTTTGCAGTGGTGAATGCTTTTGCACTGCCACACTGAGCTGGGGAACTTTTCCTTTCTCTTTTTTAATTGGTGTCCCTCACACACATGTAGAATATTGATAATTTTTAGGAGAGGTTTGTTTGATTCCCCTGTAGCCACCCTTCTGCACCTATTTTTTTTTTTTTTTTTTTACTTACCAGCTCTCTTTAATTCACCACGTGAATAGACTGATGATAAGAAAAGTGATTTAAAATAATCTAATGAAGTGAATAGTATACATGGCTTTCAGATTGCTTTTAAACTGTAAATCCCCAAGGATTTTATGGAGCAGTCATTATCTCTGCCTGCACCAGCCTGATGGGGAGAGCAGGGGTGCAGTGATTTATTTAACCAAGTTGCTGAGCACAGGATGATGGCATCCTGGTCCCCTGGGCCCCTCCTCTCCTGTTTATGGTACCTTGAACTGCTGGCTGGCTGCAAGGGTTTTTCTTTTATGTGTTTTTCAACTCATTTTCACTCCAGGTGATTATCTTAGGGAGAATTAAATAGTAATTGTTTTAACACCCCGTGTCACGTTGCCCAGTAAGCCCAGCACAGCTGTGGTGTTGGTTGGAGCTCTGGGCTGTGACTGCCAGCAGGGAGGTGCAGGGTTTGTGTTTGAGCATCCCTGCAGAAGGATGTCCAGCAGGAAGCTGATTGCCAGGGTCTGGCTCAGGCATTTTGCCATTTAAATCTGAATAGCAGGTTGGTCACTGTGCTGCCCCAGGCTGGAATAATTCTCTGCTTCTGGGGGAGGAAAACCACCCCAAGGGTACCAGGAGGAATCCTACACTTCAGTTTGCTGACCTGTGGATCTGTTTCCGTGGGAAGAGGCAGCAGATGGAACATTTGGTCTTCAAAAGGATTTGTTTCACTTCAGGTATAATTTTGGATCTTAAAAAAAGACACATGCAGAAGGCACAGGGTCCCAAAATACTTCCTGGCATAAACCAGCACAGTGTTCAGTCACTAAATCAGGTTTAAAAGGTGGGGCTGGAGGGGCTGAGGGTGAGACCTTCACCTGATGCACATTTTGAGCCCCTCATCCAGCTCTGGACCCCTCCTGATGCCATCAGCCCCCTGCAAACCTCCCACCCCTGTGGGAAGGAAGCAGAGCTGTCCCCTGGGCTTCCAGACGTGTCCTCAGGCTCTGGAATTGCCCCTGGACACTGCCAGGAGGACAGAGAGGAAAACATGTCTGTCTGTAATTTTTTTTTTTTTTTTCTTTTATTCCCAGAACTGTTCCCCAGGCACTGCTGTAGATTTTTTTTTTTCCTTCTGGAGGAATGAGTGCTGAAAGCCTGCCCAGCCCCAGTGCTATCTAAATAAGTAATGATGGGTACCTTGTGGTGAGTCCCACTGCACAACAGAGCCCTTCTGACAGCTGCCTTTGCCTCTAAAAATGTGTCATTCCACATCTGAGACCCAAAAAAAAAAAAAGCAATTGCTATCTCTTTTGGAGTGTCTGATTGAGATATTTTTGAGTCCATCTCCCTATTTTGCCAGAGGCTTTTAGAGACCTGAGGCTCCTAATATTCCAAATAACAGGGAAATAGTCCCTAGCTGGTGCCTGCAGTGGTATTGCTGGATATTCCTGGTATCTCCATGTCACCCAGAGGGGAACTGCCCCTCACCTTTGCTTCTCAAGGTCCTTTCATGTACCCTTTTGTTGCCATTTATTTGTTTTCCATTGGATTTGTCATTAACATTTGATAATTGCAGTGATGAACCTCCTGTGTCTGTGCTGGTCACGTCTGCACCCTGGTCCTGTCCATTTCACCAGGTGCTGGGTAAGGGGCCAAGGTCCTTCTTGGTTTCAGCAGCTGTAAATGCTTGGAGATGTGCATGGAGAGAGGTGGGAGATTTCTGGGTATGTGCTGGTAAAATCCCAAGCAAAACTGCAGAGGAAAGGAAAGGAAAGGAAAGGAAAGGAAAGGAAAGGAAAGGAAAGGAAAGGAAAGGAAAGGAAAAAAGGAAAAAGGAAAATGGAAAGGAAAGGAAAAAGGAAAGGAAATGACAAAGGAAAAAGGAAAGAAAAAGGGAAAAAGGAAAGGAAAAAGGAAAATGGAAAGGAAAGGAAATGACAAAGGAAAAGGAAAGAAAAAAGAAAAAAGGAAAGGAAAAAAGAAAAAGGAAAGGAAAAAAGAAAAAGGAAAGGAAAAAGGAAAATGGAAAGGAAGGGAAAAAGGAAAGGAAAAAGGAAAATGGAAAGGAAGGGAAAAAGGAAAGGAAATGAAAAAGGAAAGGAAATGAAAAAGGAAAAAGGAAAGGAAATGAAAAAGGAAAAAGGAAAGGAAAAGGGAAAGGAAAGGAAAAAGGAAAGGAAATGAAAAAGGAAAGGAAAAAGGAAAGGAAATGAAAAAGGAAAGGAAAAAGGAAAGGAAAAGAAAAAGGAAAGGAAATGAAAAAGGAAAGGAAAAAGGAAAGGAAAGGAAAAAGGAAAGGAAATGAAAAAGGAAAGGAAAAAGGAAAGGAAAAAGGAAAGGAAAGGAAAAAGGAAAGGAAAGGAAAAAGGAAAGGAAAAAGGAAAGGAAAGGAAAAAGGAATGAAAATGAAAAAGGAAAAAGGAAAGGAAAAAGAAAAGGAGAAAGGAAAAAGAAAAAAGGAAAGGAAAGGAAAAAGGAAAGAAAAGGGCTCTGAAACCCCTCAGGGATGATGGGGACTCAGTCCACCCAGTCCTAAATGAAACAAAATAATTGAATCCCAGCCCTGGAATGGGAGGGGGGAGCAGCACATTTGTCCCCCTGCCCTGCAAGGTATCATTTAACGTTTTGATTAATCTGAGTTTTCCCTTTATGGGGATTGCAAGTCCAATATTTGTCTTTTTTTTTTTTTTTTTCCTTTTGTTGGACT
Source organism: Heliangelus exortis (assembly GCF_036169615.1). Lineage (NCBI taxonomy): Eukaryota > Metazoa > Chordata > Aves > Apodiformes > Trochilidae > Heliangelus > Heliangelus exortis. The sequence continues at coordinate 34,110,597 of NC_092428.1, forward strand.
GTACCAGTTACCCTGACATTATGCACCTCCAAAATTTGACACAAATCCAGTCCAAATCACTGAGCTGGAGCCTGACCTTTAAAGAGCTGAAGTTTTTGGAGTCACAACCAACTAACATACATAATTTCCACTAGAAATGAAGTCAGGTGTAGCCAAATCAGTTTTTTAACCAAAGGCTTAAGAAGAACCCCAAAATTGAAATTAAATTTTAATTTGTTATGCATTCCCATAGTTTAATTATGCAGGGTTCCTCCAGCAATAAATGTTTTAGTCTGGAGTGATTGTTAATTTATGAATGTATTCTGTATTGATTTTTGAGCTGAGCTATTTAAGCAACATCACCTTTCTTTCAGCATTTTATCTTTAGCAGCCCTAGGGTATTTGAATTTCTTATCTTCCAGTTCTGGTTCAAGGATTTATTAGAGCAAAGGCCAAACATAATTACATTAAAATATGAAATAAGCCCAGTAATTGAAAGCAGATTTTTATAGTGCAACAGCTGAAATGGTGCCAGTACAGAGCATGAGGTTTCTGCAAGAGGTGTGAGGCTTTCCAAAATGTTTCCACTTGTGTTTTTTAAGGTAAATTGATACCAGTGCACTGGATCAGAATGGGGTTTTCTGGGGGTAAAGAGCTCTGGTCTGGGTTATAATGGATGGGAGAACGATATGCTTTGTAAATTAATTTTTAAATTTTTTTTAACAGATATTCCTATTTAGGCTTGTGGAGCAGGAACTCAATGAAGCTTTGGGGCTCCCTGACCCAGACAAAGCCACCAGAAGGCTCTGCTGAGACCCTGGGTGACACTTCCCAGGTCTTGGGATTTTCCTGCCCTCTCCAGGCTGTGTCCAGGGCAGCTGGAGGTGGCTTCTGTCCCCTGGATTTAAAGTGTCAGAAATGAGGAGGTGAAGCTGCACCCCCTGGATCCAAGAGGTAACCTGGACTGTCAGGGGGAAGAGGGAAAGCAAAGGGGAAAGAAAGAGCAAAAGGATATGGGATTACAAGGAGGGTTCCTTCCTTCTGCCACCCCAGAAAGGATAATGTCTGTGGGGAAGCTGACAGCACAGGGTGGAACAGCCCTGCTAAAGCACCAGAGGATGGGATTTGGTTAGCAGGGATCTATTCCAAGTGCTGCCCCAGGAGCTGGGAGGTGGATTTGCTGCTGTGTCTGCAGGAGATAAAATCCACAGCAGAGTGATTTTCTATGGCAGAGACCTTGGTAACCACAGCAAACCAGTGCACCCCAGTTTGGTGTTGTTCCCAAACATCATCCCTGCTGGTGGTTCAGAGGCCCTTGGAGGGACCAGAACCTCCCAGCCCTGTGGGTGCTTCTGGGCTCTGTCTTCCTTGTGCTGCTCCCAGCTTTGCATTACACTTTTTTTGGTGCATTTTTTTGATATTATAATTTCCTGAAACAGCGTTGCTATTTGTTCTGTTCTGTTTAACATCTTGTCTAGAAAGCAGCTCTGTTTGATTACAGCACAGCAATAAACAGGAGAAGCAATTAACTCCAGGCACATTTCCTGAACCATTTATTAGATGCAGCTATCCCTTGTCTCAAAAACCAAGAAGCAAATGTTGTCTGCCTGATCATCTGGGGCACTTTCTCAAGCAGCCTCCATGGTATTATCCTCCCCAGACCACGTTTTTGAGTAAAATTCCTTTCCTCCCCAGTAAAACTGCAGGACAAGATCAGAGGTGATGAACAGAGCAGCTTCTGTCACTAGAAACACACCAAAGACCAGGCTGGACTGTGATCATTATAACAAGTGTTTTCTGGGTGATTATTATACAAATGTAGAATCATTAAGGTTAGGAAAGCAGGGAACAGGTTTGTGTACAGAGGAAAATCCTCCTTATTTCCAGAGCATCCCCTGCCCGTGTGCCCAGGGTGCTTGGGAAGCAGGTGGGGAAGAGCCAGGTCAGGCAGCCCACTTTTGGGGATGGTTTGGTACCCACAGGGACCTCTCCTGCCTTTATTTATTTGTTCTGCCACTTGTGTTTTCTGTAGCAGTTTGAGATTTATGGTGATTAACAGCAAAGCTTTGGAGTATGGAATGGAAAGTGTTCCCTGACAGATGGCAAGACTTGCTTCATTTTACAGAATGGGAATAATTCCAGGGAAAAGTGTGAAAAATCCCGCAGCAATTTCAGCTCCCTCCCCATTATATTATATATATTTTTATGCCTTAAACCAAACAAATCTACCTGACTGTAAAGTTTTATGTAGTCAGATTGTTTCTCAGTGAGAACAATCATAGCACGAGCTTAAATGGGACAAGCAAGATCAGTCTAATTGCTCGTTTGAGAGGACTCTTCTATAGATTTCTTGAAAAAGAAGAAAGAAAACCTCCAGCAATAGCAGACAGAACAAAGTTTCCTAGCGCAGGGAAAAAAAAAATCCGTTTGTTGTAATATTTATTTTGCCATCCAGCAAATGAATAGTAGATGAGTGAGGGGGAGCTCCCCGTGTCTGGTACCCGTGTGATCCAGCAAACACTGCTTTGGTGGGGCTTGGGCTTTGCAATTCCCACAGCTCTTACATCATTTATTGCTCTGTTGTTGCTTGTCACACCTGGTTACTGCAGGTTTTATCAGCTGCGTAGTGGGATGCATCATGGAAATTGGCTGTGGCTGGGGAAATGTTAAATAAACACAGACAAACACAGGTAATGGGCTGGATTTCAGATTGTGCAACTGCACGTCCCATTCTGCTCCTGAAGCCAGAGGGGGCCCAGCAGAGGTGTTCCTGTGGCAGCTCAGCTGGAGGTGAGCAGGGGGACCACAGCATCCCCTGGGGGTGCAGCTCTCCTGGAGCCCAATGGATGGGGATGGGGCTGTCCTGGAGGGTGGCAATGGGCAGGAGGGTGGCATCTCCTGCTCTTACAGCTGCCTTATTAAAAAAAAAATAAATCATAGAATCATAGAATCATAGAATTAGCTGGGTTGGAAGGGACCTCAGAGCTCATCAAGTCCAACCCTTGCTCCACTCCCCCCGTGGTTCCCAGCCCATGGCACTGAGTGCCACATCCAGGCTCTTTTGAAATAGCTCCAGGGATGGAGAATCCACCCCTTCCCTGGGCAGCCCATTCCAATGGCTGAGCACCCTCTCCAGAAAGAAATTCTTTCTAATGTCCAACCTAAACCTCCCCTGGCACAACTTGAGACCTCTTGTGCCCTCTTGTCTTGCTGAGAGTTGCCTGGGAAAAGAGCCCAACCCCCCCCTGGCTCCAACCTCCTTTCAGGGAGTTGGAGAGAGTGATGAGGTCTCCCCTGAGCCTCCTCTTCTCCAGCCTCAACACCCCCAGCTCCCTCAGCCCTTCCTCACAGGAATTCTGCTGGATCCCTTCCCAGCCTCCTTGCTCTTCTCTGGACCTGCTCCAGCACCTCAATCTCCTTCCTGAGCTGAGGGACCCAGAACTGGACACAGGACTCAAGCTGTGGCCTCCCCAGGGCTGAGCACAGGGGCAGAATCCCTTCCCTGGACCTGCTGGCCACGCTGTTCCTGAGCCAGCCCAGGATGCCATTGGCCTTCTTGGCCACCTGGGCACACTGCTGCCTCCTCTTCAGCTTCCTGTCAATCAAATAACAACTCATAAAAACCACCCAAAAGCAAATTTAAAAATACCCAGAAGCAAACTCAAAGGCACCCCAACCCAAAGAGGTGTTCTCAGTAAACACTGAAGAACCTCAGCCCCGTGTTGATATCTGCACATAAATCCTGGGGAAGTGAAGCCTGAGTCCTTGCAAAGAGAAGATTCCTGGAGTTAAATGTGTTCCTGCTGTGATCCTGATGTGCCTTCAAAAATCAGCTCCTCTGCCAAGTGCAGTTTTATGCCTTGTTCTTCTCCCACCCACAGCTTTGGTGCAGGATCCTCTTCCCTCTCCACACCTCTGGGATGCTGCAGGTGAGTCTGGGCACTGCCCCAAGGCTTGGGCATTCCCTGGGAAATGCTCTGGGATTTCCCTCTCTTCCTTGGGGACTCCCCTGCCCCCATCCCTGTGTCCTGCACACCCCTCCTGCCACCTCCCAGTCCCCGTGGTGTCACTGGGATCACTCATCAAAAGGCAGCATTAACCTTAGCAACTTACTTTGTTCTGCTTCCCCAGGCAATTAAATTTTAAACAAATCCGTTTTTTTCCCTCCTGTTTGACTGTTGGAAGAAGCATTGCTGCAAATGAAACTACACTGAAATGTAATGAAGCTGGGCTAAAATTAATTTAAAATTCAGATGATAAAAGGTCACCTATTAAGCAAACTAATCCTTTTTTTTTTTTCCTTCTCTCTGCATGCCTCAATGAAAAAGTGTATATTTCTGCTATGAAATTCATATCTAACCTAACCTGAAACCTGAATGCTTTGAAAATAGATTTTTTCCACCATTATTCCAGAGCAGTCGAATGCACTCAGACGTGAAGCATAATCTGAAGAAGCCAAACTTGTCCACCCTCCACACACCAGCAGTGATGCCTGAGCACCCCAGCCCTCCCACTGACTCTTAGCTGTAATTTAGTTATTTTTAATGGTAACCTCCATGGAAAGCAGAACTCCTGCTGCACTGCAGGACGTGTCCCAGAGTCACCCTGCAGGTAACACGGATGGAGATGCTGGAAGTGGCTCCTGAGCCCCTGGAGGGACAGGATGTGCTGGGACTGCCAGGATCACAAGGTCCTCACTCCCTGCTCCTCCCTCTTGCTTTGTGGGACCACTTTGGAGACCTGGCCTTTGGATTTGGATTTGGATGTGTTTTTTCCTGGGTGAAAATGATTTGTTATAGAAGTTCCTATGGCAGGGAGGTGCCAGAGAGCAGCTTTAGCTGCACAGGGAATTGAGGTTGGGGCACATCCCTCCCACAACATTTTTTCACTGCTTTTCACTGGGTGTGTGTGCAATCCCAGGCTGTTTCTAGGCCAGCAGGAACCTTAAACCTTCAGCTATGTGCTGCTTGGAGAGGGGCTCAGCTTGGTCTGCCACTGCCACTCCTCTAGAACACAGAGATAGAGCCCCCCATTAGCATTAATATGGAATACTATGTCTGACATAATTATTTCTCTCTCTCTCTCTCTCTTTTCTTTCTTTTTTTTTTTTTTTTTTTTTTTTTTAAATCCCAGACCAAACTTGATACATCTCCCTTGAAGCTTCAAATCAATAACCCAAAGTAATTGCTTCTCATAAATGGCTTTGTGGACTAATGCTGCTATTTCAAAGTGTGACTCTGCTCCTCCTGCTAAACAGAATAATGCTAATGGTCTGGCAACAACAACCTCAGCAGGGTGTAAGCTTCAGGGACCTTTTTAAGGTGGAAGACCAAAGACTGGGGCTTGCGTGTCCTGTTTCAAATGATATAAATTATTTGCATAAAAATGAAACAGTTTATCTGTTTTTTTTTTAATGTGAGTGACTCTTCATTGAAGAGGTGCAGCTGTGTGCTTTGCCTGGGAGCTGAAACATTTGCTAAATGCTTACAAATTGCTTTGAAAATCCCCAAAAAGCTTGGATTGTGCCAGTTCAGGACTTCTGGCTGCTGCAGGAGTGCTGCTGCTGCTCCTGAGCCTTCAGGAATTTCTCCTTCCTTGCCCCTTTGGCTACAAATGCATTTAAAAATCCTGGGATTTGTGGACCAGACACTGAGTGAAGTTACAGAATTTATTCACATATATATACAGTGTGTACATATATATATATATATACACACACAATTATATGCTTTTCTTCTTGTATTTCATGTATTGCCTTCATGATGCTGAGGCCTCTTTCCACCCAAGATGATCCTGTGATTCTCTGGGGCTGATGTGAAGGATTCCCAGGATGACAGGGCTGGGTCTGATGGGGCAGGGGCTGTGACACAGAGCTGTCCCTTCCAGCCCACCTGATGGATTTCTCCTGATGGAAGTGGAAATGCTCCCCTCCAGATGCTGCTTGGTTCATCCATTACATGGTGGTACCTCCTTGGATTCCACTTCAATGTAAGTTAAATCAAAGTATTTTCCAGTTAAAGGGAAGCACGTAGTTAAAACACAGAGAATGTTTTTTGTATTCTAGGCACACATTTTTCTGATTCTCAGGGTTTCTTTTTTTTTTTTTTTTAATTTGCATTTTTAATGGACCTTGTTTTAGTTAATTATTTATGTTGGGTGCCATGTATTTTTAGGGTAGGAAATTAATCTTCACATTTTGGTGTCAAATTTCATTGTTTCCAAGTGATATCAACAAGGCCACATCCAGATTTTGACCTTGCTGATTATCTAAAGTTTATGAAGGTTTTTTTTGCCTTGCTTTTGGGAGTTTTTTTCACCTTTGCAGCACCTCAGCTTTATATGTCTAATGAAGTTCATTAAGCTGCCCTGTATGTGGAAATAACCAGAAATGCTTTAGGTTTTAAATGTTGGAGTGGTAATGAAGCAGAACCCCTTGTTCTCAGTGAGTGAAGCTGCTCACAAATGCTGAGATAAATTTTTATCTGGTTGGGAGCTCACAGAAATCTGGTGCTGGCACTGGCAGGGAGGGGATGCCCACAAAGCCAGGGGGGGTTCAGTCAGAGGACTCTTTCCCAGCACAGGAAATTCTTCTTGCTAAAAGAGCCTGTGGCTGAGTTGCTCAGGTTGGTGTCACTAAAAAATGGGTATTATTGATTGTGTTATTGATTGTGTATTGATAGGTGTTATTGTTCTGGGTCCTGGGAGGGTTCCTGCAGAGCTGTGATGAGGAGATTCCCTGGCTCCAGCTGGATGGTGACATCCCTGCAGTACTTGGTTGTAGCCTTGGGGCTTCCAGAGGAAACTTCGGGTGTGCTCCCAATTTCCTGCCCAAAACACAGCCCAGGAATTGCTCCTGGGATCCTTTCCTGGAAGCTGAGCTGAGCTGAGCCTCCCCTGGGCAGCTCTGGGATGGTCCCATCGGAGCAGGTGACAGCTGGAGCAGAGACCTGGGCTTTCTGGGTGGATTTTGGGGCAAGGTGACACAGAGAAATACAGATAGTGGGGAATGTAAAGCCTTGCTTGGTGATTTCTGGCCTCCCTTATTCAGCAGAGGGGAACATTTGCTGTTTGGCAGGGCTCACACCTCTCCTCTGGCTGCTTCTCAGCCTTTGGAACAGAGAACACCAGGTGAGGCACAGGAACAAACATCAGAATGTTCCAAAGCAGGCAGCCTTGTTTGACTATTTATTTATTTGCCTTAGGGGGGGATGAAGGAGTTGTTTGTAAACTGCTGTGGTACCTCTGCCAGCTTAAGAACCAGGGCAAGCCCCAGCCTCCCCCTCACAATGCTGCAGGGCTCCTCATCCTCACATCATTATTATTATTATTATTATTATTATTATTATTATTATTATTATTAAAATATTTATTTATTATTGTTAAAATCTTGTTCATATATTTATTTATTATTGGTTATTACTATTAATTGTTATCACAGTCATTACAATGACTCTCATGATAATTAATAACAGTACCAGTAGTACAGGTATTGAGACGAGGCTGTGGTGTAGCCCTCCCAGCAGAGGCTGCTCTGTGCTGCAGTCATTCCCACTTCCCACCTTCCCTGCCATGTCCTTTTCCCACAGAAATCCAGTTCCTGGGGGGTCCCCCAGGCTGCCAGCAGCACAGCACCCCAGGAGCCTTCTCTTGGAATGGCCCCTCCTGAACCTGCTGGTGAGGATCAGATTTAATGCATATATTAATGAACCCATGGAATGGTTTAATTGAACATTAAAAGCACCTGGCTGCCTTTTATTACCTGCTGTAGTATATCCAGTGCTTCCTCTGACACCTCTGGTGTTTTGGGTTTGATATTTTCTTAACCACCTGAAGACAATTTTAATGAGCACCTTCTGCCAGGGACTGTGAATTTCAGAAATAGCTGAGTCAACAAAAATGCTCCTGTTGCACCTCTCAGGGTTCTCTCCTTCAGCTCTGCAACCCCCAAGCTTTACTGGGAGGTTTTCTGGGTGCAGGACTCCTGGGGATGGGATTGCTGACCATGGTCTGGGCAGGGGAGTGGGGGGGATCTCATGCTGCAGTAACAGATCTGTAAATGCTTTTTATTCTTCTGGGGAAAAATGCAACAGCTAACACCAGAGGTTGGCATTTTGAGACACCTCAGTGTTTTTCCCACATAAAAATATTTGTTTCTGCAGATAGTTTTGGAAAAAATGATGATAAAGATACTGGAAATGAAGATGAGGTTTGTTGCTTTGATATGAACTCCTCCAATTTCTAAATTTGGCTTTTTAAAGTATTATAACTCTAAACTAATTGTTTTGCAAAATTAACATTTCGCTTGATTATTTTAAAAAATACTTAACAAATGTATCAGATAAAATATGAAACATGGATCAAGTTCTGACTTTATCTCCTTAAGTAACTGGAAGCACATCATGCACTTGATCAAACAGAGCCCTTGTTTGCTTCCTAATGCTTTGAGGAAAACTTCCAAGCAATGAAAATTTGCTCAGAAAGATGAATTTACATTTTATTATCTTGATTTTTTGTGTGTGTGTGTGTCACCGTTTCAAAATGCTGTGGTAAAATCTGTTTGTTTAAAGGGGTATTCTGGAAGCTCAGGGCTGAAAGTTGAGTTTGCAGGAGGGTGTAATTAAGCTGCATGGCAAATAACTGCACACCCCAGAATGCTGGATGCTTTCAGACCCCAGTGAGCCCTTCATTCATCAAAAAAACAGAAATATACTCCACAGATGGTATAATTTTTTTTTGTGTGTTCTTGATATGACTTCATTTTAAAAGATACAAAAAATCATTAGGTTTTTATCAGCAGCCCTGTGAGACCCTTTCACCAAAGAAATCCTTTCACGAGAGATTAGCAGCGCTGATTGAGGTGGTTTCTACCCAGCACATGACAGTTTAAGAGCCTTTTTTAGTTAGAAAAGCTTTTAGGATGCTAGAAAATGATGGGACTTCAGTAACTCTAAGCCAAATTGCCCTTCCTTCAAATGAACATCTATATTGCCTTGATTATTGCAGGAGATGCTTCCCAACGTTAGGTTTCTCTTTACTGTCTTTATGGGGCCCACTTTTTCTCTCTTTAGATATAAAAAGTTCTTGGCAGGCTGGTTCTAAAGGTCACTGCAGCACTGCATCATCTCGTGCTACATCCAGTCTCAGCTTTCTTATTGCTCAGGCCCTGGGTCTTCTTGTTGTTCTACCACTTGCTGTGTTTTTAGGAGATGAGTTATGTGGAGCAGAGATGTGTGGAACTTCTTATTCACAGGCTCTCCCCTAATGACACACAAGTCATGTGCTGCTTGCTGCCTGGGGCAGGGGAGAGCAAGGAGCTGGAGGTGCCAGCCTGAATTCCAAGCTGATTCCACATTCTCTTTCATGCTCAGAGCCTTTTAGAAATCTTTAGAAACTTGTGATGAAAATCCATCTCATCGTTAAATCTATGCCTGTATTACAAATGGAGAGCTTTTCACCCTCCTTAAGTAAATGGATTACTTAAAACCTTCTTTAGAAAATATAGTTCTGAGCTTCTGCTCCTGCAAAGAAGAGGTAAGCATCATCTCCAGCAGGATGGTACAAGCTCACAGCATCTCCAGGAGGAGGATACAGGATCCCAGGTAAAGCATCTCCAGGAGGAGGATACAGGCTCCCAGGTAAAGCATCTCCAGGAGGAGGATACAGGCTCCCAGGTAAAGCATCTCCAGGAGGAGGATACAGGCTCCCAGGTAAAGCATCTCCAGGAGGAGGATACAGGCTCCCAGGTAAAGCATCTCCAGGAGGAGGATAGAAGCTCCCATCCTTTCCCTGTGGCTCAGGAATTCTCCTGGTGGAGCTGACATTATCTGGAGCACCTTAGCACCCGGGCACCTTCAGGTACCTGCTGTGTCCTGTTCCTTGAAGCAAAACGCTTTTATTTTACTATCAGTTTACTTGGGAAAGAGATGAGAGGGGAAAAAAAAAAAAAAAAAGCAGAAAAAACCCCTTATGTGAAGTGTGTTCTGTGGAAGGCCAAATCCCTCCTGGCTGAACGCGTGTTAAAATAATCAGATTAGCAAAATCATTTCAACATCCCATTTCCAATGTAAGGAGCATTCAGTCAAATTTGCCCTGATTGTATAGCAGTGCATTACTAATGGGACTTAATATAAGCCTTTGAAATCCAGAGTGTATTGTAAGAAAAAACAGAGTTCAGGCACAGCATTTGTAGGCAAAATTCCCCTTGATGTAAAGCAGTCAAAGGAGATCATTCAGTGCCACTTGGTTCTGTAGTCAGTTTTGTCCCAAACCCATCAAATTAAATGAGCTCCTCTCTAGGAATTGGGAATTATATTGTCCAAGGTGGTTTGTTAAGGTAAGGAGCACAGAGTGACAGATGCAACACAGCTCATTTCAAAGAAAGCAACGCTAAGAATGAGATAAAAAAACTGCAGAACTCTTAATGCCTTTACAGATCTTTTGTACAAAGCCTTAATACACCAGCCAGAAATAGACTTTCCCCTTTGCAGCCACTTGCACACTCTTTGCTGGGTTTAAATCTGCTGAATTCAGGCAGATGTGGCTACCAAGGCTCCCCCTCTGCCCGTGGTATCTTCTCATTTCTGTAAGTCAGGAGTTGGGCATTGGAGTTTGCACCTGATTCTGATGCTAATTAACATCTGAAGCAAATTTCTGTGTTGTGTGCAGACAGGATAAACAACTTGAAAAGGAAATTTGATTAAGTTTTTATGACTGATCAGGTGCAGAAAATCCTGTAGATCCTGGCAGCTGGTGCTACAGCTCATGATGAGGCTGCAGAGGAGCAGCCCTGCCTGCCCTGCTGGGTGCTGGGCCAGCAGAAACCCAGAGAAATGAGAACAGAGGAAAAGGAAAGGCCCAACCTTTATCAGGATGGGCTTTGCCAGGCATGGCCACTGCTTCTGCTGGCTCTTAGGTCACAGGGACAGGCAGGATGGGAAGTGCTGCACACTGGGCAACAAGAAATCATAAGCATGATACCTCTTCTTTAGGTATTTTGAGTCTATGGTTTGTTTGGTTTTTTTTTTTCTTTTTCTTTTTGATATGTAAAGTATCTCTATACTATCTCCACATACAGCATGTACCTGTGAAAGCCAAGCCCTGCCCCAGCCCCTCTGTGGCTGTCCTGGAGTTCCTGCATCCCATGGAAGGTTTGGATGGCAGAGGAGGAGCTGCTGCTATCCACACACCTCCCTTTGGGACAGGTCCCTGCCTGGTTTAGAATGAGCAGGAGCAGCATCCCAGGTACTGAGGAGGCACCAGGGAGAGGTTACAGAAAACCCCACGTTCCCAGCCCTGCAGCACATCTGGAGCAGTACTTAGTTATTTCTTCAGGATCTTGGCTTTTAATTTTTTTGATTTGAAGTTTATTAACACCTGAAGCCCTGAGCTTAGAAATATTGGTGGAAGCAAACCAGCTGCTGTGCTGCCACGGTACAAGGTGTGCAACCATAGAGCTGAAGCCCCCATTAATTAGAAGTTCTTCTTCAACCATGAAGAGTTTCAGTCTCAGGGCAATAAATGAGTATATTAAAAAATACCATGACCGGTCCTGAGCCATGGTCAGAGGGTTGCAAATCTGTGTGGGTTTGTGTCTTGGCTTATGAGCTGTGCAGTACTTGCTCTGGAGGGGCTGTTCTGTGATGATTTGTTTGAAAATTGTGATTTGGGAAAGTAGAAAAAAAAATAATGTGAATTTTGGCAGGCAATCTGTGTCATTTGCATAGATATTTGAAATGGCTTTAAAGTTGTGTTGTGCTGCGTGAGGCATAAAACAAATACAGAAATGAAAGGGATGGGTTTTGCCAGTTTTAACTGTTCTGGATCTCTGAACAGTGGGACTGAGATGTGAGCAAGATGTTATTTAGTGAAATGAAATTCAAGGGAGAAAAATTCACACTGATGTGAGCCAAATGCTGGAGTATTTAATTTCTCACTGATTTAAAAAAAAAAAAAACCAAAACAAAAACCCAAAAACCAACCAACCAAAAAAAATCCAACCAAAACCCAAAAGAACCCCTGCCCTAATAGTGCAGTGCAGGAAGCATCACATAACCCAAAGTGTTTAAAGCTGCTCTGTGGGAAGCAGTGGGACTTGTAGGATGTCCCAGTGCAGTCCCATGGGGCAGAGGGAGAGGAGCTCACACAGCTCTGGGCATGGATGCTCCAGGGGGGTTTCCACCCCACACCCCACACCCCACTTGTCTTTGGTCTGATCTCCTACTGAATTAGGTGAGATATTTAGATGGCAAAGCCTCTGGCACAGAGTAGGAGGATTTCTTAGAGTTACATGGAAAGGGAGTGTTGGAGAGCCACAGAGATAACTTAAAAGTATTTTGGTTTAACTCCAGAATAACTTTTCCATATGTCACAGTTCCTGCGTTTGCAAATGAGGTTGGCTTTGGAATAAAAAAAAAATAAAAATCTAAGCATATATTGTAAAAAAGGCAGGGAAAAGAAGTTGGATATTTAAGATTTTTTTTTTTTTTTTTGCATTTATGCATTGAACCAACTGTGTAAGTTTTATGATGCAGTATTCCTGTACAAGCATTCTGTTCAGTGATACATTGTGCCTACCCAAACAATATTGCTTTTAACTTCAGTCATATATTCAAAATGTCAAGAAGGGAACATCTATATTCATAACTGAGACTTAAATTTTCTTGCTTACTTTTCTATAGGCTCCTTTAATTGCATTTTCTCTTCCTACTTTCCTGGATATTTGTGCAAATAGAGCAGTGTCATCTAACTCAAACTGGTTTACTGCTTTGTAAACTGGTTTACAGGGGGTTGCAGCTGCTGTTTCATTCAGCTGGAAATGTTGATGGTCTCAAGAGGTTTTGAAATTCCAGGGGAAAAAAAAAAAAAAAATGCAAGCTTTGATAGCCTTTCTGTGGCTAAATTTGACTACAGAAATGATGGTCAGTGCAAGTGTGGACAATCCCTTTGCTCTCTGTACACACATGCTCTGCCCCTGAGCATCCTGAGCAGAATCTGGGTGCCCTTGGGTGCCCTGCCAGCCAGCCCTGGTTGAGGGATGTGCAATGGACACTGAGCAGAGCCCTCCTCTTCCTTGTGACATAGGGTTTGATGGGAAGAACAAGCCAAATTCCTCCAGGATTGGCATGGAGAAGTCCCAGAGCTAGGAATGGTCCAGCTGGAGCTGCCTGTGAACTGATGCTGGGGGTGAGGTCACCAGGAGGGCTGGAGCTGGGCTGCCAAACCTGGGCTCTGAGCAGGGCTGTGACTGCAGGAGAGAAGGGAAAGCAAGCAGATGGGTTCCTGGTTTTCTGCACAGGAATTCCCATGTTGATACTTCATCTGTGCCACTCAGGTTTCAAATAACTGTGGAAGGGATGCCCAGGAGCAGACAGGACATCACCTGGAGTTCTTCTGGTGGGCCTGGATCATTATTCTTTACAAAACTCTTCCATTCCCTCAAACGAAAATGCAGATGAAAGGCACCATTTCCCTGGAGAATGGCAGGAAACCTTTGCCAGGTTTGGCCCTACACCCTGTCACTCTGGTTCCTTCTCTGCCTGATGCTGTCAGGGCTGTGCCTGAGCTTCCTCTGGATAGCCACACAGCTGTCTGGAGCTCTGCTAATTAATAATTCATGATTAGCAGTTGCTTTTCTCTTCTGCTTCTCAAGCCAGTCTCGTTCTGGTGGGCTCTGGCAGAGCTGGATGGTGCTGAGCTCTCCTGGAGCAGCACTGTCCCCACTCACCCCCTTGGGCCATTTCCCACCCAAACTGGTGCCTTGGCCTCTCCCAGCCAGGGATCCCACTGGGATGTGCTCTCCTTCCCCTTGCTCCCCATGCTCTGCTGGGCAGTGGTACCCAAGGGGATGCCCAAGGATTGCTTTCCCTGGGGGAGCTGCAGTCTGAGCCCTGGGGTGCTGCTTCCATCCCCCCCCTCCAGCTCAAGCACAGCAATTCAGGCTCTTGGCACTGAAAAACCTGGGTCTGTTGCCTTGTGCAGGTGTCACCCCAAAGAATTTTGTGCCACTGAAATCTGTTGCCATAAAATGTATTTTTCGAAGTAGCTATGGTTATTTTTTCAAAGCAAAGAGAGCCAGAGAAATTCTGAATCTTTTCTGAAACTGCTTTGGGGCAGAATTTTTGTGCATAATTTGTGTTAAGTTGAGGCTATTTTTATTTTCCATGTGAGGGAGGTGCTGTTAAGAATGCTGATGAAATATTAAAATAATACAAGCTGAATGATTTTCCCTTTCCCAAGTAGTTCTGCTGGTGAGCCTCTATTAAGTACATTCATTAAAGGTAATGACACAATATTAACAGTTAAAACAAATGCTCTGCAGGAAAGCCTGGGAGACCTGGCCTCTGATTTAACTCCTTGCCCTTCACTTGAGCAAGGAGTTTAAATTCTAACTTTTCATTTGATCTGCATTTCCTTGCTCTGCTGGATAGAGCCTGAGGTTAATGCAGAGGTCCTGCTGGCTGTAGCAGATTCTGTAACAGACCCAACTGAAGAAACACTGATCCTAAAGGGTGATTCTGCATTCCAGCCAGGAAAGGAGGTTATTTATTTATTTATTTCATATTATTTTATGTTATCTGTTTGTTTATTTTCCTTTAGGGTTTTTATTTCCCATCTCCTGAGCTGTCACTAAGCACCCTTGTCCAGCAGGATTTCTCATAACCCTACACTCACTCCAGTCATAAAATTTGCATTCTGCTTTCTTAGTCAGGGCTCAGAGAGCCCATTGCCATGGGACTGAACTGAAAATCCTTGCAGTGACAAAGCCTCTCTGACACTAAGGCTGCTCAATCCCATTTAATTCCTCACCCGGGGATTTATTCTGCTCTCTGGTGGAGTGCCTGACATCTCCAGCCACTGAGCAGCAACTCTGTCAGGAGACTTGGGAAAACAAGAGCAGGGAGAGCCTCTACTGTGGGGAGATTTGATGGAGTTTGGAAGGAGGACTTCCAAGAGTTCAGTTTCATGGTGTAGTTAAACCCCTCCAGATGTGCCCATGGGGCAGGGTCTGACACTGCAGCATCCACATCTGGCCCTGCAGCACAGACCCAAAATCTCATTCAAGGAGGTGAAGTTGTTAAAAAAATGTCTGCTGTTTTTTGTGGGCAATATTTTTGTTGTGAACCAGGCAGTGGTAGGGTCAGATGAGCCTCTGCTTGCACTGGCTCAGCTGTTCCCTAAGGAAAGGCAGAGCTCCCAAGGGCAAGAGCTGCAATTCCCTGACACTGGACTGCAGAGAGAGATAAAATAGGTAACTTTGGGTTCTGAGCTCATATTCTCCCTGGTCCATCATTGCATGCCTGCAGATCAATATTTTCATGGAACAAAAGATGGTGTGGATTGCCCTGAACTTGGCAAATGTTCAAGCTGCTCCAAAGCCAGGGCAATAATTTCAGAGGGAGCTGTGCAGTGCAGCACAGTGCTGTTATTTAAAGTGGCAGCTGAAAATGTCTCCATTTCCCACACAAGAATTAAAGCCCAGACTGTTTAAAATTAATATTGCTATTTTATTTTCAATTGCAGTTTATATCTGATTTCTGTATTTATATATAACATCATATTATCTATATAATAATTTATTAATTGACATCAGCAGTTTTATTGTAAGAATCAGAGATGGACAAGATGGAATGGGGCTGGCTTGAAGTTCCAAGGCAATCAGACCCAGGCTGGCTCAGGCTCACTCTACTGATGGTTGAGTTCTCTCTGCAGCCTTGGTGTCCTCCACTATCCAACTTTTACAGCTAGGTGGCTCAGATCTTTGCACTGCACCAGAAAACCCCTAAAAGCCATTTCAGATGGTGTTACCCATGGGCAGCATCTTTCTGATGGCCCCAAGTGCTGCTCATGGGCTTGCAGGTCTAACACTGCCCTGTCCTGGCTGCTCAGATTTATCTTTAATTGTAAATGGATTAGATGTATTCACCCAGCCCCTCCCAGCTGGGAGCAGTAACTTTAAACTGTGATTAGCTCCTTAAACTTCCTGAATGTGGTGGCAGAAATCATTGGGCCTTTGTTCCTTAGAAAATTGCTTGCTGGGCTGGGTGCATCCCTGGCTGTAAATACAGCAACCCTTAGCCTGACACTGGATCAGCAGTTCAGGGGTTGAGTTCTCTGGTTAAAAGCAGTCAGACAGAAGTATATCTTCCCTCTGCTCCCTCCCCAACCCCAAAAAAACAAAACCAAAACCAAAAATAAAGGGGGAACCCAAAAATTAATGTTAGAGGAGCTATAGGAGTTCTGGAGAGGCAATGTTGTACCACATCCTTCCTTGGTGCTGCTGTGTGTGTATGGGGGTGGTGAAAATCAAAGTATGAGGCAGAAATGGAAACTTCTGCCTATAAACTTATTTTTCATTACTTTAAGGATGTCTCCACTTCAACATTTTTATCTTCTTTCTGCCCCCAGAAGATGTTGACAGGTGGACAGGTGTCTGTGTCTTCAGAAGGACCAGAATTTGATATCTCCAGTGGAATTACCCCAGGCAGCTGTAAGTAACCCCTCAGCTACCCCTGCCCTGGGCATTTCCATGCAGTGAGTTCTGTTCTTTTTGTTTTCACCACCCCTGAGCCCACTGCTCTGAAATGCAGCAAGCTCTGATGTGCCTGAGTTCAGAGCAGGGTGAGAAAGTCACTGATTGGCACTGAGGAACCAACCCCCTGGGCCTCGACTGGACATTTTGGGTCAAGCCCCTCCTGCTCCATCTCTTGTGCTTTCCCAGGACTTGCCTGGCCCCTATTTTGGGTGACATTGTGAAAATGTCCTCTTATGGCAGGACTCAAAGCCACGCAAGGCTGCTGCCTTTCCAAAGGGTGGCCCTGACCCTAGGAGGGACCATCACCAGTTCAACCATCATCACCAGTTCAACCATCACCAGACTGCCTGGAGCACACCTTCCCCCCCATGTGTGTATGAGCTGCTTGCCTGAGACACAGTTCCATGTCTTTTGCAGAAAATTTTTCAGAAAAACCCAAACCAACACAGAAACCTAAAAGCTGATGATGCACTTTGGTTTAGAGGTTTCCCTCCTCCCTCCTCAATTCATTCATCAGCAACTTGGTGACTTCATAAATAGTCATTGCTGGAAATGTCTCTGTCCAGAACTTACCTTGAAACTGGTGCCTGCCAGCAGATGGTTGATGGGTTTTAGCTAAAAGGAACTCCCAGGGCTCTTCTTAAAGACTGTGCCTCTTGCAGCTCCTCAGAGGTCCTGGCACAGGGGCTGGAGCAGCCCAGAGACTGGTTCTGCTCCTAGGTCTGTGCTTCCCAGGGACTGGAGGTCTCCCCAGCATTTCAGATGATGAAATTCCTGAGGGATCTGCTGAGCCTGGGGCAGGGAGCACAGCAGACAAACTCAGATCAACTCATTCCAGCAAATCTGAACTTTCCAGTTGAAGTGGAAGCACATTTCCACTGGGGCTGGTCAAGTTTTGTCATTTTCCCTGTAAATCAGCCCTGAATTTATGCAGCAGGATGTCCAGGAATCCGTGCCTGAAATGGGTGAGGATGACAGGGACCAATTACTGTTAAACCACCAGCTGTAAAATCCTGTCTGTACTCAGCTTTTTTACAGACTGAAGCCATTACTGTTTTACAGGAAGCCAAAGTCTTTAATGTCCATCACAGAAAAAAAGGTTCCAGTCCCATTCCTACTTCAGCTTGAGCTCTGGAGTTGCTTCTGGGAAGATAAAGTTTGATTCTACAGGTATTGGTGTGGAAAAAAAATCCCTACAGAGCTACAGAGTCACCCATCTCTGAAAGAGTATAAAACAAACCATTTTTTTAACACAACCTAGTTTCTAGATGTTTCTTTCTGCTCCCAAAGATCTGTCTCAGTGGTCACTTACTGCTTTTAATTACTGTAATCAGATACAACAACTCCCTGTTGTTGAAGGCGTAGTTCTGATGATGAAAGGGTAGGAGACTTTGAAGTAAAATAAACACTGAAATGTGGTTAGGAGGAAGATAAATGAGATCCCACAGGACACAAAAAATTGCTGTCACTTTTTATTTTTAACTCTTGAAGTCCTGCAGGCTGTGATATCAGCAGTGAAGGGAAGATTTCCCCTGGGGCTCGGGGCCAGCAGAATGGGGCAGAGCAGCTGTGGGGCTGGGGTGAGCTCAGCATCTCAGTGCTCAGGCACCAGCAAGGCTGGAAACTGGGAACCTCTGTGCATGGGTCTTGTGAAATGGGTTCTGTGATACAGGATCTGTTCTGTCTACAGCTGCTGAGCCTCGTTTAGCTGATGTTTGTTAAATTCCTTATTATTTCTTGCAGTTGAGAGCAGCTTTTCAGATCCCATGCCTTCCACAGTTTATCTGCACTCAGGGCCACTTGAGGAGCACTGCAGTTTGAAACAGTTTCATGCAGATCTTCTCCTAAGACTTAGATGGGGCTCAGAGCTAAAATAAATGTGCAGAAACAACATCCTGAAACCCACCAGAATTTAGAGCATATATCTCGTAATTTTTCCCACTTGTCAGGAAAGGTCACACAGTGCTGTAAACAGCCAATGGTTTCCATCTCTAAAGTGAAGAAGTTCAAACAGTTTTCCCCAGCTGTGAAGGTTAAATGAGGTACTTGCCAAGATCTATTGAGAGCCATCCAGGCTTTACATATTTTATAGTATGCTTAGTGGCACACTCATTACCATTAATGGCTTGTGATTAATCAAAAAAATTTGGTTTAGATCCCACACATGGAAATCAGAGTAATTTATCTCATCTTATGGGGATTATCCTGCAGGAACTGCTCTACTGATGATCCTACAGGTCTTTTTCCAGCCCAAATGATTCTCTGGTTCTATGTGACTGGTGGGACCTGGTGCAGCCCTGCAGGATGGAGGTGTCTGGGGATGCTCAGGACCACTCTGCCCAGGCTGGTCACCTCCCTGCCCCCTGCCTTCCCACCACTTCCCCAGCCAGTCTCAGTGTTACTGAGAGCAGAAATTCATGCCCATGCTGGTGACAGCAACATCTGCTCCTCAGCTCTCCACCTGCCTTTGGAAATAAAGCTTAAAATACTGTCAGCAGCCTAAATCTTAGACAGCACAGAGATGATAAAGGATTAGAAGATAAAGCAGGGCATCAGCTTGGCCACTGGGTCACTTTATTGCCTAATCCCTGCTATCTCCATTTCACTCTCTGTGGCTAGGAAAGCTAAAAGCTATTTATGAATCTCCTGGGCTCTTTGGGAGGATTAATCTCGGAGTGTTCCGAGCTTGTTTTTTAGGTGTTAAGTATTAAGAGTGCTTTGTGGGGACAGCAGGAAGCCCCAAGTGTCATGGCAAAGCTGCAAAGCCTGATGTGTTCTCTCTCTCTCTTCAGAAGGGTTTCAGAAATCGGGTGGGAGGAACTTTATTTGGCTGCTTAGGGATCCAGAGCAGCAGAGTTCCAGCTGACCAGGGCACTGGGGAACTCTGGCTCTGGAGCTGCCCTGGAGCAGGGGCTTGGGTCCCTGGGATGGAACTCACCCAGGTCCAGGTCCTGGGACTTCCCTGGGAGCTCCAAGTACTGTGAATTTGGAGACTTGTGTGTGGTTTGTTGTTTGTTTGGTTTTTAAATTATATTTTACTTTTATCTTATTATTTTTGTTTGTTTGTTTGTTTTCTTTCTTTCTCTGTGAGAGGCAAAGAAGGCTCTGAGCAGGCATTAGGAGACAGGAATGACTTTATGGGACTGTTTGCATCCTGTAATGTGCTTCTGCTACCAAGGATGGCAGTGTAAATCTCAGAGAAAACAAACTCATTTCAGAGAGGTTGTGTACAGGGAGATTACCTGCATCCTGACCCCTCTGTGAGCCTCCCCAGGACACAACCAGATCCCTGTGGGCATCTGCAGGGACAACACCCCCAGCATCCCTGCAGGATTGGGAAGCACTGAATGGGAAGCAAAACAAAACAGGCATTTTGCCACCATCTGTTCCCTTTAAAAAGAATGGGCAGTAAATTCTCCCTGGGAAGTCAGAAATTCCCTCCTGGACCAGATCTTGGCTCTGCACTGGTTTGTCCTACTCAGGAGCAGGAGACATTTCTGGGGGACTTTAAGGTGACACCAGATTGTGCTTGGAAAAAAGATGCAGAACCTTCCTTTTTCTAGGTGACTACCAGAGCACCTGTGAATGTTGTTTTCACAAGACGTACCTCCCCTCCTTCTCACAGGGGGGCTAAAAAATCCCCTCTAAAATCCCAACAAAAGCCCCAAAAGCCAAGTTTGCCTCTGCTGCCACAGCACCTGGGTGTAAGTATTTCCACCCAGTAGTAGTGCTCAAAGTGTGCTCTCTGCCTGGAGTTCCAGAACCCTCAGCCTTTATCCTGCTGCAAACTGCAGCTCTGGGCAGATTTTGCATCTTGTTTCACCAAAACGAAAGCCCTTGTTAGGTTCTTAGTGCCAGGAGAAAGGGAAGTTTTGATGTTGTCCCTTTACCCAAGGCAGAAGGAAGGAAGAGGGCTCAGGCAGCAATGGGGAGCTGATGGTAAACTCGGGGACACCCCCTGGTCCCAGTGGTGTGTTGGGATTCAGTTCTGGATTCCCCCAGCCCCTCCACCTCCAGGTGCCACTGCTGGGTGTGCACATGGGGGTCCTGCTCCCCCAGCTCAGTTCTCTGCTGTTCCATAGACACTGGGAGCCAGGAAGGAGTCAGCTGGGAGCTCAGTCCTTCTGGGAAAGAGCTTGCAGGATGAGGAGCTAATGAACCAGTGCAGGAGCTTTGGGCTTCAGAACAAATCTCTGGGGTTTCTGCTAAAAGTGAGTCACATCTTCAGCTCTGCAGACATACGTGGCTACACTTAGCTCATCAAATCTCTGCTTAGTTGCCTGAATTTGCTTTTAGGGGTGTGCATTTCCCATGGCACAGGTGAAATGGAAGTAATCGTGGCACCCCTGAGAATATGGGGTTTTCTTCTTCCTAGGGAGCCCATGTGTGTGTTGGGTTTAGAGGACTGGGTGCTGGCACATTCACTGGGAGCTCACCAGTACATCATGGTGAGATTTTTCCTCTTTCATCTAGGCCTTGCCTATGAAGTTCCCCCCAAAAATGTTGCTTAGCTGTCAATATCTCCTGATTTTAAGATGCATCTGATTTCCAGAAGCAATAAAACAAAAGGAGAAGGAAATTGGAGGCAGAGAGGGGCAGCTCTGGCTGAGGACACCCCAGGGTGCTCCCTCTGGCTCTGGGTACAGACAACTCCATCATTTTGCACCCTGGGCCAGCATGGCCAAAGCTGACTTTTTCCAGGAGGAATCAATCAATAAATAAGGACTCAGGTAACTCAGATAGGACACTTTCAATGTTCTATTATTTTTTTCTGCAGCAGAACAGGGACAGATTTTAAATGGATGCTACAGCTGATAAATGTCAAAGTGGTTCCTCCAGCTGAACTTTGCACCAAGCAGAGCTGTGCATCCTGCCTGGGTGGAAAGAAGGAATATTTATGGAGTTGCACTAGCAGCTGCTTCTCTTTCAGCAGTAAATAGTTGATCTCAAAAGGTCATGATCATATATAACATCGTTCTTCTAGTAATGGATGTACAATAAATACATGGAGTTGGCTGGTGCTGAATCCATCAGTGTGGGGCTGTGGAGAGCTCAGGCTCTGTGAGCAGGAAGGGTTTTGGGGCTGCTGCTGGTTGCTGGGGGCTGCTCCTGTCAGTCT
Organism: Heliangelus exortis; assembly: GCF_036169615.1. Classification (NCBI taxonomy): domain Eukaryota; kingdom Metazoa; phylum Chordata; class Aves; order Apodiformes; family Trochilidae; genus Heliangelus; species Heliangelus exortis. The sequence continues at coordinate 34,132,226 of NC_092428.1, forward strand.
GCAGTCAGGCCCCAAAATACCCAACAGCTTCTGCCAGCAGGCAGCAGGAAAGCCTCTCCAAGGTGCCCATGGCTGGGAATGTTGGGCAGGAGCTGTCTCTCTGCAAAGCTTCAGGAAATCTGCATGCTTCCAGCTGCAGCTCGCAGAGGTCTCACACACAGGGACAACCTATGAAGAAATTTAATTTATTTTTTTATCTGAGCAAATGTGCTCCTGTAATTGGATTAGCTGGGTTTTCATCTGAACTTTTCTCCTTTGTCTCCTCTCCCTGCTTGCTGACAATATCCATGCTGCTGCTTTATCCCAACAAGGAGTTTTTAGCCTTTATTGCTGTACCTGTGAGTTCACAAACTCTCCTGAGCAGGTGTGGAGCTTGCTGCAGGGTGCATCCTGCACACAGCATCCCTGGATCTCAACAAGCCCAGGCTGCACAACAATTACCCAGCTGATCAGCTTAAAATGAGCTAGAGAGAATGATTTAATTTAATCTAGATTCAATGACTACAATATGGGAATTAATACAGTAATTAAAGCAATTTAGGTTCCTTTTTTTACCTCTTGGTGCTAAGAACAACACAGGCCACTGGTGGAAATCACAGCTTCTGCCTAATAGCTTTGTTACAGGCATGAAGTCCTGATAATGGTGGGATAGAAGAGATTGTATGTGTTGTTGTTGGTTTTTTATCTTTTAATGTACAAAAGTCTGAAAGTAATGATGTATGGAAGGATGAACCAACTGGGTGCAGTTTTGTGAACTCCTGAGTCAGGCAGTGAGGATACTTCAGAAAAGATTGGATATTCCCACAGTGACAGCCCCCCTGATTTAACAAGTTCATTGCACCCTCTCAGTTTTTAACCAATGTGGTTCAGGTTAAGGCACATCTGAAATGGTGTCTGTCCCAGATGGGCTGTGATAAGGGGAGAGCTGGTGGCTAAAAGTCATTCTAAGCCTCCTAATGACACTCAGGTGCTAACAAGCACTTTATTTACTGACTGTATTACTCACCTGACTGTATCCTGAATCTGAGAAGGAAAACACTGCATGGAGCTGAGGGAGGGTGGATGGGGGTAAACTGGACTGAGAAACTGGATTTAGGGCAAAGGGACTCATCTTGTTTAGTGCTGAGAAAAACAGAAAAATTTTTTTTCTTTGCATCCTCAGAGCTCAGTGCAGGGAACTGCTGGCAGACATCTGGGTCAGAACTCTTTCAGGTGAGTAATAAACATTTACCTGAACAGCAGCAAATTGTGGTCCCAGGCTCCAGGGGCAGGCACTGGGACAAGAGCTGGCAGGTTGCAGGGAGCACACAGAGTTTCCTGGTCTGGCTGTTTGGTAGTGACAATTCTAAGGTGAAACTTGGGTTTTTGCTTCAGACATATATTCAGATCTTTCTTTTCAGAGGAGCTGGGTACTTCAGTATTGGTTTTTTTCCCTGTTGTTCCCAGCCAGGGAACAGACCACCCCCTTCAAATATTTTAGCAAAACTTACAAATGTGACATCTTTGTCATTTTTCTTTTTTGGTTTTATTTTTTGATGCATGCAGATTTCCCAGATGGCCCAGAGCTCAGAGGAGAGTGTGTCCTGACCCAACTTCCAGGCATGGTGACACTTGGCAGCATTTTTCATTGTTGTTAAAATTGCACCATAAAACCTCAAGTGAAAGGTAAGGAACAAAGTAGCAAACTACTCTGCTGGACTGAGGATATTTAAATCCATTGCACTGCCTAAACTAAATCTCAGAGGAATGTACCAGGTGCCAGTATAAATCTGGTGTTATTATCACCATTGTTGCTGCTCCTCCCTGCTGGAACTGGCTGGGGCAATGGTTTTTTTTTCTCTCTTTATGCCCCATGTGTGCCAGGACCTGCTGGGAGGGAGAGGAGGGACAGAAGGATCTGTGTGGGCACAGCAGGAGGGAAACCCTTCACACAGCTCTTTAACCTGGACCTTTAGTCCTTCTCCAGGATCTCTCACCAGGCTTTACACAAGGCCAGTGCTAAATCCACATGAATGCTTCTAGCATCAGGAAAAAAAAAAAAAAAAAAAAAAAAAAAAAAAAAAAAAAGAAAACAAGCCTCAAACTTCCCACGTGCTTGTCACAAAGCACTTGTTATTTTTTAACTGTTTTGAAAGGCATTTGAAAGCATTGAAGGCAGCACCTTGCATTTTTCTGCAGGTTTGACATAGATATTGATAACCCCTGTGTCTCTTTGATATGGAAAAGTAATTTGCTTTCCAGTTCTCCATCAGGAAATGCCAGCCCTGCCAGCAGACTCCAGGCAGATTCCCTGCTCCTTGCAGCCCCTCTTCCCTCTGGCTTTGCACGGAGGAATTTTTATTACTTGGTCCCTGGATGATGGCTGAATGATGGGTTTGGTCTTGTGAAATTTGGCCACACTTTAACTCACTTTTAGCCTCTCAAATCAGCAGGAAGCAGCCTCAGGGGGTGCCAGGGATGGGTGGCAGAGGGGTTGCTGCTGGGGCATCTCTCTCAGCCATGGCCCCATGGGACAGGCAGAGCTTGCTGAGAGGTCACAGAACTCATGGCTCAGATTTGTTCCCTTGCAGCTAATCCCTCACCCTCATGGGCACATCCTGTAAATTGCTGAGCCACCTCTGTGCTTCACCCAATAATTGTTTTAGGAATTATTCATAGTGTGTGCTTGGCAAGATGCAGAGAGGTTTCCTTGGGAAGCTGGGTCTGGATCTCCAGGGACCCAGCTCGTTTGCATCCACTGAGCTCGTTTTTCAGAAATATCCAATTTTCTAACTATTCCCTGAAAAAAAAAAAAAAAAAAGAAAAAAAAAAAAAAAAGAAAAAGAAAATACAGAAAAGAAGTATTCTTTCCTCATCTGAGCTAGAAACATTTCTCCTGCAGAAAACATGTTTTCCTTGACATTTTGGCAATTGCCCCATAAAGCAGAAGAACAGCAATGTGCCAGTGACTGCACAAACTGGAAATCTCACCCTCAAATCTCTCCAGAGCTGGTGCAAGGGCTTCTTGGTGCATGGTGAGGTTTCTCATGGCAGTCAGAGTCACAGAATCACTTTGGTTGGAAAAGACCCTTGAGATCAAGTCCAACTTTTAGCCCAGCACTGCCCAGGCCCCCCCTGCCCCGTGTCCCTCAGCATCTCCACAGCTCTGAAACCCCTCCAGGGATGGGGATCCCATCACTGCCCTGGGCAGCCTGAGCCTGTGGCTTGGAGATCTGAGTCCTGGGGATTCTCCTGAGTCCAGCAGATGTCACCAGGACCAAAGGTTGCTGAGTGGAGCCCAGGGTGGTAGCTGCCAGTCACACTTTGTGGACCTGCTCAGCACTGGTGTTTCCTTTGGAATTTGGTCAGTGTGGTGACATGTGAGTTTTTTGAAAACAAAACAACCCCCCCAAAAAAACCCCAAACCTAAAAGCCAAATACAACCTGTCTGTCCCCAGAGTGGCCGTGTCTCTGTGGGCACAAAGCATCAGAGCTGCTTTCAGAGGAGCTCCTGACAGCTCAGCCCAGGACTGGTGCACACTGCCTGCTCTTTCCCACCTCATGCTGAGTCCCAGGGCACTCCTGGCACATTTCATGTTTTTCAAGTAGCTTTAAAAACACAGGAGAAGTTTTTAAACTGGTATTTAGTTTTCTGGGAATGGACACACAATTTTCCTCTCCCTTCCCTGTGATTTCCTGCAGGGAGGGCTCTTCATGCTGTGCCCAGCCTGGGCTGATGCCTCCATCAGTCCTTATGGCCTGGCAGTTAATTACTTACTAAATCACTAAATTAGCCTCTATTTTTTCACAGATAACCCAATTGCTACACAAAACCAGTTATCAATATGAGGTTAAGTTTATGAGTGTGTCATTGACAAAAATGATCCTTTATATCTCCTCTATCTCCTCTCTGAATGATGATGTTTGAAAGAAATGGGAAGGAAGGTAACAGAGCACACCAAGGTAATGTCTGAACCTGCTCATTCTGGGGGTGATGGCTCAGTCTCAGCAGTGTGCTCAGGATGGGGCAGGATGTGGGACACATCTCCCCAGCTGACATGAGCCTTGATTCAAAACCTGAAGTGGTTTTGAGGGTGTTGGATGAGTCCCTCCATAGCTCTTCTCTTTTCTGATGTTTTTCTACCTCCTCTTTTTTGTCCCCAGGGGTTTTTACCCAAGAGTGTTTTCTAACAATGACAGGGGTGAGAACCTGATTGATTTAGGACAGATGCACATGGTTTAGTCAGGAGCAGAGCTCCTATTTCTGTGGTCATGTTCAAACATTGCCAGGCTTGGATGTCATCAAAACTTCCTGTGGAAAGTTAGATGAGAGATGTTATGGTCCATGGCTGAGCTCAATTTCTTGGTCACCACTGAGGGAAAGGTTTTGTGTTTTTTTCACTTTACCCTTGCCCAGTGTCAATGCTGCTGTGTTCAGGTGTTTTTTTGTCTCTCAATCCCTCTGCCTCAGCCTAGGGTAACCCAGGGCTGCTCCTGGGCCTTTGTTAGTGCTTGAAGCTGCTCCAAGAAAGTGGAGAGAAATCCTCTCTAGCAGCCTTTAGTTATTTATTTGATTTCTTTTTTGTCACTTCCATGCTAGTGCAGACACTCTTAGCTACTGAGAACCAGGAAAATGCTGGTGCTGATGTGAGCAGCCAGAGGCTGCAGCCACTGGGAGCCCCAGAAATGTTCTCCCAGAGGAGCCCTCGAGCTCCCACACTGCTGAACTCAAACTCAGCTGCTGGAATCAAGTTGCTGTAAATTGCTTGTCAGTAGCTTTGACATCCTTTGGAGCCTCAGCTAGTTTCCTCCTGACATAATTACACCTGATATACTGATGGGTAAGGTCAGTGGGGATCTCTGCAGGTGTAATGAAAAGGCTTTAACTACCTGCAAGCTGAGGTATGGATCTCTTTGATTTAGCTCCTGCCTCTGACTCTTTTGGAAGCAAATTGTGTCTGCTTGGTCTCCTGCATGTTCTGATGATGTGGCAGTGGCTGCACATCAGGGATGTTCCCAAACAGACCTGGTTTTAAAGAGGATGCTTCCTGCATGGTGTGGGGGCTGGCAGAGAAGGGGCTTTGCTTCTCTGGTCTTTGGTTCTCTGGTGCTGCAGGGAGAGGAGAGGAGAGGAGAGGAGAGGAGAGGAGAGGAGAGGAGAGGAGAGGAGAGGAGAGGAGAGGAGAGGAGAGGAGAGGAGAGGAGAGGAGAGAGCAGCACTGCTGCCCACAGAGAACATCCCTCAGCATCAGGAGCACAAACCCTGTGCAAGGGGAGGGCACAGCACTGCAAGCCCTGGGGTTTCTCACTTTCCCAAGTCTTCATTTTAATGTAGTCAGCAATTCAGGGGTTGACAAGGGAACACCCACAGTGAAATGTCCCCAGATCCTTGGTGTTTCTGTGGGAAGGGTGGCCCAGGATGCTGTGACCAGCCAAGGGTTGAGACAGGGAGTACTTGATGGACAATTTTTGCAAGTGGAGCTTTTGTCAAAGCTGCAGAGAAAAGAGACAAACATATTTTGAAGACCTGAGTTGCTGCATGCTCAGCTGATGCCTCCTGTCAGGCTCCATCTCCCGTGTCACAGTCAGTCTGGGTGCAGATGTCACAGCCCAGCACATCAGCCCCAAACCTGCCAAGCTTGGGCTGCACGGGAGACTTGTTCAGAGATGGAGCTCATGGGAAGAGCTTTTATTTTTGAATCCACTTCTCACAGAACATTTCAGACCCAAGTACTTCTTCTAAAAGCTTTCCTAGAAGAACATCAGCATTTTATGTACATACCTGCATGATGCCAGGCTGCTCCATACCAGACTAATGCCTGGGATCTTTAGGTCTTGGCTGTCTCAGCTGCCTTTTCCATGTCCCCTGGGCCAGGCTGTGTTTCTGCCTGTGGGACACCCTGGCTTGGGCACCAGGTGTGATCATCAGGTTTTCTTTTGGGATAAAAACATTTGGTGTGTCTTCTCCATACCATCTCCTCAGGGTGAGGAAAGCCACTGCGCTCTGTCCAGGGAGACTGCTTCTAGTGCTCAAGGTCCTGTCCCAGGGCTCCTCTTGAAGCTGACTTGTCTCCTATTTCTGTAAATAATGTACTTGGGGGAGTTTATGCCAGAGAAAAGTGCTGATTTGGCACACACAGTGAGCCCTGCTGGCAGGGAGTTTCTGTGGGGAGATGTGCTGGCCCTGCCCCAGCACTGAAATGTCTCTCCCTGCCTGCCCAGGAAAGGCTGCAGTGCAATTTGGGCTCAGTGGTTATCTGAGCTCTGCTCTGCAGTGATAAAGCACATCTCTCACTTTAGGCTGTACAAGCTTTGTGCTGTGCATTCGCATCACGTTAAATAAATTAAAAACAAATTTTGTACTTGAGTGACAGAGCAGGTTTGTGCTGCCACTTGGATTTTGGTTCTTACAGACACTAAAATACAGATTCTGTGCTAATTACATATTCATATACTAGATAAATACCCAATAATCTTTTTTTTTGTTTTTGTTTTTTTTTGTTTTTGTTTAACAACTAACTACATTAAAAGTTTATAGTGGTTGCCCCATTATTCTGTGGGCACGAAGGCAGAGATGGGAGAGCCCAGTTCTACATTTACACCATCCAGCTGAGAGCTGTCTTGTAATTAAATCCCCTGCTGGTTTAGTCACCTCCTCATTTTTCTCCTCTCTTACACTACTTAATGCCCTGTTTGGGATGTTTGCAAGAGGTTTTGTGGGGTCCCTGCAGAGGGTCCCTCACATCTGGTTGTTACATCTCACCTGCTCCATCTCACCTGATAAAACAAAAAAGGACAATTTCACTTCCATGAGCCACAGACACAGGGTGGGAGTTACTCAGGATGCTTTTTCACAGCACTGCTGACTCTGGGTCTCTGCTGTCCCGCTTCTGTCACTAAGGATCAGACCCTTCCAGAGGCAAAAATGTCTTTAAAAATCTCTTTCTCTTTACACTTCCTACTTGTGACTGTCCCCAGTGACAAGTCCATAGTGTGTCCCCATCCTGTCTCCAGGACAGGGCTCAGAGCCCCCTGTGGGTAACAGAAAACTTTCTGCTCTTTGCCCAGCACCTGCTCTGGCCCTGAGAGCAAATACAAGTTAGTCAAAAGTACCACTTCCCAGCACCTCTTCCCTGCACAGTTAATTAACCTTTGAAACCAGCAGCCTGTGCAGTTTGCCAGGCAGGGAAGTGGTCTTTCAGGACTATGATTTAATTAAGGTGAGTAATGGGAGGTGGTTGGCAGGGCGAGGTGTTTGCACAGGCTTTATCTGACCAGCTCTGGGCATGTGGAGTTTAACACCAGTAAATAATTGTATTTGGCACCTGCTTAGTCTGGTGCTTCAGCTGCTGTTTCTCCAGACAAGCTTCTAGGAATTAAAATCATCACGTTATGTTTTACAATATTTTTTATGTATTATTGATGGCACCTTATAAAATTAAATTGCATCCCATTCCTCACAATGCAATTGAAAAGTTTCAGTCTATTACCAGTTTATTGCTGGAGGGGACAGGAGCTGCCTGGCTGAGCGACACAATAGATCCCAAAGGGCACAAGAACTTGCTGAAAATATGGAAAATTTAGCTTTCAATAAATGTATTAAATTGTTACAACTTGTTCATGATAGTGGCTCATTGTACTATAATATAAATTTCTTTGATGCTCTGGAGACAGTGGTGCCTCTGCTGGTGCTCACTGGGTGCTGCAGAGGTGCCACGGCACCAGAGCTTTTGAGGTGGGTTTTTGGGCCAGGTTCCAGACTCTGCTCTCTCTTGGTTTGCATCAGAAAATCCAGATGATCTCAAAGCACCCATTCCTGCTGCTCCTGGTGCTTCCTTTCAGGGCTGCAGTTATCTTGCTTAAAGGGAAACTTTGGTGTGCAATGGAAGCAGGGATTTTCACATCCTTAATAAATAAAATAATTTCTCAGCAAACTCTGGGTTTGACAAGCATTGATTTAGAGGATGATCCCTATTCAGTCCTTGGGCTTTACCCTCCCTTCCAAGCAACCAAAGCAAGAGTGAGCCCAGAGTGAAAACCCTGTGAGGGAGCAGGAATAAAGACCACACACTTGAGCTCAGCCTAAGGTTGAGCTTCAGGAGGCCTGGAGAAAAGGATCCATTACAAAAGTATCCATTACAAAAGAATCCCACTAGATTTCTGTAGTCAAAGGAGCAAGCATTCCCCTTCTGGGGCTGCAGCCTGGTTAGTGCTGGTGAAGGAGCACCTGAAGTTCCCAGCTGTAAACATCCTCGAGTCTGTGCAGCAGCAGCTTTAGTCCTGGCCTCTAGACTTAAAGACTGAATCATTAAAATTTATGACACTACCTAAATATGAAAATGTGGTTCCTTTTCTCTGTGGTTTTTTTTTTTTTTTTCCCCAGAAAAAAGCAAACCCAGTTTGCTTGGCTTCCTGCTTTTCCCTTTGGGGCTGCTGTTTGTGCCCACGAGTGCTCTGCAGAGATTTCCCTTGCAGAGCAGGACTGGAGCTGGGAGAAGCCTCTTCTGCCCAGCTGTGGCCCCCTGACCCCAGAGCCCAACTGTTCCTGGGCCATTTTCTTCTTGTCCCTGGCTGGGAAAGGTCTGGCAGTGTTTCTGCAGAGCTAAGCACAGCGTGGTCCTGGGCTTCCCTGGAGCAAGCCTAACACAGATAATAACGAGGTACTTGGGCCAGGGGGGCTGGGATGCAGCTCTGCCTGGCTGAGCTTCCATACTTAATGTATTCCCACAAGGATCCTCGAGCAGCAAAACAAATGAGAGCAGCCTTGAAGCTGTTGTAATTGGGGCTCTCTCTGGCAGCCAGTGCCCCTCGGAGCTGGGAGCATCCCCAGCCCTCTCCACCCAGGAGAGCCCCAGCAGCAGGACCTGCTCAGCCCACCCTCTGCCTTGCCACTCCCTGTGAGTGTAGAAAAGAAGATAGAAACCTTTCTGCTTTGGATTATTTTTTTTTTTCCTTTTATTTGTAGCTACCTCTTTTTTTTTTTTTTTTTCCCCTGGCTGATTCCAGGCAGCACTCAGCTGGTGCAGGGGGTTGGAAGGTGGGAACAGACTCAGGGGTTTTGTCCTCAGGCTTGCAGGACTGGCAATCACACAGAGCATGGCTGCTCTGTTTATTCTGGAGGAACAAATCTTTGAAAATCTCTGTGGAGAGATCAGAGTGAAAAAAAAAAGGTAAGAAGAAAAGGAAATAGCAGAAGTAAGACAGGATCACATGTAGCAGATCATAGGCAGTTCCTTAGGTTAGTACTTTAGAAACAAAAAGGAAGAAATACTGCTTCAAGCTTCACTCAGAAATCATTAAATAAGTAATTCCATTATAAAATTCTCATTCTGTGATGTGATGATGTTTATGTGATGAAGCATGCTCTGTGCCTCTGGAAAGTTTAATGCCCATGGTGAAGAACAGGAGAACAATCTCCTAATACAAATGGGAGCACCAGTTCCTTCCTCCCTTCCCTGCAAAGTTCCTGCCAGCCTCTCACCTCATTTTTCCAAAGTTCAAACCACTTGAGGTTGTTGTCAAAAGGGTCTTGAGGTTGCCTGCCAAAACACAAGTGTGTTGGGTGTCACTCAGGTACAAGTCCCTGCTCGAGATCTGCCCATGGCAGGGATGTGCTTCCCACCCAGCAGAATCCAGTGCAGGTTCAGAATTCATCACATTTGCAGCAGGAGCCTTTGCTTCCCACCCAGGATGGCTCCAGAGAGCCTGAATCACCAGCATGGGAAGGTTTACAGAAACAAGTCAGTTTCTATGGCTTAAATTATAAAGCTCTGAAAAAAATGCAGAAAAGAGCTGCAAACAAAAATGCTGCTGCAGAGTGCATGAGAACTAACAAACCCCTTTAATTTATAGCTTTAATATTTATTATTTATGCAATTTACGTGCTTCCATCAGACCTTCCCAGTGCTCCATCCCTCTGGTAGCAGGAGTGGGGTGATCTCCATCATGGAGGGGATGAGCTGGGCAGAAATCTGGTGGAATTGCTCTTGGTCCCATCCCTGGCCAAGGTCCCTGCACTCTGTGTTCCCACAGCTGTGTCTGCAGCTCCCTGCTCTGCTGGGAAGGGCTTTAGGAAGCACATCTGCAGCCAACAAATCTTCCCTGGGTTCCTGGCCCGCTTTGCCAATGACATAAAGATTCACTCTTCAGCAAGAAATACGTTTATGAAGTTGGAAAGGATTAGCTAGGCATCTTTTAGCAATTCAATAAGTATTTTATGATCAATTGTAGCTAACACCAGCATTTTCTGCAGGCAATTGGTCTCTGGGTCTGACAGTACCTTTGTAGCTTTCAGAGATGTGGATGGGAGCTGAAGGGTCTCATCACCTGATGGGGATTATTAGGTTGCTGAAAGCAGCAATCAATCCTGAAACTTACCACTTCTGATCAAATTCCCCAAGCATAAACAGTGATGTATTCAGGGGTATAAATCAGGGAAGTTCCACTAGGTTTAGCCAAGCTAGCTTACAGCACTGGGAGGTGTCAGATTTTCTTCAGATGCTTTTGAGTAAACAGCAGCAGGGGTTTTGTGTGTGGATGTTTCTGAGCCTTCAGGATTACAGCACAGCAGCCCAACCACCCAGAAAAAATGCAAAAGCATCCAGGAAGTCTCTCTGATTCAGTCTGGTGAAAATGAGCTCTTATCAACACTGTAATTAAAGATGTTTCCAGGTCCCACCTGGTTTAAATAGACTTCACTCCTTACAGCTCAGGGGGGGCTGTGAGGGCTCCTGGGCTGCTCTGGGTGTTTGGCATCTGAGTCAGGTGAGAGGTACCTAAAGCTGCATCCTGGGGGAGCAGGGCAGGGCAGGGCTGGGCTGGCCTGGGCTTTTTCAATGTTCTGCTCTTTATTTCCCCACAAATATTTCATATTTCAGGTGGCATCAAAGCAGCTCTTTTGGTATTGCATTTTTCTTGTGTTTTGGCTGCTGGGATGGTGCAGGCACATGGGAGGGTTGGGCTGGGAGCTCAGCTCCCCCTCTGAAGGAAGAGTGTTTCAGCATCAGGCATGTACAGAGAAATTGAACTATTCCTTTTGTAGCTGTCAGAGTCTGCACAGCACGTGCTGCTCACACCAGAGCTTCTTTTGCCTGTGGAAGCCTCTCTTGGAAGTAAATCTGATGGGTTACTCACAAAGGACCCCTTATTAGTGTAGATGATGTTTTGTCTTTTGAGTAGTAAGTCCTCATGAAAAGCAAAACAGATGAGCTGCTCAAGGTGTAGTTTCTTTTAAGAGAAAACTGAAAGAGCAGCAGCGAGGAGAAAAATGAAAACAAGAAGGCTCTACAGCAGCAGGAGAAATAGGCACTGATCCTAAACATTTACATTCATGAGATACAACACAGTTCAACTTTTAAATCGAGGCAGTTCAGACAATTTCATGGTGGCCAAATAGGAGAGACCTTTCCTGGAGTGTGGAGGATTAGGAGTGGGTAAATGGGAGGCTGTCCTCTTCCAGAAAAAAAGAGAGAAAATGGTAATAGGATTGTTTTTCCAGTAAGGGACAGATCTGTGGTTTTGTTTTGCACTTCCTATTTTCTCCTGGGGGAAACAGTAGATGGGCTGTAAAAGCACAAAAAGTTTGGCTCAGGTTTGAGAGCTCTCTCTGGTCAGGGCCTCGGGCAGGTTTTGTGGTCACTTGCTCTGCCTGGGAAAACTCTCAAAAATTTTTTTTCTGTGGAAAAAGGGAAAAAATCCCCTTTACCTCCACGGCTGGAGGAGTGAGGCATGGCAGAACCAGGGGCAGGACCTCTCCCTTTCTCCTTACATGCTGCCTGGTTTTGCATTTGAGTTGTTTTCTGTCAGAAACAACAGCAAAAAAAGTGGTTCTTGCAATGACAAGTTCAATAAATGTAAAATATCAGTTTCCTTCCTGGCCTTGAACAGACACTTAGAGACTGCCCTCAGCCAAGCCATGTTGGGAAAGCATCGTTTCAAAGAGACAGACAATATTAAAGTCTATTTCCTGAATGACAAAGTTTTTGTGATAGTGGCAATTGCTGTTCAGCCCGGGGGCTGGTTTGAATTTAGCTCTTGTTTTTGATAAAAGAAATGCAGTGCTTTGTGTGGGGAGATGTAGAGAATCCTGACTTGAACCTCCTGCTTTTCTGGCTCGTTCCATGGCTGGGGGTTACCCAAGCACTGCCCAGCTGCTCCCTGCCCTACCCCTGTGGTGACCAGGTGAGATGTTGGGCTCACCTTGCTCCTTCTACCCCTGCTATAATCCCCATGAAATTGCTGGCTTGATTTTTTTTTTTAATTTTTTTTTTAATATTTTTAATGCTTCCCCCTCATGCTCCAATGCAGCCCCTGGGTTTCAGTGGCAGCTCCAGGCTCCCCATTGCTCATCCCTCCCAGCTCCAGGCACCACCAAACCCAGCTCCTCCTAGATTAGTGTAACAGGTTTTTTTTTCTCTCTTAGTGTGGTTTCAAAGACATCTTTGATTTCCACAGATAATGCCTGGGGAGTTGGTTCTCTGCTGGGTGTCACATTAGCATCTTCGAGGGAAAATATTTTATTTTTCCCTGTTAAATAAAAATATCAAGGCACCCCTGTGCTTGCTTCTGCAGCAGACAAGAATGGATCTTCCTCTGTTGCATCCAATTCCCTTGCACATTAAGAAAGGAGGTGGGAAAGAAGGCTTGGAGAATATTTCCTGAATCCCTGCAAACAAGGCTGTTTGCTGTTTGCATTTTGGTTTTAGCCAGAATGAGAAATGGTTCACAAATCACAAAATCCTGTGAGGGTCACAAGAGTGGGTGCTGGAGTCAGGGTCATGCAGGGAGCTTCAGACACTTTATGAACCCAAATAATGGAGATCTGGCTGGGCAGCGTGCTCTTTGTTTATGCATCTGCATCTAGGATTTGTTAAACCCTCTGGCAATGCTGCTTCAGTTTTATTTCTCTGGACAGGCAGAATTTGTTCTCATGTTTTATGGAAATGTTTTTAGCACTTCAGTGTTATTGCACGTTAGGATCAGTTATGGGTTTTGATCCATGCGTGGTGACTGCAATTAATTCTGCTGCAGAATTTGTGCTGTTTATCCAACGAGCAGTTTGGGATGTGAAGGCTGTGGATGGGGGCCTCATGATTTAATTTCTTACCCAATGTGATGTCTTGATATGGTGATGTTAAGTGCAGCAGGAGTACTTGTTACTGTGATTAAACCAGGAAAATCTAGTGAGGGGAAAGGGATGCTGGATGTAGGGATGCAGCCCCATTTCCCTGTTGCTCTGAGATGAGAACATTCCTGTGCACGAGCTCTGCAGGTCTGCCTGACAAAATGAGGTGTTTGTGGACATCCCAGCTTCTGAATGTGCTCTTTATTTTCACTGTATGGTCACCCATTTTTTGTACATTACCCTATTCATTCCTCCCTTCCCTTTTAAATGTGTTTGTTTCTATGGAGACAGGAAAATAGTTCATGAGGGGGACTTCACAGCAGGGATGGGGCAGAGTAACAAATTGGCTTTTAGAGGGGATGGAAAATTGTATGTTGGCTAGTGGATAAACAGGTGTTTTATGTAAGAATTATATATTTGCAATATAATAGGATGTCTGATTCATGTCTTCTAGCAGAGATTTATCAGTGCCTGAAGAACAGAGCAACAAGCAGCCTTAATTGAAGACCTTAGAGGATAACAGCATTAGAACCAGCCCTTCCAAATACAGCACTTTTTACAGAAAGTAATAGTTTATGCTTCTGTGAGATTTTATTGATATCAGCTGCCTCCATCCTAATGTTTGTAATATATTCATTGGCTGGTGTATGTGCTTGGAGGAAGAGAAAATTGGACTGGTTCCATGGAAGGTAAGAACTGAAGAGAAATAAGAAATCCTTACCTGAGTACAGAGAGGTGGAGAGCAGAGCATGGGGGATCTCATCAGAACCCAGACCTGAGGTTTGGTGTCTGAGGCTGCTCTGGGTTCTGTCCCTCACACACTCAGGGAACACCCACGTGCCATTGCTGAACAGAATTCAGCTTTTAATTACAGGGGCTAAAAGGGAGATAAGATTATATTAGAAAAATTCTGTATCTATTAGCTCAAAGGAAATGTGTCTACCCAAACCCAGCCTTTTTTATTTCCTGTATTCCAGAGCTCAGCAGTGCTCACTGGGTTACATCCTTTGCCTCCTGCACTGATAGGATCATCAGTGTTGTGCTGGTCTGGTGATGGGTAAAGAGGAGCAAGGCTGAGGAGATGCATTCTGAATTGTTCTGTATTTTAGCAGTGTTTGTCTGGGGGTGTGCAGTGCCTCTACTCTCTCTGCCCTTTCCTGCCCAGGTTATTTTTAGGACAGGCTCTGAATAGAGTTGCTAAGGAAAGGATAGCCTGAGCTGGGCATTTTGGGATGTCTGATGCTTTTCAGGTGTTAGCTCTTCAAATGTGAACTCTTTCAATTCTTAGTGGTCAAAGTTCTCTGGGCAATCTCCCAGTTTAGCTTTTCAGTTTCAGCAGAGCTTGCTGTGTGTGGATCAGCAGCCTGAACATGAGACATGAGAATGGGGAGAGGGAGCACCAGGGCTGCCGGGTGCTGCAGCCAAAGCCCTGCAGCTCCCTTCTCCCCAGTGCTGTGACCCAGCCTGGCAGCTGTGCCCACAGACCCCCTGCCTGTCCCAGCACAGGATGGGGATCCCTCTGAGACCTGGGCTGCACTCAGGAGGGCACTGACTGCCCTGGCCAACCTCATTTTATCTCCATCCTCACCAGGACCTGGCTCTCTGCAGCCCTGGGTGGGAATCTCTGCCTACACAAGAGGTTTCTGGCTTTCCCCCTTCTTGCTTCTTTGGGGGGAAAACAGTGGAGGAAAAATATGTTGGTTTTTTTTTGGTCTTTTTTCCCTAGAAAGAGCAGCTCTTCTTCCTACATCCCTGGAGGGTTTCTAGGGCTATTTCTGGGCAGGAGCCCTGCAGCCTGGCTTGCAGCAGCCACCCTGGGAGGGAACAGGAGAGTTGCCCACAAATAGCAAATAAACCCCCCAGAGCAGGAGTGGGGCATGATGGACCCCAGAGGTGCTCAGAAGGAAACCCCTCAGTGGCTCTGCCTGCTCTTCAGGCTCACACTGTGAGATGTTAAAAAGAAAAACACCTAAAATAGTGAACACTTGTGAAAAGCTTGGCTGGGAGGCACATGGGGATGTGCGTGAGGAATACACTTGATCTCAGATATACAGATGGTTTTGATTAGTGCACAAAAGCCCCCCAGAAGGGATGGGGCCATGACAAATATTGAGAGCAGAGGAAAATATCAGCATTAACTCTGCACAAAATCTGGGAAGCTTCTTGCCAGGGCAAGAGGAGTGCTTGTGAGCAGTGGTGGTGTGAGCTGGGGAGGGAATTGTGGAAAGTATGCAGAAAGTTGGCTCCTTCTGCAGCATAACTTACAGGGTCTCAACTTATGGCCCCACTCTCATTTCTGTACATTGCAAGGTATCAAATTATGTCCTTTTCCCATCCTCTCGTTATACAGTGAAGGGTACTGAACAATGTCTTCACACAGTATCCCATCTTGAGTGTTTTGATTTTTGTCTGCAATCTTGTTTCTTTGAACTGATTTAAAATCAACAAAGAAAAGAGTGTTTCTCCAATTTTTTTTTTCTTTTCTGTACTTGGTAATAATACTTCAGTTGAGAAAACTGAGCTTGCCTTCCTCACTGTGTAATTTTGAGACCACATTTTTTTTTTGTCCTCGAGAGCTCTTCTCTTCTTTGGAAGGAGTGAGGAGAGGTTGCAAGTGCTGAAACCCAGACCACTTGGTTTCTTTTTCCTCTGAAGATTCCTTTTTTCCTTAGCCAGAAGAGCCTGAGTCACATGAGAATTTCTGCATAGAGATCTGAAACTCTTTTTCTCTGCAGCCGAAGGGGCTACAAATCCTTGCAGAGATCCAGAGCCTGGGATCCAGCTGTGCTCCCCAGCCCTGCATTCAGATATTTTGCCTTTTTAAAAAAGGGGATTGATCAACAGAGAAGGGGGGTGGGTGGGGTGGGGTGGGGTGGAGAGGGAAGAAGCTGCTGGTCTGAGACTGGAGTGATGCTGCAGGACTCTGTGGTGCTTCCCTGGGGGTCAGAAAGGGCTCAGATTACACTGGGGAGATGAATGGGAGCCCTAAGGAAGAGGAGTGCAAAGGGATCTGCCTGCTCAAAGGCTGTTTCATGGTCCCTGGGGCTGGGCACAGCTGGTTCTGGGAAGCCGTGCAGCTCCTCACACTGCCAAGGGCTTCACAAACCTTCCCTGGCAGAGGGACTGGCTGGAGGAAACCAGCAGGAATTTGCAAACAAAAGCTGCAAGGGCATCACTGAGGGGTTATTAAGATGTGTATATTCTTCATGTGCTATTTTTTTCAACCATTTTTTGTTTTCTAACGAACATTTTTAGCCTGAAGCAGCAGTAAAATAGAAACTGTGTGGTCTATAAGGCATTTATTTTCAATAAGACTGATCAAACAGTAAAAATGTTGTCAGGATAACTCCCTCAGGCTGTGCCAGTGGTGCAGAGGGGACCAGGCTCTGGGGTGTCCCCTGGGATGCTGGGCTGGGGTGTTGGATTCACCCCAGGAATTCCAGGTCAGGAGCAGGTGGTGAATGGAAGGGATGAGCCCTTGTTTGCAGAGGTAACAACAGTAAATAGGATCTGAGGCTGTTATTGAATCGTCTGCAGCTCTGGGCACTGCTGTGGCAGAGGTGTGTGAAATCCAGGATGAGTTCTGGTGCTTTAATTGGAGCAGAAATGAACGGAAGGAGTTTTAATGCCTGTGGATGCTGAGACTTGACAGTGCTGGGCTGAGCAGCTGTTAGGCAGTGAGTCCCCAGAATACCTGCATTTAATTTGGATCATTGCTGAGCTGCAATATTTGCCAGATCATGAATGAGACAAAACACTTATCCCCAGGGTTACTGAATCTCCTTCCCTACAGCAATGGGCTTGGGGTCACAGAGCTGGGAAGTGAAGCAGTGGGCAGGACTCAGAGCAGGTAATGTGAAAGGAAAGTGCTGCCCCTGCCCCCCTGAGAGCACCCAGAGAGTTGAGGCACATTTATTCATGGCTTTCAGTGCCAGAAATGTCACAGAATTGAAACACTTGATGGGTCACCAGCTTCATACAAAGTGTGGAGCCTTGGGAGTGCCTCTGCTACAGGAACAGATATGGGCAAATCACAGCTGAGTAATAGGGACAAGGGAGAGGCAATTACTTTGGATAACTTAAAGTTCATTTTCTATTGACTGGGGGGTAGTAATTAGCAAATTATTGTGTATTTTTTCATCCCAGGAAGACATCAACTCCATCCCTGCAGGAACATTTCCTCTTGCCCAAGGAGTGTGTGGCTGGGACCGAGGAGGTGGGACTGGTTCTGTTGTGCTGGCACTGGCCCCACTGGAACCAAGAGTGGGAAAAACACTGAGGGAAAGCAGTGAGAAACCCAGAGCAGCAGCAGGTGATTATTTTATTTTTTTTTTAATACTGTTTGACTCTCTGGTAATCTTTCCTTCTCCTGAGCATTCCCTTCCCTTTCAGCTGGGAATAACAAAGCAGCTTGTAATGGAGCCAAGAGCTCTGATTTCTGGGGAGTACCTGGCCTGGGGAAACCTGCTGCTCATGTCCCAGCAGGCTGTCAGAAAGCTCCTTGCAGAGCAGGGGATGGAGCATCAGACCTGAAGATTTCCAAGTCCTTTGCAAATTTTTTTGCCTAGATCAAAGTTTTGCCCAGGCTCGAGAAAAATCTGTTTTCTGTGAGGAATTTTTGGGTTTGCCTCCAAAGAACAATTACAAAGTAAGAGCTTTTTGGTTGTTCATCCTAATGAATTCCAAGCCTGCTGTGTTTGCAAGCTGCAAATTGCTAAACAAACTGCTGGATAATAGAATTAGCCTGGGGTTTTAATTTGGTGCCACTGCCCATGGCACTGCAAAATGTTATTGTGATGGAGTGGTTGTAGCAGTGGGCTTCCAGCATTATGGACCTGCACTGAGAGGGTTCTGGGACCAGAACTGGTGATACCCTTGTCCCAGCTGGGCTGGGGCTGTCTGTGCAATGCTTCCCCCAAAGTGATGCTCGTGGACTGCACGTGGCTCACTCTTGCTTTACAGTGGCAGGTGAATTTTAAGACTTGTGAACACCATAAATTTCCCTGTAAAATATACTAGGAAAATGAAAATCGATCTTATTTTTAATGGGAGGAAAACATTTACTGAGGCACTTCCCTACAAACAGCAATGTTAATTCCTTAGTGTCACTGGGAGGTCTGTGTGTGTGTTCTGCTTGCATGCAGCCAGCAGCCTCTGAGCAGGGGATTTTTCAGAAAGGCAGCAAAGCTTTAAATAACTTGTTGATACAAGACTAGGGAGAAATGTCTTCAAAAAAAGGAAAATCCTGTGGCTAGATATCTAAGACCTCCATATGAAGGTGGCTTTGGAAGGGCAGCAAGCTGAGCCCCAAGCAGTGGGCTGGGGAACACCCAGAGGTTTTCATCTTCCACCAGGTGAGTGCTACCTCAGGCCCTTCAAATCTGGGGCTAAATAATTTCATTTAACACTGTGAAGGCATCTTTAAACAGAAAGTAATGCCTGCAGGTTGTGGGATCAAAGGTTGGATGGCCAGCAAGGAGGAAGGATGAACGGCTGCTGCTGGGGTGTGAAGTTTGTACCATGCCTGCTGAAGAAGTGATGGTGTTTTACTTTGTGGACATGGGACTGAGTGAACCTGTTCCATGAATATGGTGAATTTTGTATTTGGACTCTTGTCACCCCTTTAGTGCAGGTACTGAGGCTGTTTCAGGAAGCTCCTGGCCCTCACTCCTCACACCCCTCCAGGTTTGGATCTGACAGCTCTCCCTCTGCATGTTATTCAAAGTGCTCCTTGAAATACAACCCGAGTGAAAAATATATTTAAAGTTTGCTGAAACTGACATTTCTGCAAAGCATTTATTGTCAGCCACTTCAGAATATTTCATGTTCATTGCTGTTTTTTCATTTCACCTTCAGTGTTAGTGTGTTCCACACAACCTGCTTTATTGCAGAGAATTTTCTTGAATGCATTCAAATTGCAACCCAACAGATACTTGAAAAAGTCACCTTCCTCTGCAAATTACTGAGGGCTTTAAAATGGGTTGTAAGGAAATGGTTCCTGTGAACGAACGTGGGGGTTGGCATCATTTCCCCCATCTCCATCACTAAACATTTATAAATCTGCTGGCTGCACAGACCTCGTGCTGACCCAGGCAGGGGGGGTGGGGAGGGCTGTACATGGGAATTCTTCACCCCTGCTGTGGATTTCGTGGTGCTGGGTTTCCTCATGCTTCATGGAGTTTGTCTGTAAAACGTGTATTTTAATTTTATCTGTCTTTGGTTTGCCCATCCCTGGTCTCAGTGCGGTGCTGATGGGAGGACTTGGAGCTAGAAATGGGTCTCAGGTGTAAAATCTGGATCCTGAGCTGGTTTCCCTTCAGCAGGACAAAGGAGTGTGCTCAAGAGCTGATCTGAATCCATCTCTGTTCAGCTGGGGATAAAAAAAAAAAAAAAAAGGAGGTGAACTGTAAGTTGCCTGTTGCTCAGATCAATCAGAATTTTTGGCAGATGACAATAATTCCTTTTTCCTTCTAAAGGACCAGTTCTTCCCCAGTCTGTAAACTGAGAGGGTGCAGCTCGTGGGGTTTCCCCCCCCAGCTCAGCCTTGGGATGCTGGGAAGCTGCAGCCTCCTGCAGCACCAGAGGACCAGGACCCTTTGTGTGCATTTGCCTTGAAAATGCTATTGACATTTTAAGAGAGTTTTTTAGGATATTTTCCCCGCTGAAGCATTTGTTGTAAAAATTTGCCAGGGATGATGCAGGAAGAGGATTTTTATTGAAAGCCAAGATGATGTGTTCTTGTCACCAGGGGGTCAGAGAGGTTTTGGTAAGCAGCTTTATTGAAGTAAATTGGATTGATGTGGTGCTCTTGACTAAATGCTGGGTGCTGAGTGTCAGCAGTGCCATGTCCCTTCATTTCATCACCTCCTTATTTTGTTCAGTGTCTGTCAGATATTAAACACATCATAATATGTGGCTACAGAGAACTTCAATAGGCTTGAAATCAAGGTAAGGGAAAATTGATAAAAACATCCCAGCCTCTTTTATAACAAAGCCCCATGTAACCAGGGAACACTAAAGCTGAGATGACTTTTTGCCAATAATTGTCTTTGGTTCTTTAAAACAATCCAGTGAAACCTCTGTAGACTTAATACCACCAGTGATGGGATTTGTAGCTCTGCTAAATGCAAAAGTTAATTCAGTGTTCAGTTGCTTAAATTTTAAAGTCTAAACATCAGTATGTAATGAAAATTGGACTGCTTCTGATACTTATTATTTTGAGAGGGAAAAAATGGTCTAATTCAATAGAACTGATGGTCACTGATATGACATTGGGGTTTATTACAGAGACATTGTGGGTTTAATATAGAAACCACCACCAGGCTGCAAGGAGAAGCAAATAATGCAAATCCAATTGTGTGCAAAAAGGAATCTGCTCTGCATCCCATGAAACCTTGGCCAGGCTGTCCCTAAGCAGCTGTCAGAGGAGGTTCCTGTGGCTTCCACTGATGTGTGCACTGGTTTGCTCTTCTCTTTCTCCCGTGGCAGCAGAGTCCCAATCCACAGACACATTATGGAAAGGGAAAAGAAGAGACCTGGGATGCCCCAGGAGTTTGCAGTTTTGCTGAGCCAGGCAGTGAATCCATCCCTGCTGGCAGCATCTGCAGCTCCTGCAGCCACTCTGCAGGTTCCTGGGGCTTCTTGAGTCCTCCAGGTGATTTCACACCATTGGGGTGAGGGTGGAAAACTATCTGTGATCTGAAATGTGAAGCCCCAAACTGCAGATGAACAGGCAGGGAGAGAAGTAATTAGAGTCCTACAGGGCATTTTGTATTTGGGAGCAAAACGTACTTTGAAAATCCCATTATGTGAATTTTCATAAAAATTTAATATATAAGTTCAACTTTAAGAAGTTACTAGACCTTTAAAATGATACCTTTGCCAATAGGAATGAAGCATTCCTAGATACTTTCAGATATTTTCATGAAAATATTCATAAAAGATTGAAGAAAACATTTCTAAAAGTACCCATAATCCCAGTAAAAGTCTACAAGTAAGTGCATCCTCCTTGTAGCATCAAGCAGTCTTTTATGGAGAAAAAAATGATATATCATGCCAATAGCACTGCCTATTGAAGCAGGCATTAAAATGTCTCAGAACTGAAAATAACATTTTAAAAAATTGCACGAGAGCAAACTTAGCTCATCTAAGAAAAGTTCTGTTAAAAATGCAGTTTCTAAACATAACTTCAGTATTTAGACCATAGCTTTTTTGTAACACTACATAAACCCAAGCAGGGAATAGTTCACTTCAGACTGGAGGAACCTCCCTGAAATTCTAATGAAGTGTTCATAAAATATACATGACAAACGTGCAGAGGAGTAAAGAGGACACGGCCAAAAAGTCACTGAAATTTAACATCTGAGTTGAAATGTCTCTTCTCTTAGAGAGCAAGGATCTCTCTTGGCTGCTCAGAATATCCTGGAAGTGTCTGGGCAGCTCTGCCCCTCTCCCTCTCCCTCGGCAGCAGGGTTTGTAGCATTTCTCCTTCTGAAATACTGCTGAAAAAAAAATGTGCAAAGAGATCAGGTGGAAAAAAGGGTCTTTTCCCTTCATTGCCTGGTCCTTTACATTTTTTTCTTTGTCCAGGCCAGTGGGGATGTGCTGCATGTCCTGGAACTGTCCCAGGGTGTGAATCAGCCCCGTGCACACTGGGTGACAATAACCTGAGCTGCCAGGCTCAGCCTTTCTAACCTTGAAAATTAAGCTCCATCTGAGCCTAAAAATATCTGAGGAAACCCTTGTCTGCAGTTTAAAATGCTCTTAAAAAGAGCAGTGGTATTCTTGGTGCTTTCTCCTTGCAAATAGACAGATTGACCCTTTCCCCTTAAAAATACACCTGGGATTGCTGGGAGTGAAGCTGCCCTGATTATGAAGATGTTTGGGGCTTCATCTGTTTCCACTTTCAGCGATTTTTCCAGTGTAAATGTTGGATTTATGGTCTCCTGTCAGACACTGTGTAAAGGGAATAATAATCACTTACCAACATTTTTTTCCTTTACCCCTTCACGTAAATCTTTATTAGAGTTTGCAAGTGGTGAAATAACCTTTGGCACCAGGCACTTAGGTGATGTAAAACCCTGGGCTGCAGCTGGCTTTTCCCTTGGCCCTTTATTTAAATTCCCTTCTCTCTGGATAAACTTGCTGCTGGCTCATCCTTCTTCATCCAGATAGCAGGAGAAAAAAAGAAAAGCTGGAGCATCAAGAAGTGAGGAGAATCCTGTGAGTAAGGCAGGAGTAAGGCTCCTCCTTTAGCATGAGGAGCCCAAGGGTGCAGATGCCCACCCTGCCCAGCTGCTCTTGCACTTGGATTGGGCCCCAGCCTGGATTATTGCCCAGAGATTTGTGCCCAGGAGATGATTGCTTGGGTGTAATCCACAGCACTTTGGGAAGCTCTTTGGGTCCTGCACTCCTGTATCTATCTGTGTGTATATCATGGGCACCGTATCTATCTAGAGCTATAGCTAAATTATTTCTCATCTTGGATTGATGGATTAGCAGCAGTTTTGGCAAGGGGCACTCCCTGATGTCCCCAGTGCTGTAGCTAATTTGATGAAGTCAATGTGGTTATTGTTACCCTCAAACCATGTTTCCCAGCCAGGGCTGAGCTCAGTGTCTCATCAGCTATGGAGCACCTCATAGGAGCTACTTTTGATGATCTCTTTGTGTTTGGTATTTCTATTTAGAAAAAAATTAGTCCTCTAATCTAAATGTACTTAAGATACAGAAAACCTCTTCAAAATATTGGTAGCTCCTGTGGTGTTGAGGAATATTCTTCCTGCATTGCTCCCAGGTATGAGATGTATCCTAAGCCCTCCAGAATGTGCTGATCCTAAAAGGAGAAGAGCAGGATGCAGCCCCTGCTTTGCTCTGGGGTTCCCCTCATTGGCAGCAACATTGAAGGGGATTTTTTTCCCCCATTGGGGAACAGTGGGATAAATCCAGATCCCACTAGGCCAGCTTCCTAGGTCTTAGTTTGGCTGTTTGTGGTTTTTTTTTTTCTTTCCTTTGACTGGAAGGGAAGGTGATGCTGCCAGCAGGACTGAGGCACAGCCTGGGGGTCCTGCACTGGGCAGTGATGCTGTGGTGTGTGCACAGCTCCTGGGGACTTCCCTCACCTTGTAGAGCTTTATCCCAGCTATCCATGTGAAATCCAAAAGGCAGTTCAGGCAGAAGCTGGATGTTTGTAGATCAAAGCCTGAGGACCAGCTGTTGGAGACTGGAAGGAAGAGGGAAAAACCCTCCAAGGAAAGGTCTGCCCATGGAGGCTGGCGTGGGGCACTGCCCACATCCCTGCTGGGGCTGCTGCTGCTGCTGCTGAGCAGGTTTGGCAGGTGAAGAATTGGGTTTTGCCTTGGAATTTCTCTGCTGGGTTGTGCTGAGTGCTTAATTCACCCCCGACAGCCCCAGGAGGGGATGGATGCTCCCCTGCAGGCAGCTCCACTCCTGCCTGCTGACACTGAGCTGCTTCCAGTGAGGGTTTGGGTTTGTTTTTTTTTTGCCAGGAAAGTTCAACTTTGTAGTGCTGCATTGTAGAGCAGTGTGTTTAACACAGAACTTGGATCAATAGGATATGGATTTTGTGTCCTTCCTGGCTCCGTGTCCCAGACCCACTCTGCACGTGCCGAGTGCTGGCTCTGCCTCTGCTCCCAGCACCAGGTGTGGTGTTAAAAATGCACGAAGCCAGGCAGGATGCTCACTGCTGGTAAAAGTACCTTCCTGGTGAAGCATCCCCCTGGTGTATTCAGGCTGCCAGAAACCATTTGTGGCTGCTCCTGGGTGATGGGGATGCTGCTGGAAGTGGCAGTGGGGATGTCTGCTGCCACACAGACCCTGAGGTCTGGCTGCCTCCCAGCTTGTGCTTTGATTTTATTCAAATATATTTATTAGAAATACTCAGAGATGTCAGTGGCTGCTGGCAGGGTCTGTCTCAGTGCTGTGTTGCAAGGTGAGAGCTCCCAGCCAGGGGACAGGACAGGCAGGGGGAATTCTGCCTCCTCGTGAAGGGAGGGTAAGGGAGCAATGAACACCCGAGGCAAAGCCAGGGGTACTTGTAACCAGATTAACTTCAAGGGCCTGGGTAATTTTAGGCTCTCAGCCTGGGGAAAAAGTGGGATAAACAAAAATAAATAGCCAGGTATAACTGCAGCCAGCCCTGGGTCTAATTTCTGCACGACACACTTCCTCATGGAGAAAGCACAATTAGTGGTACACTGAACTTGAAACCCCCTCTCTGGTAGTTATTAAATTCCATGACATTTCAGCTTGATTAACTTTTTAACAGATACGACTCGGGGCTGTTTCAGGGAACCTTCTGAGGTGGATGGGAGATCTGATGACCTACCCCACAGACAGCCACAATTATTCAAACTGAGGAAAATGTGTTTTAAAGGCTCATTAGCAGGAAAGAGAGCGACAAACCTGTTGCCTGATCTTTTTCTGCTTTAATGTTGGCTGAGATGAAGGGAGGAGACATGAAAGAAACGGGATGGAGGGAGGGCAAGGAGAGGGTTCCTGAGCTCCAGCTCTGCCTTGTGATGGGGTTTTGCAGGAGTTAATTACAGCTTTTGTACAGGGGGGGGACTCTGTTCCCTGTTGTACAGGGGAGAATACCCCAGCACCACAGCTGTCCCGGGGAGTCCCTGTGCCCATCTCTAAGGTGTTCAGCAGCTCAGGAAAGCTGTGGAGCAGCCTGGCAGTCCTGGCTGCCTCCTTTTAGCTCCTTTCCACCCAACAAGGATGGCAAGCTTGGGCATAATGAAAGCAACAAGGCTTCGGATAGGCAGAGAGTAATTAGTGCCATTTCCTAGAAAAACATTAATAAAATAACCACGGGATCAGTGTTGCCATGGCCAGCACCAGGCATGGGGCCCAGGGCAGACCAACCCCTCCTCATGGGGTTTATCAAGAAGCAAGAAATGTGTGCACAGCTGTCAGTATTTCCTTTCTGGCTCTTAATCAGGCCTTAAAAGTTAATCTGATCAGAAATATTATCTATGACTTTGCAGTGAAAGGTGTAGAAAGCCATGCTCACCTCAGAGCTTCCCAGGGTGGGCTCTGAGGGTGTTTGCCTGAACTTCCTAAGTTATGGAGCAGCAATGTATAAATTCTAAATGCTTACTTGTGAAAAAGATAAAAGCATGGTATTCTTTTATGGACTTATTTCAGGTGATTTGGGCTGAATTTTCAATCCTGCTGGTGCTGGGCTGCAGGGCAGGTGCTTCCCACCACAGCTCCCCGAGTCCTGCCCAGGATTTATCCATTGGAAGGCTGCATGGACACAGAAGAAGAAAATGCATCTCTAACCTGAAAGCCTTTCCTGGAAAACAGGTGCAAACCATGGTATTTATATCAAATACTTGGGGACTGTGGGTGTGCTTTTTGTTGGGTGTGGATCTTGCCCTTTAGGAGTTTCCTGCAGCAGGGTCAGAGGTGTCAGTGCAGATGCTGCTGACACTGCTGGTTGCTTTGCCACACAGTGATACACAGTGAAAAGTGAAATAATCTGGTTAAAAAAGTTAATTTTTATTGAAATTTTTTTGCAAAAATACTGAACTCTGCTGTGAAACAAACCCAGAGAAGTAAAGCACCAAAGCAAAGCCCTTAGTAAGCAGGGGCTGAGGGAGATGATGAAATTAATTTCAGATTACTCTGTGCTCCAAAATACTGGATGTGAATATAATTAGGGATTAATAGAGTTTGCTTTTGTCTTTCTGTAAAGAAATAAAAAAAGGCAACTTAACTCAGCAGCATGCCTGTTGAGCTTGTGGAGACACAAGGGTTATGAAAACACAGCACAGCCTCCTCGGGTCTGTGATTTAATTAAGATAGGGCTCTGAGGAGCAGCAGCACAGGGGCTGCTGGCTGGGATCGATAAACCTGCCTGCCTGCCACCCCCTGAAGGTGCCAGCCATAAGAAATGACCACTTAATAGCTGGAAATGTCAGGTGGAACAGGGGAGGGGGCAGTGTCAGGGAGGGTCCCCCCGGGGCTGTGCAGAGATGCTCCTGGGCTCAGCTCTCCAGAGGTCTCTGGCTGTCCCCAGGGTGCAAAGAGAGGACTTTTCTTGGCAGTGTTTTTCTCTAACCTGTTGCTGGGAGGTGGCAGTGTGTCTGGCTGTCCTGCCACCTCTGTCTGCAGGGAATCTGAGGAAATCAATTGCCGTGCTTTAATCCAGACCCCTGGGTACCAGGGGCAGCCTGGGGCTGCTGCTGGCCTTTCCTGCCATCAGAATCCTCTTCCCGGTTTGACTCAAACCACATTTTTCATAGGAAAAAAAGCGTGTGGCAAGGCAGGTTTTCAGCTGTTCTGTCTCCTCTCTCAGCCAAGAGACTTGCCAGGTTTTGTAGGCTGCTCCAAAAGTTTCCCTCACTGCTTCCATCCTGATGAGGGTACAAGTTTAACAACTTTGTTTTGTTTTCTTTCTTTGTGTGGTAAATGAAGGTAGATTGATCCATTCTTGTCCATTTAAAACACAAAATGTTCATGTTAGCTTCCAGAGGAGCACATCCACGGGCTCCAGTGTGCACTGGAAATAGAACCCATAGGCTTTGGCAGGGGAAGTGTTGGGTCAGCTGCTCTGGGGAGATCCTTTCCTCATGGAGAACATCCCTGAGCCTTCTCTGTGAGCCCAGGAGCAGAGCAAGCACAAGTGGGTTGTTAGTGGGTTGTTTCCCTCCTCTTCTATTAAAAAAAAAAACCAAAACAAATTAAATAGAATTAATCTCTCTTCTAGCAACTCCTTTTTATTTTTTATTCCTTTAAAATGGTGGTTTCTCCCTATCAATACCTTATTGCCACTCTGAGCTGCTGAGAGATAATCTAACAATAATGTGCTAATTAGTCCTACTGCTGCACAGGCTCAGACCCAGGCTGAAGAACTGGAAGATAATTAGTATTTAACCAATTAATCTTGTTGCAAGTTCATGAACACAGCTCTTAGATGTTTTGATTTTTTCTTTTCACCCTGGCAAATTCAGAGGGAAAGCAGTAATTTAGCAGCAGCTTCAGAAATAAGCAGAGGAACAGGTCGAAGAGATTTTTTTTTTTTTTTTCTTCCTTTTAAGAGCAAGAAGGGGATTTCACTTTGCCCTCCCGAGCTCCCTCCAGCTTCTCATTAGGCATCATTAGAGCAGAGCTGTTAGATTCTGGCTCTGACCTCAGGTGCCCCTTCAGGCTGGCGTTCCATGTGTCCTTAAACCAGCTGAAATCCTCCTCTGGGCATCCTGCTGCAGCTGAACAGGATTTGTCCCCTCTGCCTGGCCCTGGCCCTTGGCTCCTGCCAGGCACCACTGGGAGATGCTGGGAAGGGAACCTGGGTACCACTGGGAGATGCTGGGAAGGGAACCTGGGTACCACTGGGAGATGCTGGGAAGGGAACCTGGTGACCCCATGGGTCCTGGGAAGGGGAAAAGCCCTCCTGGTTGCACCATCCACCCCCCCCCCTTTGTTCCTGGAGAGCCCTTGCCTGAGGAGAGATGGGTTCCTGTTCATGTTGATTACTGACTGACACACTAATTGATGTTAATTTTTCCATACCCGTTGCCCAGCCTGCAGGGGAAGGTGACCTCTCATGCCCAGCAATCCCTCCTGGGGCTGGCATGGTGTTAACAGCTCAGGGTTCCTGCGGGCATGATTTGGAGAGGGCTGAGGGTAAATGAGAAGGCAAAGCAGAACTGGGGACCTGGGGCTCCTTCCACCCCTTCCAGCTGAGGGAATGAATCCCTCAGGAGGGTGGGAGGAGGGAGAGGGCTCTGCTGGGTCAGCATCAGCATCGCTGCCCCTGGGAGTGGCAATGATTTTGGGAGGCATGTTCTGCCTCATCATATCCATCCAAACCTTTGATTTGTTGGTCAGGTGTGGTCCTAGGAGAAGAAATCTTTAAATGTTCTCTTCTGAGAAATAGGTGAGCGAAATTATTTAAATATTAGAGCAGGTTGGCCAGAGGGGTGGTAGAGGCCCCATCCCTGGCAGCACCCAGGGTGTAAATTAAGCAATGCTTATTAGTGAGCCCAGGGAAAAATGTAATGCCTGTGTTTGTGGAAACCCAGAAATTCTAGAACAACGTGTCCTGGGGAGAAGAGGGCTGATGGGAAATTCCAAGGAGATTCCCAAGCAGCTCAGTCAGACTGCTGCTCCTGGCTGTGCCTTTCCAGTGGCCAACCTGAGGGGCTGCAGAGGGACCCCAAAGTAGGAGCTTTTCCTGCTTTCCTTTTCCTGCTGGCTGAGCCCCTGTTCCTGCAGGGAGGTCCCTGCTTTATCTCTCAGGAGGACAACTGATGCTCTCATCTCTGCCTCCACTCCCTCCCTCTGAGCTCCTCTTCTGCACAGCACCTGAGGGAGAACACCAAGGGGCTGCTCTCCTTCAGCTTTCCTAGAGCCAAGTTAATTTCCAGGGTTCCTCCCAGCTCCTGACAGGAACACACTGTGGTTATCACACACCCAGGGTAAGTGACTTTTATTAATGTGATGCTTGCTTACAAACCAGCAGCCAAACGTGGCAGGGTAAGCACTGAAGAAGTTGTTTGGAAATGTGATCACTAATTCCTGAAAGAAGTACTGCTGGGTATGTGAATGTTTGCACTCTTGTTGCTTTGGCAGAGAGAGATGTAAACAGCCCAGGAGTTGGAAGCGATAAAATATTCAGTGTATTTTTCTGTTTCTCCAAGCCCCCTGTATCTGTCTATTTGTTCTAATTTTATGTCAGTGTTTTATTCCTCTGCATTTTGCCCTGGTTGTGATGGTTTTGCAGAGCTTGCCCCTGCCTGTGCCCAGATGTGGCAGGCAGCATCCCCCCCCTGCCTGGAACATTATGGGGAAAACTGCAAAAAATTGTTACAGGTTGGGCAGCAATGGGAATATGTGGGCAGCAGAAGCCAATAGGAACATCTCATGCAAAGAAGTTTTGGTCTTTCTATAAGCAGGTTTTATATATTTATTTCTGTCTATTTATTTAGTTTGGAAATCACACATTTTCTTCAACTTGTATTGATTCTTGGAATATTCCAGGGCAGAGCCCAGAGCAGTGAGAGCTCTCGGATGCATTCAGAGCTTCTCAGGGTGATCACACTGGGAATAAAAGAATGCTGAGGAGAGAAGATGGAAGATAGAGAGCACACATATGGATTTTCCCTGGTTCTCACAGGGCTTTTATTATTATTTTATTATTTTATTTCTGTGAATCTCACAGAGGCTGGAGAAGCTGATCCTCTCACTGAAGTGGGCTACTTAGCAGTTTAGGAGGAAATTTGCTCCTATCAGGGGAGATAAATGTGGTAATTCTTTTGGAGAGCTTGGCAATTACTGGGGAATGATGAGCAACCATAATTCCCTGGAAATTAAATATGTCAATTGAGTGAGATGTGAGCTGTGCCAGGAAAGTGCAGACAGAGGAAAAAGCTCCCATCCCAACCATGTCCTGAGCCAGCCCTGATCCCCAGGGGCTGCTGTAACCTGATCATGGGCTGGTGAAAAGTAGCTGAACAAACGGGTTTCTCAAAGAAGTTTGTTGTGGAAAAAAAGGGGAGGGGAAAGAAGGAAAAAATGATAAGAAAAAGGAAAGAAAATGAACAGGAGAAAAGGAGGAAAAAATGACAAGAAAGAGGAAAGAAAAGGAAAAGGAAAAAAGGAGGAAAAATGACAAGAAAGAGGCAAGAAAAGGGGAAAAGGAAAAAAGGAGGAAAAGATGACAAGAAAGAGGAAACGAGAAAAGGAAAAAGGAGAGAAGCCCTGCCATGCATGTGGCACATGAGTTTTTCTTCCCCATAAGCAAAAGACAGCCCAGGCTATAAATTTTTTAGACAAGCAAAAGAACCCTGAAAACCTACTTGTAGGCAAAATATACTAGATATATAAGTTTTTAATTGATAAAATATCTTTTGTCCAGACACACTTTCTGAGGGACCTGTGTGAGTTTTTCCTGCAACACTACATAATTAATTCTCCCTGACAAAGCTGCAATTGCAGACTGCAGGCTTCAGGAATCAGTGCAATCTGAAATGAACCCTCTAATATTTATGCTGTATTTATTTCTGCCTTTAGCATTCAAGTAATGCAGCAGATAATTCAGAAGAATATATGATCAAATGCAGCTTCTGAGCAGAGGGCAGCCAGTGATAACAACTCCTCTGCTGAAACAACCATCCCTGGTTTCTTCCCTAAGATGTTGCCTTTTCCTTTGACTCTACTTTTAATATGGCTCTGAGCTATTAAAAAAAAACCAAAACCAAGCTTATCTGCATTGCACTTGTACAGAGATTCACGTCTTCAAAGTGTTGTAGGAACATTAATTAGTCCATTCTTGCTGTACTGAAGCACAGGAGCATCCTGGTCGTGGGTTAGAGACCAGAGACCTGAAAAAGCAGAAACTGGGACCTCAGTCCCGGAATCCTGAGCCACAGAAGTTGTTTATGCCCTGGAAATGTGCCTGGAAATCTTCTCCCATGTTGTGTAGTGGGTGGGCAGCTGATGTGTCTGTGGTGGAAGTGCTCTGGTGTTGCCTGTGGCATCACAGGGAGAGGAAACATCTGGGGTGCTGTGGGATGGGCAGCACCCTCGGGCTTGTCCAGGGCTTGTCCAGCTGGAGCTGGATCCAGGGTCTGCTCCTGATGGGAGAATATTTACCAAGGGTTTGCCCTGTCCCCAGCTCAGCCCTTACACTTGTGTCTCACTGAGAGACACAGAGGAACCAGACAGGAACCTGGTCCATGCACAGGCCAAGTCATCTTCATGCTCTGAACTTCAGCATGGTGGTCTGGGTTAAAAATCTGTCATCTTCAGCTTCTTAGGGCAAAAGATGCCATTGGAAGGGAAAAAAAAAACAAACAGTATGGCAATTGATGCCAGGACTGTTTCAGTCTGGAGCTCCTGGGGGTGAAGGTGCTGAGGGATCTGCTTCAAGAACCTGAACTATGTTTTAAGTGAGAAACAAGTGAGTCAGAGTAGGAGAAAAGATTGTGACCTCAGAGCCCTTTAGATTTGCCTTCTTCTGGTGAGAAAAGTCCTCTGGCACCTGTGGCACCAGCACCTTGCTCTCTGGAGTCTCATGTTGGAGACAACAGGAGCAGCTCCTCTATCCCCCAGGCAAGAGGAGGATTTCAGTGTCTGAAATAATTTTTTTCTCCCTGACTTCTGCCATGCAGGGGTTGGGCTGTTGCAGCAGCAGAACTGAGGAAATGGCTGATGATGAGCTCTCTGGGGGCTGGAAGGAAGAGATGAGCCTCAAAAAAGTCATCAAAGCAGTTGGTGACATCAAAAAAAAATAAAAAAAATGGAAGCTTAGTGAGTAGCTGCAGGTAATGGGCCTTCCAGCATCTCCAGTTCTCCTGCTGGGACCCAGAGGCACTCGCAGGGAGTGGAAGAGCTCCTGACATCAGCAGTAAGAGGTAATTCCTGCCCCTGTAGAAAATTCTGGTGTCTTTGCAGCCTTTTCCCTCCTGAGCAGAGCTGGCAGGAGAAAGGCAGCACTGAAGCAAGTGATAGATTAGGTGTCCAGGCAATGTTCTCTTAATTTTCTTAATCCTCAGCTGTGGTGCCTGATCACCTCTGGAAACATTTTTCTTTGAAGTTTCCCAGCGATGCAGATGATTTCCATCAAGTGTGCTGTCAGAACTCAGTGCCAGCAGGTGGAAAATTGGGCAGACAGATGGAAATCCACTCACTTAGTGTGGAATTGTGAAAGAGAAACACCAAACTAAGTCTGCCCTGGAACTGTGCACTTCCCAAAGCCCAGCAGCCCTGAGGCACCCCTGGGCCAGTTGGTCCCTGCTGCCCATCAGGGGCAGGGGCAGCTCCTCTGTATCCTGATTCCTGTGGGAGGAAAGTCCTTAAAACAAAAGGATACTCCAAATTTTGAAGCCCAAACCCTGGCACAAGCTGACATGGATGCTCAGGTTTTCCTCCACGTGAGAATCCAGGATTTCACTAGGAATTTGGTTTTTAGTGTTCATGAAACATTTTAGAACTCCGAGCTGCAAAACTTCGTTTTTTTTCAAAGTCAAGAGTTAATGTAACCTTGGAAAAATGGGAGTTAAAGAAAACAATAACTTGTTGGGGACCTACACCAAAACCAACCAGAGCTTCAGGAGATGTTGATGGTTCCCTGAGCCAGCAGAAATCCCATGGGCAGAGCTTCAGCTGGTGGTGCACAGAGTTACTGATGCTGGGTGCTGGAAACAAAGCTGGCAGACTGTCAAAACTACAAGAGCACAGAGAAATGTTCTATTTATTGTCTTTTTTCCCCACTTGCAATAACAAAAAGACCAAACCTCAAATTGATATTCTGATTAAACCCGAGGACACCTGCCTCTGGTAATGATGGAATTAAGCAAATGATCCTTTCATTGTTTTGTCTTCAAGTCTTTTTATAATTCTCCTCATATTTTTCTTGTCATTGCAGTATCTGAAAACTTCCCATTTGAACAGTATGACTGATTTCCCTTGTAGGTATGTTTCTTTCCTTCTTTTTAGGGGAGATATATAAGCAGTAATTGCCTTGGTTGATTGATTTTTCTAGGGTTTATTACCTCTTTAGTTCTTAAATAAGGCCTAATTATGAACTGAGCATGTGTTAGGAAAAAGGATAATCAAAGGCCTTATGAAGCCCAGAAGCAAGGGCAGTTTTGTGATGTGGGATAAAGTTATCCCATAGTTGCCTGAAAGGGCAACAAAACCAAGGTGGGAGCTGGTGGAAGACAGGAGATGGTGTGGTTGGAAGGGTCCCTGGAATGGCAACAAAACACTGGGAAAGGGCTGGGATTGTGTGGAGAGGGAAGAGCCAGGGTGGTCGTGGAGGAAGAGGTTGGAGCTTCAGGGCTGGGTTAACCAGGGGTCTCATACAGGGAGCAGAGAACTTCTCTGGGGGCAAGAGCTGTGATAAAAATGCCCTGAAGTAAATAAAATTATTTCTCATGAACCTCTTAGCAGCTGCATAATTCCAGTGAATAAAACCACTAAAAGGATGATAAAGATTTTATTCCTTCAGGTGATATTTTACATCAGTTGCTCTGATAGCCATTCGTTAATTTTATATATTGCTTTTACTAAACTCATTTTCCTTTAAGTGGCAGCTTCAGTGCAGTGCAGCGAGTCCTGAACGTGCCAAGGGTGGGTGTTGGGGTATTTTTGGTTTGGTTTTTGTTCAGTTTTTGTGGGTTTTTTTGGTGGGAAAAAAACCCACCGTGGGTCCTGGTGTTTTCCCATCAGCTCTCCCTGTTTAACCTCCTCCTTTTTTCCAGCTCTCCAAACACATTCAGACCTTCCCACCTGGGAACTGGTACCACTGCACTTGTCTCTGGGAGCAGAGACCCCCCCAGCAGAGCAGCCCAGGGATGATTCTCACAACCTGGCCTCCTGAAAAGGTGGGGAAAAGAAATTTCTACAGCAAATTGCTCTTGGTCTTGAGAAGGCTCCACATCAGCAGCTTCCCCCTGTGAGGCTCAGGGATTGTCCCAGGTGTTTGCAGCTGGGGAGAAAAGAAAGGGACAGAACCAAGTTACAGCCACAGAGGTTGTGGGACAGAACATCTGGGCATCAGGGTGCATCTGCTCAGAGGTTCCTCTGAAGGAAAAGGCAAAAGTAGTCAGGGAGAGACATGGGTCACATTGGTTTCTGGTGATGGGTGGGGTGACATCACCTTCCTAACACAACTGCTTTTTATTTGACTTCAGGAGAGTTTGGTGTGGCTGCCAACAGGAAAAAGGAGGGGGTTTGGGGAAAAGGTTGTGAAGATGCTGTGCTTAATCCTGAGGCAAATCCCAGACTTTGCTGAGGAAGTCTCTGTTAAACAGGATCTTCATGTTATCCATTCCAGTTCCTCACATTTTCCCTAGGGATACAGTCAGAAATTCTGAGCCCATCCCTTGGATCTCCAGCCAGAGGGAGTGCCCAGTGCTGCTCAGGGGGGGTAACTTGGGTTCCTTTCTTCAGGAATCACCATGAGAGCAAACGCCATTTAAATAACACTGCCAGAAACTTTATTTATTATCTAATTGATAAGAAATATAGCATAAGAAGCTGAGAAAATGAAAGCAACCTCCACAAGAAATATTTTACAACGAGGAAGACACATGGGAATATATGAGGGGCAGAAAATTGAGCTACAAATTAAAAAGGTAAAAATATTTCTTTATATATAACAAAATTCTCCTCTTTTTTTTTATTTTTAGTGGAACTGGGGTAGGCCTGGTATTATTTATCTGTAGATGAAAAAAACCAAGGGAAAGACTCAAGCAAAGAGAGGTGGAGAGGGAGAATAAAAAGGGAGGTGGAAGCTGAAGGGGAAGGAGGTGGGGGAATGGGGAGAGACAGGGATGGCAGGGTGGGGAGTGGT
Source organism: Heliangelus exortis (assembly GCF_036169615.1). Taxonomy (NCBI): domain Eukaryota; kingdom Metazoa; phylum Chordata; class Aves; order Apodiformes; family Trochilidae; genus Heliangelus; species Heliangelus exortis. The sequence goes on from NC_092428.1 coordinate 34,166,656, forward strand.
GGCAGCAGAGCTACTGGGAGGTAACAGAAATGATTTTAACTTGCAGATACTCCATGGTTTGACAGTTTTGCCCTTGTAGCCTGCCCTGAGGAGGGGTGGTTTCTCTGAGGAACTGCCCAGCCCTGAGTTCCTCACTGCCCCAGCTCATCCCCAGGGATCCCTCTGCTCTGGGCATCCCTCCTCAATCCAAACCCTGGACATGCCTTTGAAGCACTTCCCTCCTTTGCCCTGGAACTTCAAAGTTTACACTTGGTTGATGGAAATGAAAGTGAGAGCCTGAAAGGAGAGAGATGGAGAAAGGGAAGGGAAAACCCCCCCGGACCCTTGAGAAGTTGCCAAGGCAACTGGAGAGTGGTGGTGGCCCAGGTCTGGAGCTAAAGCAGCATCAGGAGAGGATGCAGCCTAAACCCCAGAGCTTGCCATTAATTCTGAGTAATTATAAATGAAATAAACATAGGGGAAACTAGAAATATTTTTACTCCCTAGGTTTTTCTTCAGGACAGAATTTTAGTTTCAAGACCAGTTTCCAAACACAGGTTTCTACCCCCTCACCTTACCTGGTGCTGTGAGGTATGGAAGACAGTAAGGTTTCTAATTAAGGCTTTGAACCCTGTGCCAAACCTCCTCAGGGATGAAAGGATTCAAATCACCTGATGAATATTTCTAACAATGGTCAGCCAATTGGTTGGAGAAATGCAGATCAAAAGGTTGATTCTCAAATGTTTATTGTGATAACTTATCAAGCCAGCAGTCTGTAATTTATGTGGCAGAATAAAATCCTTGCTAAATCATCACATCATAAAGAAAATTGCTTTTTAAATTTATTATTTCTCTTTTGGCTGTTTCCATAGAGACAAGCTAATTTAGGAGCTTAATTTATTATCTCAAAGAATATTGTCTAGATACAGGTTTTCCCCAAATCACTTTCAAGTGAAACCAAAGGCTCACATAAGTGAAGCACGAGAGGAAAAGCTCAAATTGCCTCCTTCATTGCAGCATAATGGGAAATCATGGCACTGGCAAACCCTCCCTTCAGCAGAGGCAGTGGATAATGATGCTCTGTGTTGTTGTTTGCTCACCCAAATGCTGTAAACTCAGCAGTGAGCAGCCAGCAGCCTTTCTGCTAGGGATGGAGCATGGCAAAAAAAAACCAAAGCAAACCCAAAATATTTATATTTTGAGATAAATGTGTCTTACCTAACAGGTGACCCTGAACAGGCTGGAAATTGGCAACAACCTCAGGGTGATGCTGACCTCCACCCCAGCCCCTGCTCAGCACTGCCCAACCTGCTGGGCTGGGATAACAAACAGAGGTGGGGTTGGTTTTAATTCCTATGGTTGGTTTAATTCCTATTTGACATCTATAGGGTTGTTTGGGACCTTGTTAATGTTTGCTTTGGAGTCAGGCAAACAAACCACTGGTGTTAGTTCCATCAGCCTCTGAGCATCCAGGAGAGCTGAGTGGAACTCGTGTAGGACACTGGCACATTACAGAGGGAAACATTTTGAAAACATCCCAATGAAAGGATTATGTGTGTGGCTTTCAGCAGTGCTGGTGCTCTGTTTCCTGAAGATAAGCTTGGGGCAGTAATTTACTGCTCACGGTTTTATTTTTATTTTCATTTTCTGGAACAGTTCTTCAATGCTATTAATTTAAAGAATTGTGTTATTTTCATAAGATAGAGCTATAAAAAAAAAAAGAAAATATTTCTTGGCTTCTCCTGTCTCAGAGGTGGAAGGGTTGCTGTGGGCTGGGAAAAAACCCTTCAGTCAAGGCCTGGAGGAAAGGGCTCTTTTCCTACTGCTCCTCTGGGAGGTATGAGGCAAGATTTTGGAATTTTTTTGAGAGGGGAGCTGAGAATTCATTGTTGTTCAAAGGGCTGCAACTGAGTCCCCACTGGAGCTGCATCACCCGAGAAGCTGGTGCTGAGTGGCACCAAGGGAAGTGATGAGAAAATGCAGCAAATGCTCAGGATTATTTGGCTTAAATTGTGAATGTAAACATCTCAGCATTTTCACCTCTTTTGAAGAATTTGGTACTGGCAGTGTCCCTGCAAAGTGAGGGCTTTTCACTGAATTACAAAGAGCCTGTCCCAGCAAAGAGCTGCTGAGGAGCTGCTGGGACTGACTGGGGTTACTGGGTTAGAGGTCTGGGTGGTTTCCCTTGGCTGCTTCTGTATACGTATATATTCCATATTATTATGTACTGTAACACAGTCATTACAACTGATACCATGTAGCACATGCTTTGTATGAGGCTTTTTTGGGGTGTCATCAAACATGAGGTCTGCATGGAGAAAGTAAGGTCAAAATTATCTTTCTGGGCCACTGATTTTGGTGCTTGGGTCTTACCTGCACTTGTTATTATTTCTTCTGCTCCCAGGAAATCAGGAGGCTTGGACATGAGTGGTTGGATCAGCCCTGCATCCTGCTGGGTGAGAAAGGGGGAATGGTCTGTGGGAAGCAGGAGAACAAACCTCAGCCCCATAAAACCCAAAGGAAACCTTTGCACAGAGCCTGGAAGTGAGTCCTGGGTAACTGTGACAGCCCACAAAGTGCCAGCTTAAAGTGAGGACAAGTATCAAATATCCCCATGTATTTAATCTAACAGGCAAGGCTTTTTACCTAATTGATTAATTATGAAGTGGCAGGCTGCACTGGGTGAATTAATTATGGAGAAGGAAAGGCAGAAGGAAGTGAAATACTGTCAGTGCTGCAGCAGCATTAATTGTTCTCCATCTGTCTGTGGAAATGAAAGTGAAACAGGGGAGACCAGATCTCCTGGAACAAGAAAAAAGAAAGAAAAAAAAAAAAAAAAAAAAAAAGAAAAAAGAAGAGAGAGAGAGCTCAAAAGATTGGTTGTTCATATCAGAAAGAGTTACTAAATTTTTGAGGGTTTCCTAAAGTTCAGAAAACCATTTCATTTCATTTCTCAGTGGTGCTGCTGTGGAACCTCCACACAAAGCATTTTCCCCAGGCTCTGTGTGCACACCTCACGTTGGGTGAGTGAGGGGTTTTCATTTCTTTTCATTTCTTTTCATTTATTTTCATTTATTTTCATTTCTTTTCATTTCATACATCATTTCCAACTTGCTGCAGTGGTTCTGGGGAGCCCATCCATGTCCCCCAGACAAAGCAGTGGGCAGGAGTAAATAGATTTGGGTTTAAGATTGCTGTGGTCATCATTCTGCAGGCTCCTGGTTGGTTTTCCCTGGTTTTTGGTTTCCTTGTTTTTGGGGAGCCCCGAGCCTGTCAGTTCTCAGGTGAAACAACATTATTGTTGCTAACACCAACCCAGCACCTCTAGATGCTCTGTGCTCTCAAATTACACGTTGTAATAAGCTGCCTGGTTTTTGGCATTCCCTGCATCAGATTTAATTGAAATTTAACTTCAGTCATTTAAGACTTGATCATCACTTTCAGGGCACATTAAAATGGGCAGTAATTATATCTATATAGCACAGTATAAAAATCCTGATGGGTTTTTAAGATACTCTCTCAGTTTCTCCACTTTAATTAGAGAATTATTTTAAACCTATCTAGGAGGCTGTTATTTTTGAGCAGTGATTTAGTATTTTGACCTTTTTTCACACAAGCAATAAATTATTTGGGAGACAAACTTTTGCAGGTGAGCAGGGAAGTGAAGCAGGTTGAATCGCTCGGACTCAGAGGAGAAATTAAAAGAATTGTGAAGTGATTGCAGGGAAATTGTCTGCCTGATTGCCTGCCTTCTGTGTGGCTGAGGATGGCAATAAACCTGGGAGTTCAGCAAAGATTAATGGCTTTAGCTTGCTCCTAAAAGTGAACGAGCACGTGGACAGACTCATCCGTGTTCCCATCCCAGAACTTCAGTGCAAGGACATCTCCAGAAATTCATAAAGCTGTAACACAGGCAGTGCTTCAGCTCCTGGGAAGGAGGTCTGGGCTCTCAGGTGTATCAGGACAGGTTGGGATGGGGCTTGGAACAGCTCAGAGTGAGCAGATGGAAAGATTGCAGGATCTCAGTGTTCCCAGGATCTCCCAACCCTGATGGCTCTCGAGAGGCTGCATTGAAACTGGGATGGGGATGATGGGATCTGTTATTTGTTCACAGCAAACCCAGACTTATTTATTCAGTTCATAGACCATTAGTTCCTGATCATTCCCAGAATATAACCAAAATTAACACTGAAGGAAGTTTGCAGCCTGTGTAAAAACACATTTGTTGCTATAGATCCATGGAAGGTTTCCTACAGCACAAGTACATTGCTGCTGCTAATCAAATGCTACTTGCAGGATTTTAAAAATATGTCCACACTGATTCTAATGCTAGGTTAAGGCTTTAAAAGTAACACATTTTCAACAAAATCCTGTACTTTAATATCGAGTGAGAGTATAGAAGTAATACAAGCAGGAGAAATTGTGATAGTATTTGTGAAGTGTTGTCCAAACTTGGGCAACTTTGAAATAGCCTTCAGTCCATCTTGGGCTGTGAGGACCAGGGATATGTGAGGAGCAGGCAGTGCATTGGCTGCCAAAATGTGTCTTTGGGTTTTAAACTATTGTGCTTTTTATAGGAGAACAGAACAAAGAAGCCTGTGTGTCCAGATTGATATTCCCTTTCTGTATCCCAGGGACCACCAAATCCCTCAGAATCAGGGCAAGTTGTCCAATGGAGTTATTTCTCCTCATTTGGAAAAGCTAATCTGGAGAAAAATCATGAACATAAAATTTCTCCAAAGCTTTCCTAAAATATATATGTATCTTTTTCCCATGGTTGTGTGGGAGGCTGTGTGAGATGCTGCATGTTATTCAGCTCCCAGCTGCACTAGGAAGGCAGATGTAGAAGTGCTTGGATCCATTGGGTTTTAACAAACCCAGGAATTGGGTAGAACATTGAACAAAGGATGTAGAGAATATCAGCAGAATCCATCATCTTTCTGTGTCTTTGCCTTGAAAAGAAGGACTTAATTTCCTTCATTTCCTATCCTTCTGTTCTCTTTACAGACAATAAATGGAACCCTTACATTGCCTTTAGGCTCAACCATTTCAGTTCCCAGAACATTGCAGGTTGCCAGAATGATTTCAAGATTTTAGTTTCATTTGGTCTGAAAATCACTACATAATGTCTGTGCTTTAGGGGAAATTATGGAGCAGGCATATGGCCCTCCTGCTGGGGTGAACAACACACACTGGGATTATGGCAGGAAATTAAAGAAAATAGAATATTTATGTCTGGTTTTAATCAATAGAAATTTGTTATCTTACATGATGCTATCTTTGGGGATCTGGTGTTTTGCCAGACTGAAGTGACAGAGAGCCCAAAGGAAAAGCATTGCTTTTGGTTTGTGTGGAATTCCTGCATCATGGCTCCTGCCTCTGCTCTCCCCAAAGTTCTGATTTAATCCCAGTTTTGCAGTTTTTCATCAAGCCAGGAGCTGTGATGACTGCTGTGTCTCTGCCACAGGGAACTCTATAATTTGGCTGCCTCATCACTGAAAAAGTCCAAGTAGCCTTTGCCTGTACAACATCTCAAAAAGCAGAGTGAGTTTCCTGTGAGCAGTGACAGCATCTGCTGTTAATCATGTTAAATATCAGCAACCCCAAAACTTTGGGATCAGCTTCTGTAAGGTCAGGGAAGTGCTGAAAGGAAAAGTTCCATATTGCTGGAGGTCTGGAAAAGCAGGTGAGAGGCTGCTGCCAGCTCTGGATGGATGAGCCCTCGGGTATTTAACAGGCAGAGGGAACCAGAAGAAATGAACACCGGGGGATTTCCAGGGTGCTCCCTGGCTCTGGCACAGCCCAGGAGCTGCTGGAGGGGCAGGATCAGGAACACGGAGCCCAAGGGGCACTCAGCACCTTCTGGGGCAGCAGAACTTCCAGGTCCTGCTCTCTGCCTGGGTTTGTGCTCAGGAAAGGTGCAGCCCAGAAGAACCCCCAGTTCCTGGTGGCTGGAAAGAAAATCAATCAGGTAAAATCTTCATTTGCTTAAGTGAGTAACAGCTTTTCTCAGCATCTGAAACAATGAAGAATACAGGTTTTGAATGGTTTTACTGTTTTAAATTAATAGCTTCACATCTGCTTAAAAAGATAACACTGTCCTGAATAAAGCATGACTTTCTAGCTTTGTATAATGACTCTTTTTCAGATTATGTTACAGAGAGCTGTAGAATGTGAAATGAACCTTAATTAATATTCTTTCAATTACAATATATTTCACTGTCATAGTCTTCTAATATTCATGAACAAGTGAGTTGCTGCTTATAAATCTAAAGACCAGGAAACTCACAGAATCTGAGAGTGCAGCTCTGTCTCCTCCTGGAGAAGACACCTATAATTCCTGCCTTCCATGGACTATTCAAATCTTTGCTTTTTAAAGCCCAGCCAGGGATCCAAATGCAGGCACCACTGCTCTGCACCAGACACTCACCTGTTAGCATCTCACTGAAACTCATCCCAGTTTGGTTCTTGTTGCTTGGTCTGCTGCATGCTCCTGGTGCCTCTGCTCAGGTTCATGCCTTTCAGAGGTGTGTGGCCTGGGGGGTTGGTTTGGGGACAGAAAACACCCTTTTTGCAATTGTTGTGGTGTGTGTGGCAGTGGGGTCTGAGCTCAGGTTGTTCCTCTTGGTAGCAGCAGCAGAGCTGGGGGGGTTGCTGCCAGGTATCACCCCTCCTTGTTTAAATTCAAAAAAGAAAATTCAAAATTAAAAAAAAAAATATCAAAATTCAAATTTAAATTCGAAGAAGCAAAAGCAGGAGTTTCAACCCAGCGTGGTGGAAGGGGGGCAGTGCCACGTGCTCTCCTTTTTGAGGTGGACTCCTAACAATTCAGGGTTTTCTGTTGAAAACCTCCCCTGATGAGCAGCCCCAGGCATGGGGGGACACAAAACATTTCATGCTTGGTCCTGCACCCAGTGGGTGCAACCCTTGTGCTCCCTCCCGGGGTGACAGGCAGTGCCTGGCATGGCTGCTCACACACAGCCCTGGCTCCAGCTTCCTGCACTCCAGGGAAAAAAAGCACATTTAATGAGAGCTGGCAAGGCAAACAACAACATATACAGAAAGCAGCTTTCCCTTGCTGTGGCATTTCAGATATAAGATAGGACAGTGCAGTCATAAAAAAAGGATGGCTTTTGAAAATCAGCTGCATCTCGAGCAAAAAATAATCCTTCCTAACAATAAATAAATCAAAAATCACGTCCACAGCTCCCGTAGTTTGGAAATAAGAGCTGACAAAGAAAACACGAGCTTGATGGTGACATGGAAGTGTGAAAGAAACCTCTTTTCAGTTGACCTACTCTAAAAGTCATTAACTAGCAATGTGCTGACAACACGGGAAAAATACCCTCCCAGAGCCTTTTATTACTTTCCCTACTGAGCTCCAAGTGATGCCCGAGGCAGCTGTGATCACAGCGTGGCCTTCCCTGTCCCTCTGCCAGGGTTTGGGGAATATTTGTTGATGATTTCACAAAGTGTAAACCACCAAATTTCAAACATGAAGAGCAGTTTCCCTTCATAATGACACCTGATCCTACTCCTAACCTGCAACAAAGTGGAATTTGATTCAGTCTCTACATACAGCACCTTCTAACTGGCAGAGATTATCTATGTCATTACCTGGAATAATGTTAAAAATATGGTTAAAATTATTATGCCAGGCAATACAAAGAAGTTAATTAAGAAAAATAGTTTACACTTAAACACAGTACTTCAGATTTTTTAAAGATCTTTTAAAAACGTAATTTATAATACATATTTACAGTGATGCTATCTCTTTTATTTAGATAAAAATGTGTTTATAAATGCTATGTTTTTTCCAGATGTCTGTTTCCCACCAAACAAAACTATCTAACAACTACAATCTGACAGAGATTTGATTCTTTTTATACCTAAGTTCACTAACTTGGAGGCAATCCTTGAGCTTTTATTGAAGATATTATAATTTAGCTTCAACAAAGCCAACTGAATGAACTGTCATGCATTCCCTACCACTTCTATTGTCTACTAAGCTGGGCATTCAGTGAATAAAAAGCACTTAAGCAAGGCAGACATTTTTGTAAGAGGTTTTTAATTTGTTCCAACTGGTGAAAGCCTGAGCATTGCAGGGGTGTGGGTGTTAATGCACTGTCCCTCCTCCAGCAAATTGTAAATTAAACCCCTGAGATCCCCTGTGACACAGGCACCTGTGTCTTGTAATTGCAGCACAAATTGCTTTTCAAGGGGATGGTGTTAAGCTCTTGATTTCTCTCTCTGACATCCCTGAAGAGGTGAAGTTCCCTTCTCCTTCTCATCAGCTCCCACCCAAATCTCTGCTCCCCCCAGGCCCTCCCGAGGAGCTCCAGCCCTGGCTGGGTGGCAGATCAGAGATTTCCTTGGACAGGTTTCTGCTGTGACAGACAGAAGTAATCTCTCTGGCAGCAGCTGTGCTCTGCCACTCCATGAAGTCACCAGCTTTGAGAGGAAGCAGCTTTTGTACAGGAGGAGGTTATGGAGCATCCCAGGAAATACTCCGTGGGGGAGCTGACATCTCAGGCACAGGTCAGAACTCAACTTTTAGGGAGCAGGATTAAATTAAATCCAATGTTAATTAAATTGATAAACTAAATTTTTTAAAAATAATTAAAACATTTAAAATAATTAAATTAAATGCAACATGGGCAGGAAGCAGAACTGGCTTTGCAGTTGCTCCAGGTAAAAGAACATGTTCTTCCTTTTAGAAAACACAAGCTGCTGTGGGTAAAATGTTTTGGGGTTTATTTTTATTATGAGAGTCATAAGAGCTGTGTATCTTATACCTGTTGTGAGACAGACAGGTGTAAGGTAAGGAAGTCTGAAGCTCCAGACAGTGTGCTTTAACACACAAACAAGTACAACATCCATTCCCTAAATAACCAAAATTATAGTCATGAATTATTTGTATTCCGAGCTACAGAATTGTAATGAATTCAAAAGATAAGCAAGAATACAATATGTTTCTCTGAAGATGCTTTAGAATATTTATGAAAACAATACATAATATTAAATCCCATTAGCTGTAGATTAGCACTTGACATTTGTCAGACTAATCACTTTCCTTAGCTAGAGGGGACACCCTGACTCTCAATAATGCTTGATGGGTTTGCATCTGATCTCTCTCTGCCAGGGCTGCTCTTCCCCAGCCAGCACAGCCCCAGCAGGGCTGAATCCCTCCCTGGGATGCAGTCTGCAGGCTGCTGTCTGCATGCACACCTCCAGCTGCCATTCCCAGCTCCATCACTCCTCAGATCCCAGCTGCTGAACCTCCCAGCTTGGACCCTTCCCAGCCATGAACCCCAGCTGAACCCCAGCTGCCCCAGGGGCTGTGGCAGTGCTGGCAGAGCTGCTCAGCTTGGAGGGAAGGGTGTCTCCATCTGGTTATTCCATCACTAATGGTTATGGTCCCTGTCTGCTTGGCACAGAGTGTTTACAGGGGGTTCCTGAGATACCCACCTCACTTCCCTGGGCAAACACAATGCAGCAGATGGCAGGGTGGGTGCTCTGCCCTCACTTAAATGTGGAAACAGAGTAAGGTTCGTGCTCTGGAGGTGGAAGAGTCCTTGATGTCTGCCATGTAAGGTCAGGGCAATGGTTCTGTGAAATGACCCTGAGCTCTCTGAGGGAGCTGGGACCTGGAGAAGGGGCCTGGGGCACCCCCGTGTTTGCACCCTGAGTGCCCTGGGTGCACAGCACCCAATGGTTGGGAAGGAACAGCTGATAAGAATGTCCTCATTAGACACTTAAATCCTGTTACCTTAATTACTCTGGGCTTTCTCCCTTAGTATAATCTCCTCCTTTGCAATGTCATCACCCATGGCTTATGCACGAGTTGTCATTGATAGAAAGTGGAATCACATTCTTTACCTTCCAGCTCGGGTTGCTTCTGGCTGAGGAGAGGCCTCTGGTTACAGGGGTGGCTGCCCCGAAGGGTTCATGGTACATGGATTTGGCCCTGAAGGTAAGAGAATACATCCCAGTCCCACAAAATAACTGGAAACCTGAGGGTGGATCAACCCAAGGCAGTGACAGATGAGCCCCTGCTCTGCTACCTGCACTTTGGCCTTGGGCTTAGAATCAGCTCTGAAATGCAGGAGGAAGGACATTTCAGGGAGAAAGGGATCTCCTTGGAATCTTGGGTCTGCCTCCAGGAGGTTGGGGAGATTTTCCTGTGGTTCCAATATTCTCCCCTTCTTTTGCAATTTTTTTTTTTCCCTGTCTCCAACCTCAAACCCAGCAGCTCACACCTGTGCTTGCCCACATGCTTTTCTTTTTTGGGTAAATATATTCATCTTTAGACTGGAAAATAAGATTAGCAGCACTTCCTTGCTCTGCAATGGAACATAATGAATTAAGGCAACTGATAGGAAGGAGATGGGGTGATAATTTCAGTGAATATGAAGTTCCTCAGCAGGTTGGAAAAAAAGGCTGTGAAGGAACAAAAAGGATAAATTGTAGCAGATAAATTCAAGTGACAAAGATCAGCTTTTACACAAAACAGTCCTTGTGCACATCATAAACATTTCATTTTTTTGTATAGCACCTACCACTAAAAGTGCAGTGTTAGTAATAAGAACATTGTAAAGACTATTAAACCTCATGGCTGCGACAGACACTCTTCTGGGTAAAAACATAGAGGCATCAATTACAGTGCTTATTACCAGTCCTGGAACAATTTCCTCCTCTTTGGGTTCTCTTTGTTGGGAAGCAGTGTTCCCCTAAGGTCCTGAACCACAGGCTGCCCTCCTGGTGTGTGAGATCCCTGCTCCTGGCAAGGAATTGAGGAAGATTTGGGGGGCATTGCCCGGAGCAGAGCAAGCTTCCTGCCTTCAGCATGGAGCTGGTGAAGGATTTTATAAATGTGATTATTATTTGGTTACTCACTTGGCTTTTAGAGAGTATTCCTTGAACTGAAAAGGCAAATTTCCAGTACTATGCCATATCTGAGGAAAACCATCTCAGGGACATTCCAGCTGAATTGATAAATATTGTATGACTGCTGAATGTTCTGTGGCTGTAATTAAAGCTGATGGGAAGCTTGCAATTAGTAACAGGGAGAAGGGAATCATAAAAAAGTAAAGCTACTAAAATTATTGATTGCAGACGTTTAGACCTTGATCACCCTGAGCTCCCTGTGTCTCAGAGGTGTGCACTCACTAACTCACTGCCTTGGTTTGGCTGCTGTCTGCAAAATGTATCTTTGAAATGGTTTTTACTTAGAAAAGCACAAGAATCTGCACAAGCAGGTATGAACTGACTTCTCGTGGTGCCTTGAAGTGAGGGGATTTTTAAGCAGTTCCTTCTGGAGAAGAGTTACCAGGCACTCCAGAGCAGATGGAAGGACTGGGGTTGTTTGCTGTTCCTGACAAGTTTTATTATAGAAGGACTTTGACAGCTGTGTTGCATTTGGCTCAGTGGGAGCCAGAATGAAATCCCAGGCCAGGCTGACAGGGAAGAGCTGGGTCCTGAGAGGTTCATGAGCCCCTGGGCTGGGCTGGGTCTGTACCCATCAGTGAGAGACCTGCCCTGGTGCTTCTGGTTACCACCAGGCTCCTGGAAATGTCCCTCCTGAGCCACTGCATTGACTCTGATGTACTGATCCTTCATTTCTGCAACCAGAGAGCTGTATTCCAGAAGGAGAAATCATTCTGGATGTAGGCGAGAGATCTTGCTACAGGCTGGAGAGATGCCAGAGCAAACAACAGGACAGTCACTTCTAGAGATCTTGGCTTCCATGATGTAACTCTGCTCCTGAGCTGTTTGTGTCTCCAGCAGTAACTGGGGCTGTTAATTTGGGGGCTAGCTCTCTGAACAGAGCCATTTTCCTGGGATATGTCTAATATTGTCTAATCTGTATAATACTGCAGCCTGAAGGTCTGCAACCATCACAGCCTCTGCTAAATCCTCTTCCAGGTGCAGCACAGCTCTGCTTTATATCCAAAGGAGTTCCAGACCCCAAATCTCCAGTTAGGCAGAGACAGAAAATGAGGAACAATATCCTTTATTACCATCCCAAATTTTAATCTTCTCTAATAAGCATCACAATTCTGGTGAAGTGAATTGAGCTTTATGTTGATATTTAATACACCCATCTGCCACGTTGGTCCAGGAGGAGAAATAATTACGGGTGTAGGCAAGAGATCTTGTTATGTGTTGGAAAGATGCCAGAGCAAACAAAAAGGATATTTGGGTTTTTTAAAGTCTTGAGATCCTGGTTCTGTAGCCCGCAAGGCCCTGGTGTCTGGGAAGCTATACAGGATTTCCAGGTTGTTTTTTCTCAGCCAGTGCCCAAATCTCAGATTCAGTGGGTGGAAAAAGGGAACTGGGTGCTGAGGTTGGGGAGGGAACTGGGGGATTCAGGAGAGTGCAGGCAGAAGAGGAAAATGTAAATTCCCACTGGCACGCCAGCAGCCTCTACTAGACACCCTGGACTATCAATGAATCCATATTCATATTGACTCTATCAATTGCTGACTTTATATTTTCCTCAAGCACTGACCACCATGTGTTAGCTCATTACCATAGCTGGGTTATTATTAGTTAGTTAACCTGGCTCTTGATTAACTTGGAAACCAAGTTCACCAAACAACTCAGATGTTCTGACAAAATTTCCATGGTTGCATTTTCCCTCCTAAGAGCAATCTAAGATATAATTGCTTAAATTCTGTCAAGCCAACTGTTTAAGCTCATATTTTACACCTTGCATTTTTGGAAAGCTATAAAGTATCTTAATGGGATTGCAGGGAACTTTTTCCAGCACAAGAAAAGGGAAAATATAAATTCTGGACTTGAATTCCTGTGGCTCAAGGTCTCTCCTTTGGCAGTGGGGGGCAGGGACCACCCCACAGGGCATCACCTCACTGCTAGGTATGAGAAGCTGAGGAAATGCAGACATCTGACCAGTGTGTGTGCAAAGAGAGGGAAGAGCAGAGGGGCTGCTGCAGATGTCTGTGGCCATCAGGATGGGGATGTGCATCATCTGGGAAGAGCATCAAGTGCCAGCACAGGGACCTGAACTGAGCTCCCACCAGGCACTGTAACTTTTTTGAGGCTGAGCCTTGGGTTTCTGTGTCCCCTCTGCTGTTCTGCAAGGGTCATCTCTGGGTGCTGGCACATGGTGCAGAATTTACTGCCTGGGATGGGGAAGATGAGGTGCCAGGAAAATGACAATGAAGGAAATGAACTGTAGAGAAATGTCAAGTGAATTATTTCAGAAATTCCTTCCATTTCACTGTCTTATCTAAAAATTTGCATCAAATGGAACCTTTAAGTATTCATATTGTCTTAACTTTCATCTGACACGAAGCAGATTATCTAACACTGGCAGATTTAGTATGCAGAAAAATGGAAAATGGATTTAAATAACAAATTTACACAAGAATCACCACAGAAAACATGCTGAAAGCCATTTTTACAAGCTTTGCTCTGAGCTTTACAATCAGATGTGTTAGCAATTCACCTGAGACTGCTTGGAGGGGGCAGAGTCGAGGGGATGGAGCAAGGTCTAGGGGTTTGCTCTCCTCCAGGAGCTGCTTTTGACCTCTGCAGATCCAGTGTGGATCAATATGATGTTAAAATAAGGGAGCCATTAGTTTGGGACATTACTAAGCAATAATGTATTGTGGAGGGAAGGTGCAGCTTTCTTGGCCACACAAATCCCTGCTTCCCCCAAAGCCTTGCAGCCCCTCTCAGGTCTGGTTGGTCCTTGCTGAGCAGTTTGTGGCTTTATGGAGTTTTCCTTCTTTGCATGGAGCTTATCCAGAGATGAATTCCAGTGCACCTGGTGGGCAGTAGCAAATGATGTATTTACTTTTAAGTGAACTATTCTATTTTATAATGCTGGTTTTGTTTCTGTTTTTTTGCTTGATGGTTTTTTTTAATATATATAAGATAAAGGCAGTGTTATAAAAAATAGAAATTGTAAAGAAAATAAGATTTTTAGTATCTTTTCAAAATCCAGAAGAATTAAAAGGGGAAAAATGCCATGTTGCTGTGACCCTGGTGTATCAAATCCTTGCTCCTTAAGAGTTCAAGGCAATGAACCAGGGGTGTCTCTAGAGCAGACTTTTAGGTTTCTGTCAGACAGATGTAAAAGCTACTTTACATCTCTTTTCCTCAGGAGCAGGCTCTGAATTCTGCCATGTATTCTTTCCATGCCACCCACATCTCTCGAGCTGCTGCTGCTGCATATTTTTTTTATTTATTTTTTTTTTATTTCTCTGTCCAAGCTTGCAGGGCACTAAAGTGAACATGCACTTTGTAACTATGGCAGTGTCTGAAGGGAGTAATGTGGCTTCATCATGGAGAGTAAATAAAAAGCAGATGCAGACCTTGCAGATGAAAACTGCTGTCATGGTAATTCAGAGTAGGAGGTAATGAATGGCTAAGCAGAATTAAATCATGTAGCTTTTGCTTCAGCTGAAAAACTCAGGGAAAAAACCTGCAGAGCTATCAAGCAAACAGTAAACAGACCTAAGCAAGGATGAAAAGAAGTCACCATAAAAATCCCAGAGGCTGAAACCCACTGTATGCAAACAGGTGAGAGACAGGAAACTCAGTGCTGCTATTCTGAAACAAAGGCTGAAGTGCACCTCAAGCTGCTCCCAAAATCCTAGTTCTAAAATGTCCTAACATCAGTCAGTCCTAAACCGACTTTTTTTAGTCTAAAATTAGTCATAATACGTTAAATGTTTCCCTTTTGTGAAACAGAGGCAGGTTTTAAACATGGTCAAGGGGAAAAAAAAAAAAAAAAAAAAAAAAGCTAATTCAAGTAATATTTGCTACAAGACACCAGAAAACTCAGAGCATCTGAGTGAGGAGAGTAGGAAAGACCAGAAGGATCCAAGCTGATGAGCTCAGGCCCTTCCTGTCCTCTCAAGGGGCTGAACCAAAGGTCCCTTTTTTTTGGACAGATTCTGTTTTCCTCCTTTCTCTGTCAGACAGAAACTTTCTGCTGAGCCCAGGCACCCATGGGTGCTGGGGTGGGCAGGGCTGAGGCTCTTCAGGTGTCTGAGCCCTTTGCACACTCCAAGGGGAAAAGCATCATGCAAACAGGACCTTGGTCTTGTGAAGAAACTGCAGATCCATCTGGAATTAAAAAGCAGAATTCCTTGTGTAAACTTCCCTGCAAGTGTGGCTGGGAGCAGTGTGTGTGTTTCCTGCATCAACCTGCTGGGAAGGGTGCTGGTTAATTGTCTGCTAATAATTACAGAACATATTAGTGGTTTCCAGGGGCTGCTTTAATTGCCTCTTCCCTCGGCAAAAGGAAGTTTACAAACCTCAGCCTTTTATTATTTATGACACATTTAAAGCTTTTTCCGTGCTCTCAGCAGGGGATTGCTGCACGTTTGTGGGACATGTGAAAGCCAGGCCTGCCACTGCCCCTGCCACGGAGCCCTCTGGAAGGTTTGCACCATGGCTTCCTCTTGCCTGCATGGGGTTTTGTGCTTGGCCATGAAAATCTGAGAGCAGCTTTAATTATCTTTGAATGCTAAAACAAGATAATGGCATTTAAAATGGGATTTCAGCATAATGAGCCACAGCAAATGTGCCTCATTTTTTCAATTTATTTTGCATCTCTGTTTAGTGAGGGTGTGGGATGTGTGGGGCTGACGTGGGTGGGATGCCCTCCCCTTGGCCAGCATCCCTGTGCTGCTCTCAGCACCAGGACCACCACCAAGCCCAGTGCTTCTGCTGGCAAACTGAGGGTCAGGAATTTCAGGAATGGGCTGAGGGGCTGTCCCTGGGACCCCTGAGGGGGCAGCAGCCAAAGCAGCTGCTTTGCCCTCAGAGGATCTCTGGGTGAGGTATGGACACAGCCTGCAGGAGGAGGATGGGTCAGAATGCAGCCAGCTGGAACAATCCTGGTTAAAAGTCACCTGGGGAAAAGCACTCCTTGTGTCTAAGTGCTTCTGGCATTTGATTCTGTAGGAACTCAGGAATGAACTTTCCTGCTGCTCAGCTTCCCTGCCTGCACGTGTCCCTGCCTGAATTTCTCTTGTGCTCTCCTACTTTTTATGGATTTCTCACTCCGCACCAGGCAGTGCAGAAGCTTTGCCTGGCACGTGGGACCACTGGATAATTGACACAGGTTTTGAAAGGCTGTGCTAAAAGGAAGTTTTTTAGATTGTAAAGGTGAACACTTGAAGGTCAAATTCGTATTTGTCCCTGCAATCTTAATGCTTCTCCATACATTTCCATCCTGTGCATTGAATGAAAAAGATACCGTGTGAGCATGTAATTACAGACTGTATTATAGCACAATAATTCCCCAGCAAGACAGCTAAAGACTGACTGAGAGCTAATCTATCCAAAACCAATATCCCAGTCCCAGCAGAAGCTGGAGCTGGGCCAGGCTGTGAGCCAGGAGCAGCTTTCATGACACTGATTAATGTGGTGTAGCTGCTGAGGGATGGAGAACAGACATCCCCTTTTATCCTTCTAGACCACTCTGGCATTCAATCCTCTGCCACTGCCCTGCCTGGAAGTAAGGGCAAAACCTCCAAGAACATGCTGAGGTGTTTTGAGCTTGTGTCCTGAGAAGCAGTGGCAGAAAAATCCCATTTCTGCTGCTAGGGCTGAGCATGGAGCTTGGCGAGGCTCAGCTCCAGCCAGGCTGGCCAGAGGCAGGCTTGGATGTGCCAGTGTGGTGCTAAATCCATAAAGAGAGCCCTGTCCTGGGAAAGGATCTGCTCCCAGTGCTACAGGGGATGGCACCAGGGACATAAGGATGTACTGGTTATAAAACTGCCCTTTATTTCTTTTTCCTTAAAGAATAATGAGAGGTGCTGGGCTTGTGCAGCATTACCCATGCACAGCAGCCCTGGCCTCTCCTTGTCTCCTACTGCTTCCTAAAGAGCACAGCTGAGAGAAAGAAAACAGCAATTTTGGGCAATTGATGGCTGAGGCAGAGCTGAAAGGAGTGGAAGGGGATGAGGGAATAGATGTCTCCAGCTGCAAGGCTTTGTTCTCACTAAATTTGAAAAACCTGCTTGGAAGAACAGCTTTAATAGCTTTGCTTAATCCCCCACCCAGCACTGATAATTCTCATAATGGAAAACAGGAAGGAGTTTAAGAGAAAGTGCTTATTATGCAATTTCCCATATTACTTAAAGTCTCAGGCTCTCAAACCAAATTGAAAGCAACTTTGGGAACATCGAGGTACTTTTCAGAGAAGTGGATGTTGCTGCTGTGTTTGTCTATTGGAGCAGCTAAAGTGACAGGTAAACAGAAAATCCATTAGAAAATTTATATGTGTAGTGCTGTTTGGAAGTTGGAAGAAAACATATTTTGATGTTTAGATACCAGGAGTCTGATGTTCAGGGGCTGGAAGAGTCCCCAGAGGACACAGTTCATTCGCAGTACATCATCCGAGGACAGTCAGCTTCAGGCTCCACTTTAATTTCCTGGGGAGCTTCACAGGGATATTTATTGTGCAGACAAAAGAAACTGCATCTAGTGAATATTTATATCAGAAAGGGAAGGATTTTTTAATAACTGATAGTGTGTAAATCCAGGCATAGGAGAGACAGGAACAAAAATCGAAAAGCCCGAGCAGGCGGGTGGCTTGGTTGTAATTTCTAATTAGAAAGGAGCTCAAAGACAAGCAATATGGCCATGGCTCATGTTTATACAGATGGAAAAATAGGAATTTCAAGCCAATATTTAGTGAGAATTTCCACCCAACAAGGCTGCTGTAAATCACCTCCCCTGCTATAGCCAGCTGGGCAGCCCTGGCCCTGATGCCATGGAGCAGAAATTGGGAATGTTGACGGGGAGCAGGGCAGGCAGGGGCTGCAGGAGCTGCCCCTGGACAGAAAGGAGAAATGGTGCCTGGTAGGAATTGATTTGATAAGGAAAGAGATCTGTGATACACACAAAGTGCCCAGACTTGCACTTCTTCAGCACAAAACCTGACAGCACCTGCAGTACCTGTGCCTGACACAGGCCTGGTGCTCCAGGACATAAACAACATAAAAAGGGCTCTGGTAAAGGAATAATAACAACTCTGCACATTGAAAGCACTCTAATCCCCTCTGAGCATTCAAGAGGAGTTGAAATTGCAGCAAATTACAGTATCTGTTGTGGGGGTTTTTGTTTGGTTGGTTTGTTGTTCTTTTTTGTTGTTGTTGTTTGCTTTGTTTTTTTATAGTAGTTTAGAGGAAAAAAGTATCACTTGTTAAAGAAAAAGGCAGTGCCAGGATGATGTAGGTGGCAACAGAGCTGCAGAGCTCCTCAGGCCCAGCCTCCTGCCCTGTTGGGTTCTCAGCATCTCCAGGGATGTGAAAAGAACCAGAAAGTATGGGAAGATTAGAGGCAGGAATCACTGTAGTGCAGACAAGGGCTTTAGCACTGAGTGTCGTGTCATCTGCAGGCTGGAAAACCACAGCCTGAGAACCAAAGCTGCTGTAGAACATGTGCAGCACCCCTGTGCCATAAAGCAGCTGAGATCCATCCAAACCCTGTCCAACAAATGCTTCCCTTACATGTGAAAGATGGGGAGGGGAAAATCATGTGTGTTTCTGAGCAGCAAGGTAACAGATGCTGTGGAAAAAAAAAAAAATACAGCTGATAATCTGTAAATATTTGGGCTGCAGTGATAAAGCCTGGCTGATGGAGAGAACTGGCAAAGGGAAATTATCCTGTGACCAGCAATGTCAGAGATGTCCTGAGCAGCAGAGACAAAGGGACCTGGGACTGGAGGTGGGATCTGCAGGCAGGGAACAAGGTCTGGCTGTGGCCACAGGGACACAGAAAAGCTCTTTAAATAGTTTGTGCTCCAGCAAGTGCAGGTGAGAAATGCCATGGCTTGGGCTTGTTCCTGGAGCTGCAGAAAGGGGACCCCAAGAGACTGCAAATAAGGAACCTGTAGCTGGTTCTCTGCAAAGTGAAGGAGCTGAACACAAACCCTGTTCTGGGGGGGATGAGCAGGCACTGGGGGCTCCTGCACCCTGTGGGTGGGTGGCAGCTCCTCACCCAGTACCCCCTCCAGCAGGAAAGGTTTGTGATGTCCCAGGATGATGCTGGGGTCTCTGGGCATGGCTCATGGCTCCCATCCCTCCTCCAGGGTCCCAAAGCCAAGGCTGAAGTCTTGCTCTGGGTGCAGAGACACATCAGTGCCTGCTCACCTCATCCCTTTGGAAGAGCCACAGAGGCAATTTTGAGTGAGAAAGGATAAAGCAAGATTCTGGCAAATGCTGTCTTTTCTCTTTTCAACATCTGCAGATTTTTGATAGAAAAAAATGAATAGATTGTAGGAGAGAATAACATTATAAATCAAGTTGCATTTCTATTCTAATGACAAAGGAAGAACACACTTTCTATATGCTAAATATATTCATGGAGTTATATTATAGTAACATTCTTTAAATTGATGATATTTATCAGTTGGGGGAAACAAATTGCTATATACAGAAGAAAATAATTAAAGGAAAGCGAAGAGTAATAGCAGCATCCCAGCAGTCAAGTCTAGCAATGTCTTAACAGAAATATTGATGTTCTTATGGATGCACGTCAAGGAGAAATGGGAAGATAGTGGGGCAATCTCTCCCACAGTTATAGCTACAAAACATCTTTAAACACTCGCAGTCATAGATACCCAGATGAAATTCTGCTTCCAGCACTGCCTTGTCTTTGCTTCCTCTGATAGGAAAAAGAAAAATGGGTTACAAGGGGATTTTTGTTTATTTGTCTTTCTGAAAACCATTGAGTGTTATCTGTGCTGTGCTTCACCTCGAGCATCACCGGGAGGAGGAGATAAAAACCCAACCTGCGAGCCCAGGGCTCATTAGAGAGCAGCCCAGTGGTGCTGTTACACCTCTTTGAGGGAACTGTCAGCTTCTCCATCATTTCCCCTCATTTCTTTTTTTTTTTTTTTTCCCTAGGTGTTAATGATTTGTCTCAAACATTTACCCAGGGTGAACCTTTGTGTGCAGGTTTGCAGGTCAGGAGGAGGCTCCTTTCACACGAGGGGATTGGATTTGGTTCCGTGCCCTTCAGGGTTGTTTCTCCAGGGAAGGAGCACACATCTGGGAACAGCTGGAGCACAGGAGGCACTGCAGCATCCCTCTCTGGCCCTGGCAGTGATGGGGAAGGCACCCATCACCTCCTCATCAGCCTGTCAGTGCTAATTGAGCAGCTGCAGTGCTGCCATGTGCACAGCCACCTCATAGGGAGAGAGGCAGCCCAGGCACTTGATGGGCCTTTTATTACAAAGCTGGAATATAACACCCTTGTTAAAGCTGTCAGAGCTTGTATCACTTGAAAAATAATTGTCCTGTGTCTGAGGACCTGGTTAGTACTTAACAGAGTTTTGCTAGCTTGTAATACTCCACATGACACTGATGCACTGCTGGCACCTCAGGATGCCAAATCCCAAAGCTGACATCCACAGCCCGGGTTCCTCTGCCTTTGCTGGCCACTCTTACCCTGAAATTCTAAATATTCATGCAGGACTCTCTTCCAGACCTCCCTGGTGAAGGAGACAATCCTGATGGGAAGTGATGTGTCCCAGCACACCTGCACTGATGATGAAGCTGTGGGAGCAGTGTTTTGTTGCCTGCTTTCCCCATCCTCCTCTTGGGGAGGGAACCCCCTTGCTCCAGGGACACCCACCAGGCAGCAACTGGGTGATTTTGTATCTCTGGAGCTGTCTGTGGCTTGGCCCAGCACCTGTCCTTAAGAGATCTGATATATTGCAGCTCACACTGTAAGCTGGAATAAGTGGGAATGGATAGGAAACTTCTCTCAAGTTTTTCTAAACTCCACATGCTTGTTTTTCACTCCAGCTTCTTCTACAGGTGTTGTTATAAACAAAGAACAGCTTGTTAACTGTAACAGAGTGGAAATTTCCTCTGCTCAAAATAGATTTCATTAATTCATATATATATAATATCCATCTTATGAATATAAAATATTGGGTATAAAACTACAGTCCTCTTTGCAGAAGGAAATGTGGGTTTGTGTTATACATGGAACTAAGAGATGGAAGTCATTAAGGAATGCACAAGGTTGCCCTTAATTGAGGTGAAAAGAGGGTGTGCTGAACGAATGGAAGTGAGGGCAGAAGGTGAGCTGGGGGCTGTAACTGATGGGGAATGACTTGGGGGCTCCCTGGGACTGGGATCCATCACCAGCATGATCAGCAAGGGGGGTTTTGGTAAAAGCATCGACCCAGAAGCAGATTTTTGTTGTAGCTCCACACAAGTGTCTGTGCAGAGGTACCCAGGACCTTCCCTGGCTGCAGGCTGAGAGGAGCTCCACAGCACCCAGACCCAGGAGCAAACACATGGGCTGTGTTTCTCAGTTGTTTGGATGAGTAACTAACAGATTTCTTTCAAACCTGTCTCCCTTCTTGGGGGTTCCATGGTTTTATTGTGCCCAGCACCATAGGAATCTTCCACTGAGGATTGCCCTTGTGTGACAAAGCAGCATCCTGTGTCCTGGGTGTAAGGGAAGTGTAACAGGTCAGTAAAGAACATTTTTATGAACTCCAGTGTTTCTGGTGCCACATACATTTCATACAACTGAGCAATTAGCCTGACATTAAAACAAGTCTTGTATTAAGTGGAGTAAGGATGTAATTTTTTACTAATGGATTGTTACATTTCATTTACATATCTTTTCCCAACAATTTTATTTTTTAAAAATCATCGCTCTTTTGAATTATGTGAGGCTCTTTTTACTGTGAGGCTCCAGCAATTTGCCAGCCTCGTGTGTGTCATTACTTTAATTAGCCCTACAGCTTTAATGGGACCATCAGTGTCTGCTGGATTCACTCTGCTCTTTACTGGACAAAGTGAAAAATAGTGTTTCTTAATCAGCTGCAGCTGAACTTCTCCAGTCCTTACAAGTCTTTGAGAAGTGCCTGAACAGAGGCAATATATTTTGCCTTTTCTTAAAGCATCACACTCTTTATTTTGGCTTAAGTGTCTGCATCCATCTGGCTGTGCTCAGGAGATGAACCTGCACACTGGGGCTGTTCAGCCAAATGGTTCTCAGGGCTGTTACAATTCCTTGCCTTGGCCTTTCAGGTAATCTCTAATTATTAATGGTACACAAAATAAACAGTGTTCTTAGGGCTGAGCTGTGCCTGGCTGAGGGGTGGGAGGGCAGGATGCAGTGCATCTTCTCCACACAGGATAAGGATGTTTCACCAGACCCAGAGAAAGCTTGACATTGAAAACAGCTCTTGGGGAGCTGTCAGGGTGACAATAGAAAAAGCAGTAACGATTTCTCAACATGCCATTAGCCCTGCATGTTAGACCTGGTGATTAGCAACTCTATAGATCATTTTTATGTCCCACAATAGGAAAAAACTGAGTGGAAATAGAAGCGTGTGACCTCTAGGCTACATTAAACCAGGATTAAGGAAAAGATCATTATCTACAAGGTGCAAAACCATATTAATTCTGTCTACTTGCCTGTCTGAGTGCTTCTGGGTTGTTTACTCTCATGTTACCTGCCTATCAGTGCTCAACAGGAGCTTGGTAACTGGTGCATAGTGTTAAGAAAGAGGGCAAATTCCCCAGTTTGATTTTTAAAGGAAATGGAGGAGGTTTTTTGGGGTGGTTGTGGCCACCTCTGGATTCAAGTTTCCCCTTATTAAAAAAAAACTGTTTTTTGTTCTCTTTAAGGGAAACAATTTTAAGCAGTCACAACAATGCACACCCACAAAAATAAGCCTTTTTCTCCTTAAAAAGCACAGCTCTTTAGAAAGAAAACACTCCAGAAGAGAACTCAGCATTTTCACTTCAAACAGCCAGGTCTTTACTCACCATGCAAATGCCACCAACAGATCCATCCCCATGCTCAGCTTTTGCATGAGGCTCAGATCAGCTACTTTAAAAGTAAAGCTGCATGATGGGCTTTTTATTGTCAGAAAGAAACTCTCCCCATCAAAGCTCTACAGTGTGTCTTCTTCATTGTGCATCTGAAGGCCAAACTGTTTTGGAAGATTACATTTTACCTGCAGATATTTGTAATAAAGGGTATCCAAGTGCTTCTCTTGTTTATGTGTTGGCCATAGCAAAACTCATTTAGTGGTTAATGTTGTGTTCCTGCTCGTGGCAGAGCCAGGGCCATCCATCTGGGAGCCCACTGAAATGAGAGATTTCATTTCTGGGCTCACTCACTGAGGCACAGGCTGTCCTGACAATAACTGGGGGTTTGTATTGCACAGAGAGATGGGAAGGATGTCTGCTGGCTGGGGAAATGCTCCCAGACCCCCACCACTTGGATGTTAATGTGTCTGCTCACCAGAGGCTTTCATTTGTTTTATTTTCATTTCAGTTGACTGTATTATCCCATTGCATGTTGATTTCTAAACATCTATTTTTATTGATTTAAGACAGTAAAGCTGTCAGAATAATGCAGTAATGATATGACAAGCCAGCCACAGGGCTTTGTGGTGCTTGGCTGCAGAACAGCCTCATCTTGGAGCCTGCAGCAAGTCCTGGGCAGGGATGCCCCGGGCTGGCACAGAACTGAACACAGAGCTCAGCCCATGGGCTGAGGGGTCTGGGGAAGTCTCTGCTCGTCTGAATCCCAGGGGTGGGTGACACTGCAGCTCCCAGGCAGGGGGGAAACAGGAGCACGAGGTGCTCAGGGTGCCCGGGCAGTAACACTGGGGCTGCTCCCAGGAGGAGGGGACAATCCTGCTGTCCCCTGTCCCCGTGAGCTGCGTGGCTGTAACTGTGTCCACCCTGCTTCTGGGTTTGGGGCAGGAGGGGTTCTGAGGATGCTCCCACAGCTGAATTTGGCAGAAGGTTGGAACCCTGAGAGAAGCAGAGGATGCAGAGATGGAGTTTTGTGCTTCCTGAGCCCAGGCACCTTTGCCCAGATACCTCCCTTCAGGTCCCTGCTCAGTCCTCTAAAAAAAGCCATTTAATTGATATGCAAGAAATCAGGAGTTCCTGAGTGTCCATACTGAATAAAGCATCAGGAAAATATTTATTTTTTTTTAGCCCAATTAATATGTTTGTTACACAAATCCAATACCTGTCCTCCAGAAGCTGTGAGAGCAACATCCTTCTGTCAGTGGCTTTTCTCTAACCAGCTCGGATTGTTTATGAAATGTTTGCAATTCTGAGCCCCTAGGAGTAATAACATGTCCAAATAAATTAACAAGAAGACTCCCTCGATATCCCCCAAATAAATAAATCATTTTTTCAACAACATCCCCAAATAGTTTGCATCGACTTCAGCAAAAGTTCATTAGAATTACAGACTCCCCCTGTGGCCAGACTCCCTCTTCAGTTGGAGGACTGTTCATTTCCAGGTTCAATCATTTTCTGTTCTGATTTTTATCAACAGGTTCTTGGTACAACAAAAACTCATCTGAAGAGATGAAATCTGTGGGTGTCCCATGAGAAGCCCCTGACTCCCATCCCCCTGACCTCCCAGCCTGGGTGAGTAACATCTTCAGCACTGGAGGCAGCAGCAAGGGTGGGACTGCATTTCCTCCTGAAGCTTTAATTGCTGGCTGTTAGAAATATTGGGAATTCCAGAAATACTGTGCAAGGGGGAGGCCCAGAGGAGCAGAGCAGCAGCAAGGAGCTGCCCTGCATTAAACTGCCTGGTGGGGCTCATTTGCTGCCACTTCACAGATTGCTCCAAACACCACCAGATGGCTTTTCCCCCTCTATTTTTTCCTGCTGAGATAGTTTGGCAGGCCAGTACACAGAGGAATAGTAGATATTTTATTCATTGGAAAATAATACGAAGCAGTTTTAGTAAAATATTTGAAAGTCCTAGAGGATCTCTGTGCTGGGAGCTGAGCAGGCTGTAAATAATAAAAGTGTTAATGATAATTTACACTTCTGGGGCCAGCTGTAGAGGAGTACAACTTCATGGAACCATTTGCCTTGAGAAAGAATGACAGAATTTCTAAGGACTGATGGTTCCTTGTGAGAAGGTTTGAAGTGGAGGCTGTGCTGGGCTTGAGCCTGTGTGTTATCAATTCCAGTTCACACACAGACATTTGCTCTGATTATTATTATTACGCCCCTGCCCTTTCTTGCCCTTGAAGTATTGGCATTGTGGCTCTGAAGACAGATTCAATTAACAAACCAGATAGATGCTGACCTTTCCGAGATTGTTATTCTATTCTTGATTTGCTTTAGGGGAGAAATATTTCTTTCGTGTGTAAATACAAAATAACAAATAAATGACCAAAAATTGATTTGTAGTATGGGGGAAAAAAAAAAAAAAAAAAAAAAAAAAAGAGAGAGGAAGAAATGAAAGAGCTGAACTGGTTGAACACAGGCACTGGAATCAGCTAAATGGCTCCAAGACTTTGGGCTGGGATCAGTCCCTGAGCAAGCTGCCATCTGTCACCATTAGAGCTGGCAGAGGATTGCTGGAGCTGTTTCTCCAGGGGATCAGGTAACCCAGACAGCTTGGTGCTTTCCAGCCTTTTGCTAAGATTATGATTGATCATCTGCAGACCAACAAGGAAATTTTCTTTCCAGCCTCCCCAGACCACTGTCCCACACCATCCCATGGGATTGCCAGGTGGTGCTGCAGGATGCAGGAGCAAGACCAGGATGCTGCCAACAAAGGCATCTAGGCAAAAACTTGTATTTATAGCCACATCCCAAAAAGCTGTTACAAACCAGCACTCTTCCCCTCTCCTCTGCGTCCTTCTGGAGCTGCCAGGCAGATCCTGGTCCAGCCAATGCTGCCCTGAGGTCCAGCAAAGGGGAGATTCCTGCAGCACCTGCCTCAGAAATGGTTCCGTTACTGTGTGGATCCATCAGGGGCTCAGGGCACACCCAGCAGGGTGACAGACACACAGTTACACCCTTTACACCCATTATAACCCCTCAGTGATGGTTATTTGGAGAGCAGCTATTGATCACCTATTTTTTTTAACTTGATGCAGACAGCCTTACAGGTTTGATTTATGAAGCAGATTTATTTTCTGTTTTGACAGAAGCTGCAGACTCTTCTGCATAACTTATTAAAGTGCAGATTAAAAGTGATATGTTGATTTGTTACTGACTTTGAGGATTTCTTTCTGTGCCACTTGCTTCCAGCATTAAGCAGCTGACCCCACACATAGCTTCTGCATGAATCCTTCTTTTTCCCATCCTGGGACTCATTCTAATATTATGTGTGCTGCATTCAGCCAATAAAAAGGTAAACAGAAAGACTGAGTTTATGCCAGCAAGTCCCAATAAGCCGTGCACTGGCAAAATATTTAATCAAGCTAAAATTGGATTCTGGGGCCTCCCCCATGGCTCTAGTTTGGCATTGCAAAATGCACATTTTTCAAAGGTCAGAGTTGCCAATTTCCATATTCTCTGTTGCATTTTTTTATTGCTTTTTTTTTTTTTTTCCCCTGAAAATTTGGTTCTTTTTATTAGTCTGTTATCTAATATTTCACTACCAGGACTTCTGACCTTTTCTGTATTTTTTTTTACCTGTGTCAGTGAGCTGCCTTAAGGGAACCTCAGTCCCACACCCTCCCAGCCCCATCTCTGCCCATCTGAGCCGAGGGGTGCTGGAGAGCTGTACCAATCTTTCCTGAATTCACAGTGTTTGGCTCAAACAAGGCAGAATCCAAAGCAGATTCAACCACACTGTCTCAATTTTGCTCTTTGCTGGCTGTAAGAGGTACTCATCAATGGGGCAGGAACTGGTAAAAATTCATCTGGATTCCTGACCTGTCTCAAGCAGGAATGTTCCCAAAAAGCCTTGATCTTACATAAATTACAAGTCAGTCTTGTGTAAACAGCAATACCAGGGCTCTGCCAGGTGAACAAATAACCACGAGCCACTGTGGCACAGAAGAAAATCACTCAGAGCCCAAAGCTTTGTTGTTTCCTAGTGCTGAAGTCACCAGGGGGCTCAGAACTCTGCCTGGATGCACACACTGCCCCAGCCAGCTCTCTGCTCCAGGACCAGGGATGCTGCCATTCAGTTTTGTTGCTCATTATTAGCATCTCCTGTGATTATTTAGTATTTTAACCAGGGATCCTATGCTTGCTCAGTATGATAGCAAAGGTTCTTTGACAAAGCTGTCCTGAAGCAGATTTGTATTTGCTGCTCCTAAAGCATCCTTGGAATTCCTTTTCCTAGCTTTCCTTTGCAACTCAGCAGAAGAAGCAACAGAAGAGCTCAACAGTAGAAACATCACAACAGATGAATGACAAGGTAACTGCCACCTATTTAAGTCGAACAACTAATGAGCAGCCAAAACTCCAGCCTGGAGAAGTACCTGCTGCCCTTGGATGGCCTCTGTGCTGGTGATGGAGGAGAAGGAAATGTCCTTATTTCCAGGAGGTGCTGCTGAGGAGTCATTGCAGTGTCACCAAGGCAGTTACACCTCAGGACTGCTTCTGCTACCCCATCTAGACAGTTGCCTTTCAGAAATCTTCACAAAACCCTCCTTGTCCTGGTGAATTCCAATCTCCTGCTTTTCAGGCATTGATGCTTTTTCTTTTCCCCCTTCTTTCAGAGCTTTGCTGCCAGCATCCCCCAGGAAGGCTGTGGAGGGGCTGGAGCTGGAGCTGTGCCCATGGGCCCCTGACCACCCCCGTGGCAGTCACCATCCTGGTGAGCTCGGGGGCCATGGAGAAGATCCTCACCTCAACCATTTCTGGGAGGTAAGGACATCTTGTTGTCTTCCAAGGTTTTAGGTTGGGTTTGGTTTTTTTGTTCCTCCAAGCCATTTTGCCTCAAGATGTTTGGGGGAGGTCACCCAGAGGCAGGGACACAGCAAGGAGCAAACCTCCCAGGTCCCACCCAACACCCCAGGGGCTCCATCAAGTTTCCTCTGAATTTGTGACCTGCAGGGTGTTCATGTAAGCAGTGCAGAATAACAGGAGGTGATGCTGTCACTGTTTTCTCTTTCCTTTTCTTCCCCCCAAATTAGGGAGCTGTTCATCTCTGTCTCCCTGGGGTTTCTGGGGCTCCTTAAAGCAGTGAGTTAAATATTGACAGAAATTAGAGGCAGCAATGACATGCATTGATAGATCATGTAATCTGTACTCCAGAAGACAGAAACTAAATGACACTGAAGTCATTTTCCATTCTGAGATGTAAGAGAAGTACCCCAGCTCTGACAGGCATTAAGATGACCATTCCCAGCTCCCTCTGACTGACACTGCAGCACTTCCACAAACGTTGTGTGTTTGCTGAAGATTGAATATGAGCAGCAAGGAAAATGGGAAATTTGACAATCTAAGCAGCAGTGTTAATTTTCTACAGTTTTGACATTTACTTGCAACAAACTTAATATATTTCTTCTATGGCTTTATAGCTGCTTCTTCTATCAAACCTCTATAGACTCTAATATTCTGCTCAGTGAACTGAAATATCTGTCAATATAAAAGCATCTTCTCATAAAAGCACTGGTATGGTATATTGTTATACACACCAGTATTACCTAAGGAAACATTTAAGGGTATGAAGAATAGACATTTTTTTTTTGAGAGAGAGTGGAAAACAAAACTTCTAAATTAAAAATACACTTTTCCTTCATTTAATTCATTACGATATTTCATCTTCTAACAAAACTCATATGCATAAGGGGAAGAAATCATCCTTTAAAGAGAACAGCATAGTTTTTAGGTGACTCACCTGCTCTTTGTGGTCTCCCTTCTCTGCAGGAGTGAATCTCTACTCTCCAACCTAAACCTTCCCTTGAGGCCAAAAGTTCCTCTTGTCCCATCCCTTGTTCCTTGGGACCCCCCCAGGCTCCAACCTCCTCTCAGGGGTCTCCCCTCACCTCCCCTGCTCCCCAGGCTGCAGGGAGCAGCCAGAGCTGGGGAGCAGCCCTAGGAGCAGCTCTGAGTCTCAGAGAGGAGGAAGCTGTGAGAAAAGTTCTGAGCAATGTGCCAGGAAATCAGAGAATGTTGGGGAAAGTCTGGTGGGAGTCACAGGAGCACTGTCACTCGTGTCACTAGGAACTGGGTTACTGCTGGTCTCCTGGTGCTGCTGCCTGTGATAACAGAGCACACTCCATTTCCATCCTATTCTCGTTCCAGTTTGTACATTTCCCAGTTTTTTGGGTCATTGGGTTTGTTCATGAGTTTAACAACAGGCAGCACCGTGCACACTGTAAATATCAGAACTTTACTGGGCATGAGGCCACTGGTACAATGCAAATGTTCTTATTACTGATGGACTTTCAGCCAGGGAACAGCCCAGGCGTTACTGTTTTGAGAAATGTTTTTTTTTTCCCCCATCTTATTTACAGTGCACGGATCACTGGTAAAGAGTGTTAGGGCTGAAATTGCTAAAGGAACTCAACCTCAAATATGTTTGAAGACATCCCCGGAATGAAGCAGGGCAGCCTGATAATAACAGCAATGAGGAGCTCATCACAGGGCCTCTGCTGGACAATTTGTCAGCGTTGCAGAAATTATGAGCACCCAGCACTTCCAGCTGAGTGAGCATCAGCACCCGGTGCTTTGGGTCTTCTCTGCACAAAGGGCTGCAAAAAGCTTTGTGGAAACCCTGGGGTGTTGTATGGGGAGTGCTGGGGGGTCCCCAGCCAAGGCTTTGGCACCTGGAGGAGATCACAGCCAGGTCCTTCCCTCTGAGCTGCTGTCTGATGCTTGGGTACAGCTATTGCCAAGAGGTTGACTGATCCTGCCTCAGTTTCTCCCCTCTGTTACATATGAGGAATTAATTATACCTGCATGTAATCACTAACTAGTGCCTGGAAAGTGTTTTGGTCAGGAAGATCTGGAAAGACTGTCTCATCCAGACCAGGTGGTCTTGTTAGGGCAAACTAGGAAAAATATGGACAGCTTAAAGAAGTGGGAATTAATTTGATGTTATGGTACCCAGTGCTGCAGCTGTCCTTGCAGCAATGCCTGAAGAAGCCACCAAAGCACTTCAGGTGACCCTGGCTGTGGCTGCTCAGGCTGGTGACCTGCTCCCAGTCTGAACATGGCTTAAACCACTGAAGTATGCTTGAAACAAGGACATTTACAAGTCCTCTGCTTTCACACTATGTTACTTAAAATCAAGCCATTAATCATGGAAAAAGGCAGAAACAGCCAATCAGAAAGCAGGGGCAGCTGGGATAAAGGGGATCTAAACAAGCCATTGGCTACAGACCCAGATGCAGAGCCTGATGTAGAGCTCCAGCATTTTTCCTGGTGTGGACTGAGGGTACCTGGCAGGGCACTGACCTGGTGCTGTACAAAGCTGCTGAGCTGAAGTCCTCCCCAGCCATCAGCACAGTCTGTGGAAGATGGAAGAAGAGGTAAGCAAGGTCAGTGTTAATTGTTAATGAATATTGGCCAATATTCTTGCAGAGATCCCCACAGTCACACCTCGTGCAGCCTGGGTTTGGTCCTGCTTTGGGGTCCAGGGTGGGCTAGAGGATGCATGGAGATGAGTCCCTGCCCTGCTCTCCCTGTCCATCATCAGGCATTGATGCAAACAGTCTTGGAAGAGGCAGCAGCACAAGGTATGGAGGTAAGGTAGGCATGGGAGGAACAAAGTATCTGCTCTGAAATTCATTTCATCAGCTGAGATGAAAACGACCTCGTTTGGCCAGACACTGATCCCTGCCCCATGCACCTCCAGGCCCTCTCAGACACCTCAGCCCAGCCCAGCCCATCCCATCCCACTGCCCCAGGGATGCTCACTTTCTGGTGACACTTGCACTACCCAGAGGGTGAGATGCTCTGACAGTCTGCCAGCTCAGGTTTGCTCATTCTCAGGAGGTTTCAGCTTCTCATCCCTCTCACATTGTTCCACCAGAGGCAGCCTGTGCCAGGCCACGTGAAGTGGCAGGAGGTGACCTGGTCCCTGTGCTCTGCTCCCTGTGTTCTGAGGTGCTCCCTAAACTATTGGCTTGGTAATCAATGCCTTTGACAAAAGCAGGACATGCTCCTTAGCATGGATGGGGGGTTGGTTTGGGTTTTGGTTTGGGTTTTGGTTTGGTTTGGGGTTTTTTGGAACCCCCCAGATCTGTTGAAGGGAGTATTCTAAACAGAGTTTCCCTTTAGCAAGGGGTGAACTGAGCAGTTTCCTTCCGGGCAGGTCAGTCATGGACCATTCTGACCAGCCCAAGGTACCAGGTTCTGCTGATGTGCTGACCCAGAGCCTGCTTTGGCTGCACACAGTGCCAAAGATTTGACAAAACAGCTTTGTGGGTGAGCATGATAAAATACCATGGTCTAAATATTTCCATCACTGCAGGTCCCAGGTCTGCACAGCCCTCAGGGAGAAGCTGGCTCCTGGCCACGGGTCCCCGGGGCTGAGGCATAAGAGCAGTGATGGCTCTGGAGATGGGATGGGCCATCCTGAGGAGCTTTACCTGCTGTTTGTTCACCTTCAGCTGTCCCAAGGGGAATGCACCGACTGCTCGGGGGCTTTTTTACAGGCTCCAGGCAGCTCTCCTGATTTATGGTCCCCTGCTTTTAGCATTACCAGGCTTCAGCCTCACACATCATAAAGCTCAAATTAAAATGTGTCCCTCTGAGCTGCCACGGGGTGCCTGCAAATGCCCTCGGGTGAGGAGGGAGATGAGCAATGACAACAGACCGTGTTCTGCATCACAGCTAATGGGAACCTGGAGTGTCTCCTGACAGGTTGTATCTCCCCCTGTACGTATAACAGTTTGAAGAGCATCCTGTAATGTTCCTTTACACTCGCTTGGCTTAGATTAGGATCTACAGAAACGTTCAGAATGGTCGATATCTGCACGCTCTTGATGTCCCTGACACAACGGGAAAATACTTCCTGCTCAGGGGGGTGGAATTGGAAATAATTCACCTTCAATGAGACAGCTGCCTTCACATCTCAAAGCCCAGGGCTCCTCTTCTCTCTCTGGCTCCCACTTTCCCTGCTGGGGATGGAACAGAGGCAGAAGGGGCTAAAGCCCCAGCTGGGGCTGTCTGTGGGGTGAGGGAAGGGGTGCTGGGGTTGTGCAGAGTCCTCATGGAGAGCTCTCTGCTCAGCACCTCACTTGTCTTGTCTGGGCATCACCAGCAGCACTGGGGACACTGGAGGGAGCAGCCTGGGAAAACAAATGTCCCTGGGGGGAGGCAGTTCTAATGCACACAGAGCTTTAGAGGTGAACAATGAACCCCACTGGTGTTCCCATGGGATGCCAGGGTTTCCTTCCCAAGGTGGAAAATGCTCAGCTTCCCAACACACCCATGCACCTGAGCACTGCACACCTTGCTCTTCTCCCAGGGAACAAGAGGACAAGAGGGAAGAGCTGCAGGTTGCACCAGGGAAGGTTTAGTTTGGCTCTTAGGAACAATTTCTTCCCTGAAAAGGCTGCCCAGGGCAGGGCTGGAATCCCCATCATCCCTGGAGGTATCCAAAAGCCCTGGAGATGTGATGCTGAGGGCCATGGGGTGGTGGTGGCCTTGGCAGTGCTGGGTTAATGATTGGATTTAAAGGTCTTTTCCAACCAACAAGATTTAAGGATTCTGTGATAATCCCACAAGCAGCTGCAGTTCCATGGTGATGTTCTTGGAGTGTGGATTCTGTGCCAGCTGCCAGTGCAAGGGGTGATGGCCCTGCCATGCATCAGGGCATGGGTGCTGGGACATGAATACCTTCTCCTCAGTAACATCTGTACTTCTTTTTCTTTTTGGACTCAATTTAAGGGAACGTCTTTAGTTATTAAATACAGGGAAAATGGAGATGTTTATGAAAGAAAAAGAACTGGGACTTGGAGGACAAAAGACTTTTCACCTTGCAAGAAAGGGAAGAATACTGAAGGAGAAGAGGAGGGGGACTAGGAGGACATTTTTGAAGGTGAGGATGGTTTTCCCTTTCCTTTTGTTTCTCTCCCATTCATTTCAATGAGAATTGCACAGAATAATAATCTACTTGTTTTGTCTGTGTGATAATTGCATTGATTATTTACTATGAATTAAATAATCAAGTTCAGAGTGGTTTGTATATCAGAGCCTGAGAAAGGCTCTTCTTTCATCTCCAAAGATGCATATTCATGATGCCATTCTGCATAGAGCTGCAGACACCCAGCCCCCAGCCACTGCTGCTCTGGGGGGAAGAGATGGAACAGTCAAAACACAAGATGATTGATCTGTACTTTCAGAGTTCCTCTCCTCTCACTTGGGCAATGGATTTCTGTGTCTCTCAGAGCCCACTTCAGGCCAGCAGATCCTGTACTGGGATTTCCCTCCTCTGCCTGGGTGCTGTGCTTCCCAGCCCCTGATGCTGCAGCTCCTGTGCCTTGCTCAGAGCCCTCCTGAACCCCAGCTCACCCTGTGCCAGCTGGGAAGGGCCCCAGGGATCACCTGCTCCAACATTTCCAGGTAAGGACCTGGTTGAAAGGAGGTGGCCCGGCCCCCTGTCAAGCTGAGCCTTAAGTGTCCCCTGCTGGGGACCCCACCCCTTCCCTGGGGACATCTTTCCAATATCTGACTGTTCTCAGATTCTTTTTTTCTTTCTTTTTCTGGTGAATACTGAAACTGGGACAGAGCCAGGGGCTGCCTCTGCCTCCTGGGGTGTCCCCAGAGCCCCTGCACCCCTTGGCTCCTCCTTCATTTGCCCCCACAGCTGGGACACAGCTGGCAAGGGCAGGAGCCCCATTTGCTGTCCCACCATTTATTTTCCAAGCATGTTTCCTCCCTGTTTTCCTGGTGCCTGTACATGGGTTGGAGGTGCTGATCCTAGAGGCCTTTTCCAACCTGGATTCCTCTGTGTTTGCTGGGGGGCTCTGGGGGCTGCTCTGCTCCCCAGCCAGGGGCAGGATGCAGCATCTCAGCTTTCTGCACCAGCAGTTTCACACACACTTCCCAAATGTTCAGCATTGTTGTTTCTTAATGTTTGCATACAGCAGTGCTCCGAGGAATTGGATTAGAATCCAAACAAAAGAAACAGAATTCCAACATGTTTTCACAAGAGTGGATAATTTATGCTGTGCTAGAAACCTGGGCAGTATGACTGTGATAACAGCAGGGAGGGGGGGAATAAATTATTTATTCTCCACCTAAGTATTGATATTTTTTTTTTCAGCTGTGTTTTTGAGCTGAGCATGGAAAAGCTCGTGCTTGGTTTTTGCCTTTGTACATCATTCCCTTTCAAACTCAGCCCGGGCTTTCCAGCTTGGTGAGCTTGAAACAGCAGGGGCTGCTGAAATCCCTCCCTTTCCTTTTTCCTTTTTCCTTTTTCCTTTTTCCTTTTTCCTTTTTCCTTTTTCCTTTTTCCTTTTTCCTTTTTCCTTTTTCCTTTTTCCTTTTTCCTTTTTCCTTTTTCCTTTCCCTTTTCCTTTCTTCCTTTTCCTTTTCCTTTTTTCCTTTTCCTTTTTTACTTTTTTCCTTTTCCTTTTTTACTTTTTTCCTTTTCCTTTTTTCTTTTTCCTTTCTTTTTTTCTCTTTTTCTCCCCTTTTCTTTCTTTCTGTCGGGGCCTCAGTAGAAAAGGAGAAGACACAGAATTTATTGCCCAGCTCAAACCCCCATTTGTACCCCTGGCCAAGCAGCCAGGTGCCATGGTGCTGGATTTATAATTCCCCTGATGTTTCATCCCAGGAGGGTTCAGCCTGTGTGCTGTGGAGGTTGAGCTATTTTTTAAGTGTGCAATTCAGGAAGGGAATTTTTAAACTTTTTTTCATTGTTATTCTGTATGGAGAAATGTTTCTAAAAATGCTGGTGATTGAAATGAAAAGTATTAGACTTTTTTCCTTCCATTTTATCTGAGGCAATTAGTTACCTAATTACTGAACACAGCTTTTACCAGTGGCTGTGATGAGGTACAATGGCTCCAGTTTTTCATACTCAGCCATCAAAGACTTCTAGTTCAGGATTTCAGTAGGGAAAATATTCCTCTGACAGAACCTTGCAATGTTTGGATTAAATTATTGTGTATATTTAAATTAAAAAGAAAAAAAATATTGAAAAGGCACAGTTAGTCAAGCAATGGCAACCGTTTGTATGTCTAGACCCTTTTTTTAAAGAAAATCACCCCAGTTTATTGTCAAATAATGTTGCATACGGGGTCCCAAAGTCCATCAGTTTTTCCCCCAGGTCTGTCACACGAGCTGAATTTTGCCTGGCTCAGGAGAAGCCCAGGGGTATATTAGAATTAATACATTAATTTTATATGATTAATCTCAGCAGGATGTGTTGAAATCTGTCAATGATACCATGGGCTGCTCGTTTTTTTTTTTTCTTCCTGTTGTCTCGATGTCAAAGTAAATATTAATTACCTTTAATGCACTAATTACCCACCCAGGACAGAATGCTTTGCTACAAGAAATTAACACCAAGGCAGGGCTTTCCCTGGCCCCGTGGGGCTCCAGAGGGCAGGGGTGAGGGGGTCATTTCCCACATTTCCCATGTTTGCATCCCCAGCCCTGTGCCCACCCTGCCTCCTGACGTTGTCCTGGGGCTGCGGGAGGGACACGGCTCTGCCTGGCACTGCCCATCCCCAGCTGTGAAACTGCCCTGCCTGGAATTGCTGGGAGTCAGGAGGTCCCCAAGTACCCAAATTAATGATTCTTGGTCTTGGCTGAGGAGAGCTCTGAGTGTAATTAATTCCCTGTCACACCGAGCAGCACCTGCAGAAGGGGAATGGTGGGGGGAAGCAGGTGAAGCTCGGGTAAAAGATGCGTTCATTAAAACCTCTTTGCCCTGGCCATGTTCCTCTCCTCTTTTCAGCTCTCCTGTTTACCTCATTTAGAGCAACTAAATCCCAAGCCTGCCACCGTATCAGCTCAGCATAAAAAAACTGGGTGAAATGGGATTGTGTGGAGAAAATGCCTGTTTTTAAGGCAATGCTGGGACAGCACACATCTTTAACCTGATTTAATTGCACAGGGGACAGAGAACAGCTCGTTAGGCAGCCAATTCCTGAGACAGCCTTCAGAGCCAGGACTGCTTCCCTGGCAGAGCTGCTGGGCAGACAGGAGGCACCGGGGTTGGCACTGGAGCTTTACTGGTCTGGGTCTGAGTCCTTCTGAAGGCATCTGGACACTGAGCAGGGGGTTTGTCCTGGTTCCAGCTGTGCCATCTCCTGACCCCCAGCAGCTCAGCAGGAACACTTGGGTGCTTCAGACAGAAACGTGGGTGGTTCACCCAGTGTGACAACAAACTGGCAATTGGAGACAAATGTTTGGGGAGAAAAGTAGTGGTGTGGCTAGGCTGAGACTCGTGTGAGCTGCCTGTGCCTTTGTAAAATGTGAGAAACTCAGCTAGTGGGTAAATTCCTTCTTTTGAGATGTTTGCTGTTCCCTAGAAGAACGAGCACCCTGCCTCAAATATCCTGGAAGGCTTAAAGCAAAATCCATCTTATCAACATATTGCAGGAGAAAGTCTCTCCCTGGGAATATCAGTGACTTTACAACTGGAGAAAATAAATTCTGCTTTCCACAAGTAATGCAGCTCATAGTGTGAATCTGATTTTAGATTCCCTCTGCCACCTCTAAATCTTTGCTCTGTGTCTTTCCCAGCTTGATAGAGGGGCATATTTAATTATCAAGAGCCACATTTGTATGGACAGACCTTTCATCAACAAAGCATGTGTCTTTTGGTATTGTAATTGCTGAAATCCCATTATTTCTCATCTTTGAGCAGCTGAACCCATAAACCACATCTGCACTTCAGAGGATGGGAGGCACAGATCCTGTTTGCTCAGGCTCTTGGCCTGTGCCATGAGGATGGGCTGAAGGTTCCTTCCCAGGCACTTTCCTGCTGCTGAACAGAGTCTGGATCAGCCTGGGCAAGACACAGGAGCTGGGACTCAGACTTTGTCAGGATTCCTCAGGGGTAAGACTTGGAAAGAGAACTGCTCCCATTATTGTTTGTGTGTTTGTTTGTTTGTTTGTTTTCTCCTTTGGAATTCCCAACAGAGCCAAGGCTTTGGAAAGTTTTGTTCTGTTGAGGTGCTGCAAGGGAAGTTCTGCAGCTCTGCAGCAGCAGTTGGCTCCTGCTGCCCTGCTCACCATTGCCCAGAGTGCAGAGAAGCAGTGGATAAAGGGGGTACAGAGCTCTTGGTGTAACTACTGGGGTCTTACATCCCAAAACTGCAGTGCCAAGGAATGATGTGGCACCAGGGCAAGAGGCTCTGTGGGGCTCAGCAGGGCTGGCAGCAGCAGGAGGAGCTCAGCAGAGGTGCTGGGATGGGACCCAGGGTCAGAGTTCTTCACTGGGTTCTTAATGACCTGGTGGGCAAGGGTGGTGTGGGGAGCTGCTGCACCTGGGCTGGGGGACTCCCAAAGGATTTCATCCAGGGAGGAGAGCAGCAGGGCAGAACAATGCACATTAGGAGGAAAATACAAACTGCTGCTCCGTGGTGAGTCCTAAATTAGCTTCAAACATCATGAAAAGGACCTGGGCATCGTTCTGGAGAGTTAATAAAAATATCTGCTGAGTAGGCAGCAGCTTGCAGAAATGACAAACAAAGTGTTTAAAGAGTTGGAACAGGAGGTGCAACTGCTGGTGCCACCACACAGAAGTGGATTGTCTTGGTTTGAGTGCAGTGGCCCTGGTGAGAGAGGGAAAGTCTGTTTGTTAGAGAGCTAAAGGCACAGCAAGAGCTGCCTGGGCCTTTGCTCTGCTCTGGGAAGCCTGGAGCCTCTTGCTCCTTCCTGCTCTGTGTCACCTCCACCATGGGGGTGACCTTGCCATGGCAGAGCCTACAGGAAATTTGGAGTAATTTTTAATAGCTCAAAACCATCTTTCTAATGTTGGCATGGAAAGTTTTTTCACTCCGAGTATTATAAGTTTCTAAAGTACAAATTGGTTTTGATAACTACTCAAATGCCACTAAGATAATCAATAAAATGTGCCAAAATGTCAGAGGTTGGGTGGCATCTCTGCACATTTAGTGCCAAGTCCTGATCAGCAGGGCCAGAGGTAGGGCAGGCTGCTCGGTGCCTTCTTCAGTCAGGTTGTGATTCTGCTTCAAACATCGTGTGCTGAGAATTTCTGCCTCAGGTTCCTCTTTGTCCCATTCAAAAACTGGTCTTCAGTCCATCAATTTACTTCATTCTGGCTGGTTCAAGAAAAGTCATAAACCAATTTATGAGCTGAAAAAATGAGTGTGACGGCACCATGAGAGGTGCCAGCTTTAGCTCTGGTTGTGCAGGAAGGGAGATGGGGGATGCAGTGGCTGCTCCAAGGAGCAAAGCTGTCACAGGTAGGGGAGGATCTCTGGTGTAGTCACTGAGTTCCAGCAGCACAGAGAATGTCTGAAAGGCTCCTTTGCTCTCAGGACAGCAGGAGGAGCTGTGAGGAGGTGATGTGGGTGGTACAGAGGAGTTCCTGAGCCTGCATCTTTTCATGGTGCTCAGGGTCAGAGCCAGCCCTCCTCCTCCTCACCTCCCCTGGCATCAGGGGAGCAGCAGAGGCTTTGATCTGCTGTAAGCTGAGGGGAAAGGAGCTGAAGATGAAGAAGTTTCTGCAGTCTGCTCGTTGGGCCAACTCCCAGTGTGTGTTTGAGGTCCCTGCAGCAGCTCTGCCTCCCCTCCTGACCATGGGACCTGGCTGGGACCTGGACACCCCTGCATGCAGCTCTGCTGGGATGCTCACACTGCCCCACCACCCCTTCACACCTTGCTCAGCATCTCATCAAGCACCATGTGGGGCACAGGAGCAAAAAAAAAGGCAAAAGGAGGGCTTGGAGGTGAGGTCATCTGCTCCCAGTTTATGGTTTCCTTTTAATTCCAATTAATTTGGGAATGATTTGTTCTAAACCTTCTGCAGAGGCCTAGGCTGCTCTGGCACTGACCCACCCATTATCCTGGGATGTGGTCCAGCCCCTCTCCAACCTCTGCCACACTCACCTCTTTCTCCCTGGAAACCTGCAGAGTTTTCCAGCTGCAAGACTGCAATTTCCTCTGCCCCAAGCCCTCTCCCAGACCCCTGGGCACCCCCAGCCACCAGGCTTTGATGCTACCTCTGACTCCTCAGCTCCTCCATCCTTTAGGGCTTTGCTTGCTGCTGTTCCACCCTGCCAGCCAGGTTGGTCTCTTGCCCTCCTTAAACAGCCTGTACCTGGCATCCATCCTCATTTTACCCCCCCAGTCCCAGGGCCTTGCCCTCAGGTCACTAAGTCTTCATTCTGTTTCTGCTATTTTAGTCCTTTCCAGTCCCTCTCTGTGCACAAATGTTAAAAAAGCTGCAGCAGGGTCATCACCTTTGTGCACTGCATGGTAATGCTGTAACCTGCTTGGCACTGACCCAGAGCAGCCTGCAGCACCTCCCATCACACCTCAGCTGCCCTCCTGCATATCTTTGCTTCATTTCCATCGTGCCATTTAACAAAATATAAAATTATAAGCAAGGAAAAGATCAAAACCAGACTTAGGGAGGCCACATATACTGAAGACAGATGAAGCAGAGCTTCCCAACCCACCTAGAGAGCTGAAAACCTTATGGGTGCAGCTTGAGCACCTGGGTGGGGGCTGCATCTGTCCAGGGGCTGCTGCAGCACCCAGGTCATGGCACCCTGGCTGCTGTCTCATAAGCTGAGAAGTCATTCAGCTCATGGGCTGTGGAGTCATTTAAAAAGCCTTGATCCACAGGCAAAGTTCAGTTAATCGATGGCTGTGCCCATCAGGCTCTGTGTATCCATTAGTGGGTTTTATTTACTCCATCATCTCCTGTGAGAAATCCCAACACTGAGCTGAAGGAATTCTCCTTCTCTTTCTGCTGAGCAAAGTAAGGTTCTCTGCTATTTGTTTATCATTTTATTGCCATCACTGTTGTAAAAGAATGAATGGAAACCAGGGGGAATCACCATACCTCCTACCACAACTGGCTGGCTCTGGTGCTCTGTCTTTTCTGTAGCCAGGTACCTCATTTATTACTGTAAGTAAAGCTAATATTTAAACTTCTAGCAATGCGTGCATGAGACAAAAAAAACAAATGCATTTTTGTGACTCATAAATAAGCCTTTTTGTAGTCAGTGCAACAAACCCATCAGCACTCTTATCAGTAATGTGCACATTGTAGCTGTTAATAACACTGCCAATCATCAATAACTGAGCTGGAGCATCCTGTCCTGAAAAATACACTGAAAAAAATTAAACAAATTGAATTACTTACAATCCACAGTTAATGCTGCAGGGCATGTGAGTATTCTCCTTTGTTTCTGTCACTTCCTATCCTAGAGAATAAAAATGGGGGGAGTTTAAGGTACTTCAGCACTTGGCTCTTGTTCATTTCAGTTGGAATCAGAAACATGAATTCCCTCGGGGTTTAAGCCTGCTTTCTTATTTATTATGATCAAACAGGGTTCAGTAATCTGTGAGAAGATTATAGAATTCTCATAATAATTTTCAGGTTGGTTTTTCTGGGGTCTTTCTTCTTCAGGGCAGAGCTCTGTGCTGGTGCACTGGGCTGTAAATCTGGCTGCAGTGCTGGGAAGGTTCTGCAGGGTGCAACCACCATTCACCTATTTCTCACCCATCTTTCAGGGAATTTCTCTCTAAGAGCCCAAATCACTGCCAGGTTGTGTTGTTCAGTGGTTGTAAATGTTCAGGCAACAGAGCATGGTCTGGTTAACCCCTAATGGTTCCATTTCACACCATTTCTGGTTTTACTTTTCCTATTAAAAAGTACCTGTGTGGCACTATCAGAATAAGTAAAGATACCTGAACAGGTGGTGCTGAGGGGCACGGGGTGGTGGTGGACTTGGCTGTGCTGGGTTAAAGGTGGGCTTGATGATCTCAAAGGTCTTTTCTAACCAAAAGGTTCTCTGAGGCTGTTATTCCTTTGCTGTTTAGACCAATCCTGCCTGGCTGCAACCTAATGAAAATATTGGTTAGATCTAGCAGTAATCCTGATGAAAGGTTTTAGCTGTATTGTCTTAATCTGGGATTTACCTGGGCTTCATCAGGCATCAGACTGATGGTGTGAGGAATTCTGAAGGAGAACTAAGCAGCTGCACAGGTAAGGCATGAGAGAGCTCTTGGCTGTCTGATCCCACTAAATTAACCCTTTTTTTTTTTACTTTGTTTTTTTTTTTTTTTTTTAAGGACTGTGGCTGTTTGCTGGTGTGAGCAGCAGAGATGCTCAGAGGAGCAACTGCTGAGTGCAGCCCTTGCTGCTGCCCCCGTGGAACCAATGCCCCATCTGCTGATCTGCAATAAAAACCTGCCCAGGGTGAGTTTTGTCACAGACCTCAAGTGCAGAGTTACCAAATATGTAAGGGTGGGACAGCCCTGTCCTGCTCTGCCAGTGTAACCAAATGTCACCTGGAAACCAAAATCTGCTTTTCCTGCTCGTTGCTCCAAACACTTTCCTACTGGTGAGAGGTCTAAAAAGGAAAATGTCAGTTTGCACTACATTTAATAACCTTTAAAGTATGCATTTTATTAATTTTGCCTTTTGTCTCCTTTGATTATACTTTGAAGAGAGGGAGACATCTGTAACAGAAATTTAATCACCTATGAAAACTTCATGTAGTGCACAGCTAATGGGGCTTGACAGCTTCCCGGGTACCAGAAGATGGGGTTGAAGCAATATGAAGCAGGAACCATTCAGAAAGGTGTTCTGCAGATCTCTGAAACACAGCCTTGAAACATGCTCTTCAGAATGTGACTCTGTTTTTAAAACTCTGCCCATCATTTTCTTGGGGATAGGCATTAAAGTGATCATGTTCTGGTCAGTAATTATCCAGCCTCAAGGAAGCAGCTGCAAACATGAATCCAGAGGGTGCAGGTGACACAAGACATCCACAGTGGTGTAAAGTTCAGGAGTGAAGCATTCTGTTATTATTGGAAAACTTATTACTGAGCAGGGGGCAGCACATCAGGTGCTGCTGGTGGGGCAGAGCCCAGAACCAGAGTTTCTCTGGTTCTGTATTAAGGCAGTTTTGCTTTGGGAGCACAGGAGGCTGGGCTGCTCCTCTGCACCGAGGGATCGGGGTTATTAAAAGCTGAGATGAAAGCTCAGCCAGGTGCTTTCTCCATTATTTGGGCAATAAGCACAGCTTGCAGCCCTCCCCACACACACCTGAGCCCTGGGAGATCTCAGCACTGCCTGCCCAGGGAGCTCTCCTGGTGGGCAGGAGGAGTCCCAACTTCCTTGCAGAGTGGCAAAGTGTGGGTCAGAGAGGTGGAGGCAGACTCCATTTGCTGCAATTGTAAGGGTAATTGAGAAGAAAAACTAAACAGGTAGGTCTGGTCTCCTTTTCCAAGTAATTATGCATGGTTCAGAGTGAGACATGGAAGTGTGTGTGAATCTGGAGAGTGATTTCCTAGA
Source organism: Heliangelus exortis (assembly GCF_036169615.1). Lineage (NCBI taxonomy): Eukaryota > Metazoa > Chordata > Aves > Apodiformes > Trochilidae > Heliangelus > Heliangelus exortis. The sequence continues at coordinate 34,208,800 of NC_092428.1, forward strand.
GAAAATGATGATAAGGTTAACGGTAGCTTAGCATCCTAAAATTAGAAGTTATTTTAAACTCAAAGGTATCTGGGGAATACTCCATTGCATAGGAAAAAAAATCTATCCGTCTCGTTAGAAGCAATTCAGGAACCAGAAAGCCTTTTTGATTACAGTAAATGGCTCTGAAAGAAAAAGCCCATCTTCTAGCTGCTGCAGATGACAGCCCTGTGTACACAGGGCTTGCTGCAGGGCCCTGCCTGGCAGAGCAGCAAGAGGAGTCAGCACTTCCCACTGCACCTCTCCTGAATTAGAACATTTTTAACGTGCCAGAGGACCCCCAGGCCATCCACCCACACTCCACTGGCTCCTCACTGAAGTCCCCTTTGCAGAATGAGATCCCTGCTTCATATTAAGTGAGGGATTTTTGCCCTCCAGCCAGGCAGCTCTCCTGCTCCTTGCATCCCCCTCCCCAGCCCGGGGCTGCACAGACCCCTCCCCAACCTCACCCGGGGCTCTGCAGGAACTGGTACCCAGCTCCTGGCAGGGGGGGAGGAAGATGCTGCAAAGGTTCTGAGGTTTCTGAGCTGTGTCCCTGTCCAGAGGGTTTGCCCAAATCTCTCGGTGTGGCCGGTGCCACCTCTCCTGGTGGTTCTGCAGGACTGGGTTCAGAACAACCTGATTTGGGCAAATGAGACCTGTGGGCAGGGCTGGGTGGGAGCAGGTGCCCAGGCAGAGATCCCACCCTAAAGCAGGCTCTGTGCCATGCAGCCTGAGCTTTGCATGCTTCTTGCTAGAGTGAAAACTGAGGAAGCTCCAGCAGAGTCCCAGAGTTCCAGATGCTTTTAATCCCTCTGAAGCTGCTGGCTGGGCCAAGGGCTGCTCCTGAGCTGCTGCATTCCTCTCTGTAAAGTATCTAGAAGGGGTAGAGAGAGTGAACAAATGTTGGCCATGAATTGTAAAGGCTCATTTTGCCCTAAAGAAAGATCAACAAGAAGGAAATTAAGCCCTGCAAGTCTGTTGTGTTGCTCCCATGGGGCAGTTTATGTTGGTGACTGTGCTGTATCAAACCACAATACCCTCTGAGCAATGTCTGCACTCAGAGGCTGAGATCTGCTGCCAGCCTGAGAAGTGAGGAGTACAACGTGAGCTCCTCTCACATTTACAGTGTGATTTTCCCCCCAGGAAAATTCTCCAGCATTTTTTTAGGTCCCTGTCAAGCTGCTTCATCACCCCATCTGCAGGATAGTCCACCCTCTGGAGAAGAAACCTGAGGGTGCTGGAGGCTGCTGTGCTCCTGGCTGGCAGGACATGGGGGTGGGAAGAGGACAGGGGGGTGGGAAGAGGGCAGGGGGGTGGGAAGAGGGCAGGGAGCAGAACAAAGCTGGTGTAGAGATCTCTGATAGCCCTGAGCTGCAGCCCCTGGAGGAAGGGTCAGACCCTTTGGTGTTCTGGGGGGAGGCTCTGATGTGCACTGGTAGGATCAGATAAAAGAAAAGCTCTGCTGAGGCTTCCCCAAGCAGGGGATCCTGGCTGCCTGACCCCAACCCTTGGGCTGATTTAGGCTCCTACCCAGGCTCAGGGGGCTGGGGGGAGAGGAGCTGAGGATGCTCTGTACATGTTGGGCTGACACCTCCCATGCCAACCAGCCCCAGCCTGGCCTGCTGCTCAGCCCGGTATCAACCATCAGGGGATGCAAGGAATTCTGACACTTCATGGGCTTTTTTTCCTCCCATCAGGAAGCCACCAGGGGCTGGTTGTTGCTGTTGCAGTTGGCAGATGCAGAGTGGTGCAGGATGTGCTACAGACTCGTTCAGCTCTGAGGCTTCACTGGAAGTTTTGAAATTCATTTCCAGCCCTGCCCACAGCTCAGCCCCTCCCTGGGGCTGCATCCAGGCTGCTCCAGCATCTCCTCCAGGTGACAGCCAGGGGACTTTTGTGCTCAGTGATGGAGCACACAGGGTAGCTGAGGAAACATAAACTTGCCTGAGATCCCCATGGCACTGAGGTGGCCAGCACCAAAATCTTGTCTGGCATGGTGCAGCTGTCCTGGCCCAGGACCCCAGAGCCTCCTGGAGGGGGTTGTGATGCTGAGGGGACCCCAGGCTCAGAACAGGGTCCCCTCCGTGCTCCCTGAGGAACTGTGAGTCCATTTAAACCAGACCTGTCAGCTGAGTTTGCCAGCTGTGCTGCCCTGTGTTTCTGTAGCTTCACTGGTACAAAGGGGATAACCATGCAGCACCACACCAGGGACTGAAATGGCTTTATGGGAGCTAAATCTGAGGCTGCTTACTTGCTCTTAAAAACAAGGCTCTGATTTGGGGTAGGTTAAGTTTTTATTATTATTGAATTCTTATGTTTCGGGATGCTCAGCTTCTAGATTTTTTTTTTTTATTATTTTATTAAACTCATCTGTCAGAATAGAAACACTTTCTGGAGGATATTGGTTTGTACAGAACATATCCGATGAATGTGTGCATATTATGTCCATAAATGTTTGTTAGAAAAATTATTCCCAACTGGTATGACAAAGATACGAAAAATTAGATCACAAATCTCATTAATGATACAGACACTGGGAGAGAAATGAAGCCAATTAATGCTGATAGCACTTGTCAGAAGAATGTCATGGCTCTCCTCTTCATGCCAGTCACATACCCCAAGCCAAACGACTCCACAGCTGATGACTTTCCTCTCCCCAGGAGCAGGCCTGGGTGGATAATGAAGGAAATTTCTGGTTTTCTTTATGTACATGGAATTGCCTGGGTTTACCTGATGGATGTTGTTGAGATGCTGGGAGGCAGTGGAGGCAGCAGGGACAGGGCTCATTGACCTGGCAGAGCCCCTCCACTCTTATCCTCTGCGGGTACTTAAGTGGAATTAAATACCAGGCTGCTCTGTTACCATGACAACGTTGCTTTTTGTGGAAAAAAATGTAGTATATGGTTTGTGATTTGAGCACTCTGTAAATGTGGCTATTAAGCACCATCCTCTTTGTCAGTGGGAAAAGTGAGAAAGCTAAACACCAACTTTTGAGCTTGGGGGTAAGGGGAGCTTTTTCCATCTGTGAAACAAAATGGAAAGATGGTGGAAATCAGATTATCAGGCTTGACATTTTATTTACTTGTGCATTCCATGAGACTACAGAGAAGTGCACCCAGGTTAGGAGTACAGAGCTATGGAACTCTCCAGGTCATGAGCACATCACTTGGTGCTGCCTGGGAAGCAGAGCTTGGGCTGAGCACTCAGCCCCTGGGTAGGAAAGGCTTTAGCTGGGTTTTTTTTTTAATCTTCCTGCACAGCCACTTCCACATGCAAAGTGACTCTGATCTCACAGCTCCCATGGAAGGCACCCAGACTGAGGCCTGATGGCTTCCTGAGGTGCTGGTGACGGCTGCACATGTCCAGGGAGCTGCTGGCCCTGTCCCTGGTGTGTCCCAGCACCCTGCACCCTGATGGCAACCAGCAGCACCCTGGGGAGAGCTCTGCCTCCCATCCCTGTGATGCTGCTCAGAGGAATGTCAGCATCCAGCAGGGATCAAGGACAGAGCCTGAAGGCACAGATTTATCAGCTCCCCCCCTGTGGATGTGGTCACAGCAGCTCCTGTGTCAGCCCCACGGATGGTGACATCCATCACAGGGTGGGGACATCTGGACCTTCCTCCCATGCTGGCGGGGAAACCAGGGGAGAAAAACAAGCATCAGCTGGGTCCCCACATGATGTGCTGAGCACTTCCAGAAGCAGAGGCAGCTCACTGTGCAGCAAGGACATTGAGGATTGAGCCTGGTGGCTCAGGTGAGCAGCACAGGTACAGGGCGGAACACACCTGGGGAGACCTCGTGGGTCATGCAGGAAGCAGCTGGGAGATCCCCCTCTTTCTATTTTTCTTTTCTTTTCTTTTCTTTTCTTTTTTTCTTTTTCTTTTCTGTTCTTTTTTCTCTTCTCTTCTCTTCTCTTCTCTTCTCTTCTCTTCTCTTCTCTTCTCTTCTCTTCTCTTCTCTTCTCTTCTCTTTTTCTTTTCTTTTCTCTTCTCTTCTCTTCTCTTCTCTTCTCTTCTCTTCTCTTCTCTTCTCTTCTCTTCTCTTCTCTTCTCTTCTCTTCTCTTCTCTTCTCTTCTCTTCTCTCTTCCTTTTCTTTCTGATCTTTTCTGTTCTTTTTTCCCTTTCCTTTCTCTTCTCTTCTCTTCTCTTCTCTTCTCTTCTCTTCTCTTCTCTTCTCTTCTCTTCTCTTCTCTTCTTCTCTTCTCTTCTTTCTCTTTCTCTTTCTCTTTCTCTTTCTCTTTCTCTTTCTCTTTCTCTTTCTCTTTCTCTTTCTCTTCTCTTTCTCTTTCTCTTTCTCTTTCTCTTTCTCTTTCTCTTCTTCTCTTTCTCTTTCTCTTTCTCTTTCTCTTTCTCTCTTTGCTTAGCCCCTTGGGTCAGCTGTGGGAGCAGCAGGGAGCTGGGTGGCCATGGGGATGGGTCAGGAGGGCTGTAGGAAGGAGCAGGTCGGTCACTCTGCAGCTCACTGAGCTGAGGGCAGAGCAAAGGGCAGGGAGCAGCTCAGCTGTGGTGGTTCTGTGCCCAGGAAGGACACCATCAGGGCATCAAATCAGCCCTGAAAGGGAACCTCTGAGCTGCACAGGGGAAGAAATGCCTTTCCTATTGCTGCCTCAGGCTCCTAAGCCCATGGCGATTCTTGTTTAATTAAGTGATTTAAAAAAAAAAAAAAAAAAAGCAAACAAGCAACAAAAAATAAGCTTTAACAAAAGGGGATTGAGGGGCTAAGGCAAGAGCAGGGTGTGCTGAAAATGCTTTGCTAAGGGGCGAGAGCTGAGTGAGCCCTGACCCCAGGGATCTGAGAGCAAGGACCATGAACCCCCCACCCCAGGCTGGGAGCATCCCCAGTGCCCCCTGCAGGGTAACACCTTGTACCCAGGGGCCTTTTGCTGGGAGCTCTGCTGCTCTGCCCTGGGCCTGATCAGATACAAGGTGGGAGCCATGCTTGCTGTGTATTCACATCGTTCCAGAAGCTGTCTGCAAACAGATCATTATTTCCTGGGGTTTATTTATTATCCAATTTAACTTATCTTGGTAATTCCCATCACAGGTGGGAACTGCACTGTTTTTGTTACTGGATATGGAGGGTAAATACAGGTAAATGTGCTGTCTCCTGGATCAATACCTGCTGAAATGGCCAAGTTAAACATTTCATTTCAGTAAATGCTACCTCATATTATTTCCATTTCCATCAAATTACCTTTCCAGTAGCCTGAATTACTGGAATATCTAAAACCTTAACATTTACACAAGGATGGGAAGCCAAGACATGCTTAATATTAACCTGCTGGGTGGTACCTGATGGGCCTGGATGTGGCCAGAGGAGGCTCTGAAGAAAGCTCCCACTCCCCTGAGGTTCTTCCTTAGCCAGGGACACAGGGTAACATGGAAATGCATGGATTTGTTCCTGAGGCGGATACAGCATAACTTCTTGTTTTAAACAGCACAACCAAGCCTCAGTGCCTGCAGAAATTAATCTGATCTATAGAGGTTATTTTTCAAAATTTTGTATTCTCTCCAGGTGCACTGAAAAAGCTCTATTTGCATGCACACATTTACAGTCACCTACAAGATCACTCTACACTATAACATTGGTAAAAAAACATTATTTTTTTTTCCTTTTTACCTCCACAAGAGTTTAGAAGATCTTTGCCACAAACTGAGGGGGCAGTAGCCATTTCTCTGCCTCCAGTGCTGGAACAGGGATTATTGGAATGTTCTCATCCTAATATTTCTATGATTTCTATAATTTCTATAATGCTTTTAAGCTGGTTGTTTTCTCTGCTCTGGTGACACTGGGGCAGGGAATGAAGGATGTCCTTGCAGAGCAGCTGGGGAGGAGGTGGGACACAGGGGACACTGCTTGGCTTGGGTCCTTCATGTGCAATTACAGCCATTACTGTGATTTACTCAGAAACAGGTGGGCAACTATACACAGAAACTGCAAGAAAATATAATTTTCAGACCTTATTCAGCAGTGGCTCACAGAATACAGATGTTGGATATAATGTGCTTGCACCAAATTGGATTGAGGGTGAATAAAGGAGCTGATGTTAAATTCAGCACTGGAGTCCTGCTCTGTGCTCAGTTGGAAATACTCAGCCTTTTTGTTTCACTTTCCCAACTTATTCAATAATATTTTGGCATGCCTGTCTGTTATGCTGCTTCGTCTTCTCCCCTACTGAACAGAAATTAGCATTTGTATTTATTCACCAGAGGAAAAAAAAAAAAAAAGCTTTGCACTGGGTTGAAATTTAATGCTTTACAGATAACCAGAATGCTGAGTCAGCAGGAAGGACATTGACAAATAAACTCATTGCCTGCACATAATTAATAGAAGATATGGAAAGAATGGGGGTGGAGGGGAGACCCAACGACTTTTATCTGTGCTGCACTAAAAAAAGATGTAAGACTTGAATGACTCTTCAGCTGCTTGTTCCTAGCCTAAAGCCCAGCACTTCCTGGGGGCAGCAGCAAGAATAATGGAACATTTGGGTATCTCTGGCTCCCTGAGCTGATCTGCTTGGGTTCTACCTGGAACATCCTGGATGTTCCTTGTGACTCAGGTGCCACCCAGGCTGATCCTCCTCCCCTGACACCCTCCTTTACCTTTGGGATTGAGCACAGGCACCCAGGCACTGCCATGGGGTTAAACACCAGGGAAAACTTGGGGTGTTTTATTTCCTCTGAGATAACTAAAGAGTATTAAAGAGAAAGAGGTGATGTGCCCTCCCATATCACCAGAGCTCCCTGGGTTAGAGCAACCCCACTGAAATAACCACAGAGCTTCTGGCTTTTCCTCCTCTGTTTTAGAAATCATCAGACAATCCTACTGAAAGTAAAAAAAAAAATAAAAAAAGAAAATGCAGTTTGAAATACATATTTAGTATGGGGAAAATGGTTAAATGCTTTAAAATAGCAAAGTTACAGCAGGAAGAATGGAAGTTCTAATCGGAGGCATCAAAGGAGTGTAAGTGTAAGTGAATTTATCACACCTGGTAGTAACCTCCCTTCTGGTGATAAATTTACACCTGGTGATGGGCTGGGAAATCTCAGCTCTGCTGGTGTCACCTTTCCCAGAGCAAATCAGCACCAAATGTCTGGTCCCCAGGGGGGTGAAAGCAGCCTGACCACGGGCACAGTGTGCAGCCAGAAATTGGCTGCAATTTCTCCAATCCTGGTAAGTTTTAATAGCAGAACATTTTTATTCTGTTGCACGAGCATCCCTCCTGGGGCTGGTCCTGGCACTGCTGCCTTGGAGGGGAGAGTATGCCCTGACTGATAGGGCTATGCCACTGAATTCAAACCACTTTATTTTTTTTCATTATAAGTATATATTGTATTATATACTTGTATATAATTATATAATAATAATAATAAGTAAATAATAATAATAAGTAAATAATATATAATAATAAGTAAATACAAGTATATACTTGTATATACTTGTATACTCTCTTGTATTAGAGAATTGTTTCATTAGGAAAAAATAAGATGCCCACTTTCTTTTCTAAATGGCAGACAGAGGACTTTGACAAGCAGTTACAGTGCTGAGAAACTTAATGACAATCTCTAAACCAACTGTGACATAATAATGACAATCTACAGAAATGACTGCTTCCCCTAGCCTAGCCCAGCCCCATGCAGGTTTAAACAAATTACCTCTAAAAACCAACCAGAAGGCCCACTCAACACATTTCAATGATTAAACAGCAGTTTCCTTTTCTTGCTGTTTATTCTTCCCTCTTGGGAGTAGCTACAAATCTCTTTATTACCTTGAGCTCTAGAGCTGCTTTCCTGCCTGCTTTGCCCAGCAGAGGAGCTGGGGGGTGTCCAGCACAGCTGGAATCAAAGGGACAAATCCTGGGGACCCCCTCAGCATCCCCTCTGATGCTGACTCCCTGACTCTCACCCCATCAGGACCAACCATGCCTTTTACTTCCCAGGGAAGTTTGCAATCTGCCCACCCCTCAGGGAGCCCAACCACCTCTGGAAATCCAGAAAACCCACCTGAACACAATCCTGCTTGCTAATAGATTTTTTTTTTTTTTTTTTTTTTTTTTTTTTTTAAGGGGCTGCAGTTTTGGGTCTCTCTGCTCCCTCTCTGCTTTTCAGTCCCTGTTAATCACAGTTGGTGTTCATTCCCAGCCTGGCACTGGATGCTGCTCTGAGTACAGTTTTTTTACTTTTCAGCTGAGATAATGGGCACTTTGCATAGGGAATGTGTAACCAGGAAGGTCCTGCCACACTGGGACATGCACTGGGCACGGTTTTATTGCAGCTCTGCTGTTCTGTTCCTCACCTGCAGGGAGGGGTTTGCCCTTCACTGTCCATTCAGGATTTAACTTCCCTGACCCATTTTGCAGGTTCGGTCCAGGGAGTCTTCCACAACAGTTTTAGACCCATCTGACTGTGTTAACACAGCATAAAAGCTACACAACAAGTGCAAAAAAGTGACATTATGGGCTTTAAATGTGTCTTTATGAAGGATGCTGAGTCTGAAGCTAGGAAATGCTTCACCTCCTCCTATGGAAACTGGATGAATACACTGTGCTTTTAAATACTCCTCTTTGTCCACCTTTCCTCTAAGCTTTTTAAACCTTTTCTTCTGGGTAAATACTGAATTTTAAATAATGTTCTCAAAGTATTCTTCTTCTTTGAAGTTCAGCTAAAAGAGGGGGAAATGTTTATTGGTGATGGTATTGATCTGCAATAGAAGACACATGGACTTGGCTGCATTTGCAGTGTGGTCACATACGAGCAAATGTTTAGCTAAAAAGTTCCAAAATATGCAACTATGATTCTGCTTAGGAAAATTAAGAAGGAAAAAAGTTAGATGAACAATCTGCTGGGGGTGGGGAAGATGAGTAGTTACTCTTTCCACTATGAATTGCTTCATCTTTTTCCTTCCTTTTCAGTTTTCTATAACCATAACTACATTTAAATGTAGCTTTTCTTTCCAGTGTGACTGTAATAATTTCTTAGAGAATATATTTTAATAGCTTGACTACATGCTCAGGATTTCTGTTTGCTCCTATAATTGCTTCTTAATTATTTTCCAATTGCTGAAACAACAGTTTTCACACTTTATTAAAAAGCATTTTTGAAAGCATTACCCTAAGGCATTGTCAACATTTTATTGCTATCACTAACAGCCAGCACAAATGAATAATCATCAGCACTGGAAGCTGGTGTCAAACAGATGAAAACTGTTTGAGGCTTATGTAGAAATCACAATAAAATTTAATGTCAGACTGGAGCTGATTTCACAGGCAGCCTGGGCCAGCTCCATCCCCTCAGCATCAAGCCAGAACTTCCCAGAGAGGAATCTGGGGGCTCCTGGGTCTGCCAGACCTCGTGTGGGCAGCAGCCAGCCTGCTCCCAAAGGCATTTCTAGAGGCATTTCCTCTTTTAGCATTGATTTAAATTCTCTTTGCCTCTAAAATCCCAGATTGTCCTCTTGCTGCCTGGGTCCTCGTTGTCCCCCAGCTACAGCAGCTGGATCAGACACCCAGAGGCAACATTTTACTTTTGAAGATGCTGACACACACAGAGCTCTCCCCAGGGCTGTTGGGGAACAAATCCATCCTTACCCACACCTTGTGCTCCAGCTCCTCCCCAGCATCCCCCATGGGCACATCTGGGGATTTCTGCCTGCAGAGGAGAACAAAGTCATCTGAGGTGAGCTGGGGGATGAGGCACTGGTAAGAGCAAAGCCTCAGGTCCCTCTCTCTCTTCTCACATAGCACTGACATTTTTTAAAATTAAGATATATTAGAAACAGCAGTTGCATATTTTTATGGGTGGGAAATAAACCATTTGCTTATATTATCTTCCTGTGCTCTTCTCATAAAGTGAATCATATAAATGATCCCCACTTTCCCTTCCTCAGCTCTGGGCAGAGTATTGCCTGGGTAGAGAACTCTACTTTTAATACTTTGATTATAAAACACTAAGAGAAGCCTCGGTGCCTTGCAGGCATTATGGGCTTAAGTGAACCAGAAGATTTCCTCCTGCCTGCAGAGGCAGGGAGCTCCATCCCCACCCTGGAGCTGGATGCAGGGGGTTGGTTATTTGGCAGCACAAAATAACCCTGGGGCTGGGGCTGCCCAGAGCAGAGGTTTGGCTGTGGGTTCCCTGCTCAGACACAGGGGCTGAAGGAAGGGAGCAAGTGGTGTCAGCCTTGAAATGGGAATGAAAACTGTGGGTTTGTTTGTTCTTCTGCTGGTTTGTGAGCAACCTGTCACTGATTACAAATACAAAGATAAAGGAAAGGCAACATTCTCCAGGAATGTAAAAAAAAAAAAAAAAGTAAATGAAAACTTTGCATGTGCCAAAGCTGAAGCTCAGCCCTGGGTTGGCTTTTTCCAGGCCTGTTGGGTTAAATAAAACCATGGGTATTGATGGGGGACAATTTAAATGGTTCCCAAAAAGTGGTTATTAAAAAGTCTTCCTTTAAAAATCACGTGTTGGGGCTGCCTGTTTCTCCTCACTGCTATGGGACAGAGCCCCTTGTGATGCTGAGGGGAAGCACTCTTAAAATTCCACCTTTCTTTGTCCAGCTCAGACTGAAACATTTGGCATCCCACCCCATCCCAGTAATGAAGAGCTCTTCCCATTTGCAGAGTTTATTATTAAGCATGCCTGCAAGTCATACAAACACATGACACATGATCAAGTAATACTTGCAAAAATAAGAATTTAAAGGGTATAATGTTATTTTCTATGATAAGCACGTGCATAGTTTCAGGATCACACGTTTCCCAGTTTCTGTGCACACAAAGTGCATGAAATTCTTTGTCCAGATTTTCAGTGTCTGGCAGTTTTTATTTTGAATTTACTTTGTACATCTGCACCTACCAGCTGATGGGAAAGCCTCCACAGCACTCTGTAGGTGGGCTCTGCAGAACTGGAATTCATTATTGATACAGGAGAGGCAGCATGTGGGTAATTACAGCATCCAGCATCCTTTTCTGGGGTCAGCTGAAAGCACCAAAACTTGCTCACCCAGGGCAGGATTTTCAGAACAGCCTGATAGTTCTGAAAGGGTTGGGAGGGTGCAGTGCTGACGGATGGATACAGAATTCCCTGGACTGCAATTCCAGCCCCTGACCAACCTGACTACACAACACAGCCCTGGCAGAGCTGGGGTGACACAGGGCTGGGGGAAACCAATACCTCTTGGCTGTGCTTCCTCCAAAAGCTGTGTGGGCTCTGCTGGAAAGAGCAGCCTGAGAGCCCCACACTGCTCACCCAGACTGAATGGAATCATCTTCTTGTCTGCTGCCACTTGCTGGAGATCCCTCCTGTGGAGGAAGGGATTTACAGGGCCAGGGAGCAGTAACCCCACTGCCAAGGGCCCAGGCTGCCTCCCCTCCTTCTTGGCACCCAATAAATGCTTCCAAAGACTGACACTCAGGAATGGAGGGGTGGATTTCAGACAAGTGGGAATACCAGAGGCAGGAAGGCTCCAGAACTCCTCCAGAGGCTCAGACATCATCCTCAGCAGTGCAGAGGGAGAGTAGGGGAGGAGGTGATGGCTGTGAAACAAGGTCTGAGAGAAAAAAAGTGGTGGGACAGAGATGGTACCCAGGAAATCCTCCTAATGCTCCTCCCTCCCTGCCAGGCTGGGGCTGCACTGAGCTGTTGTCACCTGGCTCCTGACCAAGCCTGGAAACGGGACCATGGGAGCACAGAGGAAACTCCAGCACTTCAAGGGTTTGGTTTATTTACTCTGGAACAGGACAGCTTCAGGCCCTCCTCCTGCAGCCCTGGGAAGCAGCTCCTGCCCACCTCAGCTGCTGACTTATTTATGGAGCTGCTGTATCTGCAAACAACATTAGAGGTGCAAGTATTCCGAGTGTATCCCAGCCCTTGTCAAAGCAACAAACGCCTGGTGTACCTGGGAAGAGGGCTGGGGAAGAGCAGGGATTTACTCCTGACATGGATGTTAAAGGTTATCACACCAAACATTGAATTATCATCTGCTGGGCTGCAGAGCTGCAGTGAGATAACAGAGAATGCTGAATAATAACTGGTAACTCCATGCTGTAATCAAGGCTATCAGAATATATTGGTGTGGGCGTTTCTTCTATCCAAAAACCACAAAAATTGCACTGAGTGAGGAACCTGAATGTCAGTACCATCCCCAGCTTCATGGGGTCAGTGCCTGAGGTGAGAATTGTGAAGATGCAAGCAAATGTACCCCTGGGAAAAAGCTGAGAGCCTCCTCTGGTTGCCTGGGTTCCACCAGAGCAGCCAACCCGGGGTGCATCAAATCCCCCCCTGCCCAGGGCCCCAGGGCAGATCCCCAGGTGCTGAAGGTCCCTGCTGCCACCCAGACCCTGCTGGAACCAGGGGACAGCACCAGCTTTGGTTGGGCTGGGAACCCTCCTGCTCAGTGCCCCAGCCCTGGAACCCCTTTGCCAGGACTCCAGCACAACCCAGGGCTGCTGCTGCTCAGATTCTCATCTAATGAAGACCAAATCCTGGTTACCTGAATGTGACTTCAGAGCCTGTCACTTGGTCTGCCTCCGGGTGACAGAACTGAGGGGTAATGGGAGGTGTCAATGTGCTCCAGCTGGGTGATAGATTGTAACCCTACAATGTTTTTATCTGAACAAATGTTATGACAACCCCCAGTAATCTGATTGTATATCTGTATTTTCTGTGTGCTCTGCACCACCGTATTACTTTCCATCATCCTAGAGGGGATGTGCAACCATTTATCACATAAATATAATAGTTCCCTATTACTCTGTTAAGGAAACACCAGTTCTTTTCATTTGACAAAGTGACTGCTGTTTAGCATCTTCACAAAGCAGAAGGGTTGATGTATTTTACTGTGTTTTCTTATTTTTCCCATGCTTAGCTCTACCCATTACATATCCACATACATAATTTTTCAGCATATTTACCACACCGAGGAGTTGCACACCATGCCAAAACACAGAGCAGAATGTATCCCCCTGCACAGCTCCTTCCTTGAAGGATTTACCTAAGGGAGTGTCTGGGGGGATGCTCAGCCATGCGTGCAGCTAAAATAAATTAGAAGAAAAAAGGGTGGTTATTTGTTCACTGCTTTACAACAAAAGCAAACGAGAACCCCACGGAACAAAACTGCAAAAATTCACAGAGGGAGAGATGAGTTGGGCTTGAAGAATAAATAAATTGTTTCAGTTACAGAGAAGGAAAAAAGTGGAAGTATTAAAGCACAAGAAAACTTCTTAGGAAAAATAACAGAAACAAAATAACAAGGAGTGAGAGGAGGTGATGGGTGTGATCAGCAAAACCACCGATCCTGGTGGTTCCCTCTCTGCTCCTCAGCCACAGACCCAGAGCATTTCAGAGGGATTTTTTTTTTATTTTTTTTTTTCATCAACTTGTGTAGGAAGTTGCTGGCTCCAAGGCCAGGGGGTTATTTTCTGGGCTTTGCTGGGGGTGGGATGGAGTCCTGAGCAGGGGCTGCCGGTGCCTGGATCCTGGTCCACAGGAGATGTAAACCATAAAACTGAAAAGAAATCTTTGTGCAGATGGCAACAAGACTGAAAAAAAAAAAAAAAAAAAAAAATTAAAAAAAAAAAAAAATCACACAGCTGAGGTGAAATACATCCACCACACAGCTTAAAAATATTTGTTTTGTTTTTTTTAATGGGAGGCAAACAAGCAATGTGTTCTCTCACTGGGGAGGGAATGAGCAAAACAGTTTCAATGCTGATGTTAATATTATTTGTTACCCCTAACAGCTTGCAAAATACAAAGAGACCTCAGGTGGGGTTAAATGAACAGGTTTATGAATCTGCATCTAGGGTGTATTTTATGTTAAAACTACACCACTAGTATTTTCTGATTAAAAACTCAAAGTCTCATCATAATGAGTGGCTGAAAAGTCAACCCAGTCCCTACACCTGGCTTCTGAGCAGGACTTTACATCACCTTTTATTTTGTGGAGGAGCTTTGCACTTCCTAATTTTGTATTTTTGTACATGGTTTTATTCTGTATTTTGATGGAATCAGAGACTTCTCACCATAAAATAAAAGTAAGAAAAAATTTAAAGGACATAAGGCACCAGTCAAAAGCTGCAAGTATGTAAATTCCAAGTGACTGTAAGGAAAAATACTCTTGACAGTCCCAACAATTAAATACTAGGAGAGATTACCAGGAAAGTTTAGGCAGAGTTGGCATTTCCAGAGATTTTCAAAGGGCAATTGGACAGAGTCCTAGAAAACCTCATCTGTCCCAAAGTTTGCTCTCTGATGAGCAGAGAATTATCAATTTTCTGTAGATTCCTTCAGATGTATTTTCACAACTTCACAGTTGATCCAAAATAAAAATTTTTTAAAAATTTTAAAAAAGAGAAGAATGGGGGTTTATTTTAGAGGGAATTCAGCATCTCCCCAAAGCATTTTGGTGTTGTCAGGATTTCATAGAACACTTTTCCAGAACACTTGGTCTTTTTTTTTTTTTTTCTTTCTGCTTTGCAGTTATAACTATTCTGTTAGTGTGGTGGTTAGATGAGTTTCCAGGTTATTTAGGGACTTGGATATGGGAGTAAAAAATTATTTCCCTTGTTTAGAGATTGCAGAAGATGGACCTGGAGGCAGAGGTGATATATTGCTGTGCTGCCAAGAAGCCCCACAGAAGATTTTGCAGCTACCAGAGCCCCAAAGCCCTGACCACTTCTATTGCTCTGGAAATGTAATAATAATGTCTTTAGTTTCTTGGATTTCAAATGTAAAAGTTTAACCCCAGCAAAAAGTTTTTGCACAGGATTTCTTGTTCTGTCACATACATTTGACTCCTCCGAGAATTTTGAGGGTTTTTTCCCCTAACTCTTTCTGGAAATTGATTTTGTACCAAGATAAATTAAAATACAAAATGTTTCCTCTCTGTACCTTGTCATTATCCTTAAATAAAAATAGTATAATGGAACTCTCAAAGAAAAAAAAAACAAAAACCAAAAAACAACAGCTAAGGATCATTAATTCTTGTATAATTTTTTTTATATTTCAGTGTACTTTCTAATCCTTTTAAGACAACAGAAACATGCCATGAAACACATTACATGAAGTAGCCAGAGTTTAAGACAACTCTGAGAAAGATCTGAGAGTCAAGAAAGAAATGACTCACGAAAACCCAGGTCCAAACGAACAGCCTCAGAAAATAAATATTAAAATGTATGAAACCAACTTACCTGGGGAGACACTGCATGGAGCAGCTTGGAAATTTCTTCAAGAGATTTCATAGCTGGGGTTCTGTGCTCCTCCCCAGAAAAAAGCCCCAACAAAGCAGCTGCCACCAGCTCCCCGGGCAGCCCGCGGGAGGGAAGCTGCATTTCCATGCACATCCCCACCCTTCAGTTCCATCACCACCTCTGGAAAAGCTCCGGGTTTCCAGCAGAAGAAGCTACAGATAACTTGGGAAACTTTCCAGCCTCAGAGCCCCCCACAAGCCCCCCGTGCCCTGCCGGGACCCTCAGCATCTCGGGGGGGCCACCCAGAGGGTCCTGTGGCCTCGGGGCAGCGCTGGGGATGGATGGAAGGAGGACTGGGGGAACTGGAAATGAAGCCCAGGTGTGGCTGCTGAGTCAGGAAGGGTTCACCATGCATAGACACCATACCCAGCTCCTCTGCTTCTCTTCTTTCCCTGCTCAGAGAGGAACTTCAGCTCCATCAGAGCCATTTCTGAGCCTCAGAACACAGCTCTACACCCACCCATCCCCTGCCACAATCCATGAGGAATGTGCAGCCAGGTGGGACAGGAACCTGGAACCTCCCAGGGCTGGAGTTCCCCCCTGCTCAGCACCAGTTCCTTTCCTCACTGAATGGTTTCTGCATCTCTTTAGCACCAGGAGCTGAGGAACATCAGAGCCCTGAGCACCTAATGAAACCAGGACATGAGGGATGAACACTGCTGCATGTCAGGCTCTTACTTCTCCCACTTTAAACAGAAGCTGGTTTGGTTTTGTTTTCTTAAAAAAGGAGAGAGAAAGCCATAGAAAGCCAGACACAGCTCTCTGGGAAGGTCTGGCATCCCTGCCCAGGGAAGGAAGAAAAATGGCAGCATTTTATAGAGCCAGCCAGCTGAAAGTGCTTATTAGCAGCCTGGGTAAAACTGAAATATAGTCTTTCAAGTGGATGGAACACAAGCCACCAGCAGTAACTCTGGGATCAAAAGCTTTGGTGGGGTGGGGGGGCCAAGCTCACACCTCTCAGGTGCCTTTGCTTCCCATAGAGAGAAGCCCAGCTTCCCTATTTTAATTATTTCAATTAATAACTGACACCACCAGCACCCACAGAGCCCTTTCCCCCCCCAGGGCTGAGCAGGGCTTCTGCCAGGGACAGACACTGCAGGATGACCCCCCAGTCACCTCTTCCCACTGCCCTTTCCTTTACAGGAAGACAAACAAGAGCCACTTAAGGAGCAAGGCTTTTTCTTCCCCCTAACTAATACTCCTCTTCCTCCAAAGCAAACAAATTGTTTTACACCTCCTCTAAATACAAACAAACTTTTAACCTGTTTGCTACCCGGTGAGCAGAGCCCACAGAGGCAAACTGGAGCAGCAGAACTGATTCTTGCCTTTTTCCTAAGGAGCAGGGGCTGTCCCCAAGCCCCCTGGCAGCCCCCATCTGTACCACCCACCCCACAACCTACCTGCAACACCCCCAGGGTGCAAACCCACCCTCTAAACTCCAGCAAAACTCCTGGAAAAAGCACTGCCCCCCCTTCCCAGCAAACAGTGCCCTAGGGACCTGCTTCCTACTCTTATCTAACCCAGGTTAATTAAAACCCTGTCTCTAATTAAGCAGCCCCCATCCCTTCCTGGTAATGAGGTTCAGCCCCAGCTGCCCTCAGGGGGGATTTCCCCATTTCCTGATGGTGCCGGTGATGGGGAGGGGCTGATGGGGTTAATGGGGTTAATTGGGTGATGGAGGGGGGGTGCAGCCCCCTGGCACCCATCACACCCACCCCCCAGGAACTCCCAGCAGCCCCATTTGCAGCTCCCAGCCCCGAGCAGTCTGGCAGTGACTGATGAGAGCTTGACTGGCAGTGACTGGAGCAATAATGATACAACACTCTCTACAACTCCCTGAAAGGAGGTTGGAGCCAGGGGGGGTTTGGGCTCTGCTCCCAGGCAACTCTCAGCAAGACAAGAGGGCACAAGAGGTCTCAAGTTGTGCCAGGGGAGGTTTAGGTTGGACATTAGAAAGAATTTCTTTAGGGAGAGGGTGATCAGCCATTGGAATGGGCTGCCCAGGGAAGGGGTGGATTCTCCATCCCTGGAGATATTTCAAAAGAGCCTGGATGTGGCACTCAGTGCCATGGGCTGGGAACCACGGGGGGAGTGGAGCAAGGGTTGGACTTGATGAGCTCTGAGGTCCCTTCCAACCCAGCCAGTTCTATGATTCTAGGATTCTATGAACATTTATTGGGAATAAATGGGACTCGTTAGGCTAAAAAGCAAAACTCCTTCCACGCCATTCGGATCACTCAGGTGATTTAGGGAAATGCCCAAACAACGAGGTGATTTGTATTACACAGCAAACTTCCCAAATTTCTGTCCTTCTGGATTTACTGTTATTATCCCTTGGTAGATGGCAGCCAACCCCCTCCTAAAACCTGGTGCAGAGCATTTTATGTGCTTTGTGAATTTTCACTTGGAAACAGCTCTCGGGCAGAAGTTGTGGGAGATGCTCTGGTGTTCTACTGGGTCACATTATTTTCAGGATGGGATTTATGGGATGGGTTGGAGCAGATTAAAGTGATGTCGTGCAAATATTTTCTGCCATCGTAGGCAGCTTTCTGATTGGAGATCCCTTGTCCTTGCTCCTAAGGTTAACTGCTTAAAAGTTTGGAGCCTGCTGAAGGGTAACTTGCTGGTGAGGCAGCAGAGCTGGGGACGGGCACCTCCTCCCACCCCAACCCAGCCCCTGGAGAACCATTTCTCCAAGGCTCCAGGTGCCTCCTGCTGCTGCTCTCCCCCAGCCATGAAATCCATCCCCCAGCAGCAGAATCACTTCAGCACTTCATGGGCACCCTTGCTGCCAGCACCCAGAGGTCTCCATGGAACTCCCATCACTTGGCTGCCAACAACCAGTGCAGCTCAGCCTGAAGACTGCAAGGAGCCCAAGCCCGTCCTGTCCTCTGCAGGCTCTCCCTGTGCCAGGGATGCTGAATGGGGTCCCAAAATAATCCTGATGGGATCTTTGTTAGCAGCTGGGGGGGCTCACTGAAACCCAGCTCTCACAACTGCAGCTGAAGTGTTTTGGTGTCTATCAGACCTTCCCTGCCTGACAAAACAAAGCCAAAAGGGATCCCCCCAAGCCTGCTGAAGGGACTCAGGAGGTTGGCAAAAGAGGTGGGGAGAAGATAAAGCCAAAATGTAAGTGCATGTCCCTTGCTCTGAACAGAGCCCTTCAGAGACAGAGTGCTGGGTTCTGGGCCATGCCCACAGTGTGTCCCCAGACAGCCCAGGGTGGGGGACACTGCAACCACCCCACTGCCACCCCTGGGCACAGAACCAGGGGGATCAGGGCCAGCCCAGCAGATCCAGCCTTGGGATCTGCTCTCCCAGCAAACCCCAGGCAGGAAGGGAGCTGTGCCTCTGAACATCAAAATAAAGACATTTGTCCAGCCCCAGAACTGTGCTTGGGTGGCATGTGGGCAGTGGAGTCTGCAACTTTGCAACCAAAAAAGAAAAAAAAAAAAAAAGAAGTTAAAAAAGAAATCTCTGCCTTGTGACAAGTTGCCAGCTTGTGTGTATGATGAAGGCTGAAGAATTGAGCCATACTCCCTGACAGCTTCCAAATTAAACTTCGGGCTGTTTAGGAGGCTGTCAGTCAATAAATCCAAGTGTTTAAAAGGTCCAAGGCTGTTTCCTCTGCCTGTTAGACAGGATATATGGTTTCAACTCTGTGAGGCTGGAAGCAACAGCCCTTCTGCCTCGCTGCTGCTGGATCACATTTGCATGGCTGCTTAGGGAGATTTTAGCTTTTTAAAAGAAGTAAAAAAATAAATATTTTATTGGGCTGAAACAATTCTGTTTTCTCCCCACACCCACTGATGAGAATTCATAGCCAAGTGACCCACTTCACCACCTGTGAGTAATGCCACAAAGGAGCAGAACAAATCCAGAAGTGCCTGAGTGACCACCCTGAGCATCCCCTGCTGCAGGATTCCCTCTGTGTCCAGCAGGGAAAAACCACAGGAGAGATTTTGAAGATGGATGTTTGATTTTTAACCCAACAGCCTGTCAAAAAACACCTCCCTCTCCCCAGAATTTTCCCCTGTCAGACTGGGGTTTCAGCTTCAGCCACCTTGGAGTCCCTCTGAATGTGAGGAGCTCAGAGCTGGGACTGCTCGGTGCTGGCAGGAGCTGGGAGCAGTTCAGTGGAGCATCAGATGAGCAAAAATCTAAATGCAGCTGTGAAAATAATTGTACTGGAGCCAACAACTTGTTTCTGAGACCTGGTGGCTCTGGGACACCCTGGAAATGTGGGAAATGCTCTCGTTAACCAAACCCAGACCTAAACCTAAGGCTCCTCCTGGTAAGAGCTCACCTGAGGAACCTGCTTTCTCCTGGGGAATTTCCATGAAATTCGGCCCATATCTGAAGCTGAGCTTCACTCCCAGCAAATAACACCAAAATAAAAAAAAAAAAAAAAGCCACAAAACCCAAGCAACAAAATATTTTTCAACAATCTGAAGCCTTTCTGGCCAGGTCTATTAAACCCCTCAGGTAGGAGCAGGGAGTGATGCAGATGTGCCAGGCAGCTCCCTCTGGCACAGCTCATCTGGCTCATCCATATTTATGTGCAAGGGGCAGCATCCCACAACTAAAACTGTCTCAGCAGATGCTAAACTGAAACAGGGAACTTGGCTCCTGCAGTTAGTAGGTGTGAACTGCCCCAGAATAAATCTAACTGTCCCAAATATCTTTGAAAATGAGATGTGCACTCCTAAACCACCAGTGACTTCATCCAAAACTTAGAGACACCCAGGCTGAGGTTTAGGCAAAACTTAAACACATCAGAAAAACACTGCCCGGATGTCTGTGGGGATTTAGTTCCTCAGTGACTCTGAAAATGTTATTCATTCAAATACAATTTTAAAGCACGGGATTATTTTTAATTCCCCAGCACACCTGTACTTCACACACAGAAGTTTCAATCACACCATGACAGACCTGAACTTCTCTCCTCCTCGGGAGCCTCAGAGCCCTTCTGGGATGAGGCACTTTTAGGTGATGTGCCCCAAACCAGGGTTGTTCTGCTCTGTCTGAGGACAGGGAGGCTCTGCAGAACATCCTGTATCCCAGGGGAGCCCTCAGCTCACACCTCTGGATGGGAAAGGCTTTCCACACTCAGAACTGCTCCTCTCCTGGCTCCTTCCCCAGGGATCTGCCCGGATTACCTGCAGGGACACCTTCCTCTGTGTTTCTATGGAAAAACAGCTCCTCCACCTCCTGAACAGAAACCCATGGCTGTTATTTTTGATGACAGCTGAAAATCAGAGTCCTCTGTCCCATTAGCAGGTCCGTGGGATTTAGTCAGTCTGAAGGCACAGCTCATCATCTGGAGATCACATCCCAGCAATGTTCTTGCATGACACAGGAACAGAGTAGTAAAGACATTACATAAAGCAGTCTTGAGACAAATGACCCAGAAAAGTCCAAAAATTACACTCATAAAAAAGTCTGAGCCATAATGAGTACATTTGGGGATTACACGTGCCAATTTCATAGCTGTTTCCAAAAAAAAAAAAAAAAAGAAAAGAAAAGATGATTTCATCTGGGTATCTACAGCTTGTTCTCACACACGTTAAGACTCTCCTGATTGGAACTGACCCCTGGTTACAATTTCAATGAGACAACTTAATGCAGAAACTTCAGCACAGCCTCCATGGAGATGAAGCAATAAATCTGAGATTTTTATTTTTTTTTAATCGGCACAAAATGGCAACAGAGTGCGAGGGGAAGGGAAGATCTGAGCTCCTGTACAAAATAATAAATGTCTGGCAAAGAGCTCCAACACATTCCTGACAGTTCTGATGACATTACAGCTCCCCTCTTCCCAAGGTAGCTGTAACTGTGTAAACATCCATACCTCGGATCTGCAGCCTGGGTCTGAAACTCCGGAATGGAATAATGGGGGTGTCTTTTTCTAGAAGTTAGGGGAGGATTCAAGCTCGGAGAAACTGAAGTCATATTTGATATGGCTAATTGAAGTTTAAGAGATGGACCCAGCTAGCACCTCAGGAATGTTTTAGTAGCTCCTTAGTGCTTTAGGAAATGTTAGAAAATATTCTGAAAGTAACTCCTAAGAAAGATATTCAGTGACATTAAAAAAACTCCACAGCAAACTGTGGTGCCTGGACCTGTTAATTTACTCAATGCATGTACAAAATATGTGGAATGCAGATTTGTAAAAATTCTTTATCTCTGCTTGCAGGTTTCCTGGGTGTCACGGTCATTTCCTTTCTGTAATGGCATGCACAGAAAGGGCAGAGTTATTATTATTAAACCAGTTGTTATTGGGTTAATACTTCATTTAGCAGGAGGGCAGTGTTCCCAGGAATAACACAGAATACCAACTGGTTTTGTCCAAAGCAGGAATTCTATATTACAGTTTCTTTTTTCTACACTTCACTCACTTCAGCTTCACCCTGGCACGTGGCTCCCTCCATCCCCATCCCCTGACCCAAAGCCTGAAGCTTATTTGAATCTGTAATTTATCACATCATCTTGATTATGACACGTGTTAGAAGTTCCTATACCACAGAAAACCAGCTTAATGAGTAGGGAAAAGAGCAAACACAAAGTCAGTGAATGGCCCTAGAAGTTCTTTTTCATCTGTAGATAAACAGGACTTTTGAGAGTTTTACAAGAGATAAAGCAGAGTGCTTCCCTGCCTCAGCCTCAGCACCAGCCCCTCCTGCAAACACAGCATGGCTTCCAGAAAGCAAAATTTCTTCCTCTTTCAAGAACCAGAGATCTACAGAAGACTTCTGGAGCACCACACCAAAAGGAAACTTCCAGAGCTGGTGCCAGCTACAGCTGAGCAGGAACACAGTCATCAAGTAACAAGGAAAAAAGAAGGGAGGGTGTGGAAAAAGAAATTGGTTTATAAGCAGTTTACTCCAGAACCTGGGGTATGTAACATTTCATCTGTTTCATGTAATGCCAAATGATATTTTCAGCTACCAAAATGCACATCAGATAAATTGGGGTCTTTTGTTTTTCTCCTTTTGCCCTCTTTAGACTTCCTTATGGCTTTGCATTTTCACAGCCTTTGCAATACAGGTTGTCACTAAATATGCACACAGATCATATTCTTCCTCATATGCCAAAGCCCTGCTTCAGGTGCCTTCATTTCTTGCAGGCTGACAACATTTGTTCCCAGGCTGGAGGGGAAACTCCCATCCCCAGCCCCATCTTAACCCCAGAGTCACACTTAGATGAAACCAGTGCCAGCAAGGAAATGAGTTAATGCTGTAAGAAGCAGGAGCAGCTCTCCAAAAGCAGGGATCAGGCTGCTGGTGACCTGTGCAGCCAGCACGGGGCTGGGCAGCTGCAGGACCCCCCCAGGGTCACCCCAAGGGACAGCAGATCCTCCTGCCCAGGAGATGCTTGTTCCACCAGAGATTGGTGATGTACAGAGATGTACAGCAGAGATGTACAGCAGCCCTTCCTCAGCACTGCCTTCCTTCTGATTGTCAGTAAATAAAGCCTTTGGATCCTCGATTCCAACACCAAAGCCAGCCAGCTGTGCACCCAGTTTGTATTTCTGAGGATTAAAATGAGGCTGTGCATGGAGAAAGTTCATCTGTCTGAATTTCCAGATCCAGTTATCGTTCACCTGCTCTGATCTGGGGAACCCTCCTGAGGAACGTGTTCATTATTATGCAGATCCTTCCATGGCAGTACCACTGTTAGCTGCAAGAGGTTCTTAGAAAAACATCACTGTAGACAGGCACCAGCCTGCACCCAACCACCTCTGTCAGTATGAAGTTCAGACAAACAATGCTCAAAGGAAAGGCATAGTCAAAATTACTACACTATAATAAAGAAAAAAAAAAAACACTTTTAAATAATTTTATTTCATTAGTTTTGAAGTCTCAGTGCAGGTAATTAACACTCGTGCACTCCTGTTTGGTGCAAATGCCTGTTCTATACTGACAGCATGGGCCCTCCCTGCTGTGCCCATCACCACTGCTCCTGGGCAGCTCTGTGTGTTCCTCCAGCAAACACAGCCACAAAGAAATAACCATGCCACAGGGATGTGGATGTCTGGGAATGGTGGATTACAAATGGGATTTGAGGATAATGGGTTTGCTAATTTGTGTCAGCTGAAGAACATACAGCCCTGGGATGGTTTGGGTTGGAAGGGACCTCAAAGCTCATCAAGTCCCAAGTCCCTGCAGGGGCAGGGACAGCAGCAGAGTCTCCAGCACTGTTCAGTGATTCTGGGAGCCCTGACAAGTCAGTGAATCCTCTGCTCCTCCTCAGTGAATCCCTGACTAGGGGCAGGGTGGCACATCCTGAGCACCCAGGGATTCGGGAGAAAGCAGTCAGTGATTATTCTCCTTCCCTTGGGACATCAGCCAGGAACTGTGGCAGGAGTTACATGGACAGACAGGCAGCAGGTATGAGTGCTGGCTTTACATCCCCCTGCTCCTGGGCTGCCTGGGAAAGGCTCTTGCACACCACAGAAAGGAAAAACCTGGCTGGGCATCCAGACAGCACCTTCTGCTGCCTCCATCCCCGGGTGTTTGGTTGCTCAGAGCCTCCAAAAGCCTCAGCCAGGGCTGAGCAGAGTGGGTTTATTTACAATTTCTGTCCAGCAGGAGACCTGTTATTTCCTCAGCTGGTGTAAATGTGCTGAGGAACAAATCTCCTTCCCCCCTGTGCCCACAGCACGGTGGGAAGCACCCGTAATGTATGCAGGTATTAGGCAGGGTTTAGCTGGGACTTCTGCTTTCTAAGGCTAACAAAACACTATCAGAGAGCTTTTTTATGATTAATATAAACATGAATTGAAAGTGCTCTTGTAAAGTTTGAATCGAGCTCTCCTGAATAAAAGGGAAAAGGCGAATTGTCGCCAGTTGCTTAGTAACCAGTCAGAGCTCATTTCTCTTCGAGGGAAACCAATTAGGCCTTTTAACCTCTTTTAATGGGGGTGGGGAATGATCTATCAAAATTAAACCTCCTGGCTGTCTTTCTGGTCTTGAGGGTTCCCTTTTGGAGGGGAACCTGTGCAAATAATTTCAGATGCATGCTCTAGAGAAGCTGTTCCCAGACACTTCTCAAGTTGACTTCTCCAAGGTCCATCCACCTTCCCCTTCAGGACTGTGAGAACATTCTCTTGCAGTGCTGCTCCATTCAATTTTGTCATACTAAAGCAACCACTCTACATAAAAAGCAGCTATTGTCAGGTACTGATACATCAGGCATCAGTTAAAGGTTTACAAATAGGTCTTTGAACTATCTGGGAGCTGGAGATATTGATATGGCAAGATAGACAAGCATATTTTTAAGGCTTTGGAGAAGTCCCTTTTGGTTTGTAGGAATGTTTCTGCTTCTCTGCCAGGTCCTGGTGTCTTGACAACTACAGAAAGTCATCACACACTTGTGGGTTACATTGCTGACCTAAACTTTTTCAGGTCACACTCTTAATATCCAAGAGGCTGTTAGATGATTTATTTGGTCCTGCCCTGTTCCAGCTCAATACAGTGACAAATCTGCAATCCAGCTTTATTCTCCCCAAAGTACCTCTGCACAAGGGCAACAGGAGACATTGCTTTAACCAAGCCCTAGTAGATAACCATGAATATTTACCAGGCTGCCAGGTTCTCCTGCTGTCTCAGCCAAATCCAACTATCTGAGCTTGAGCAGTGTATTTAACACAACAGGTTATATTCTGATTTTATTATTTCTATTTTCTTGGACACCAGTGGCTAGCAGCCAGAGAGCTGGCTCTCAGGGTATTCTGTGTTTCCAGGACTGACTGCATCATCACCAACAGACCCCAGCAGGGAGGAAAGGGGAAAAAATCCTTTGGTGCCAAATTGCAGACCTAGAAGCTCTCAGACTGAACTATCTGAACTCACAGAATGCAGGGCTCCACCACTTTAAACCTTTAGAATTCTGTGTAATTAAACGTGTCACTATTACTGAAAGTTGCAGAAATCCTGCAGCAGAAGCTGAGAAGCTCTCTGCCAGACAAATCAGCCCTGGTGGGGTACACACACCCCCAGCTAAGCCCCCCCCTCCACCAGCAGCTGTGGCAGAGGGAAAATGACAACAATGTCATTAATTGTGCCCAGGAGCTGCCTCTTACACACCAGCTCTCAGCAGATGAAGCCACAGGCTTGGGATGATGAGAAGCTCTTGTCATTCACCCCATTGTCACAGAGCTGATCAGTATTGCTGAGCAGTGGCTGCAATATGAATATTTATGGCTAACAATTCTGAAAACTCTTATTTTGGCTGGGCTTTAAAACCAGCTTCTAGATGACAAGAAGTTACAGGGTAGCCAGCCCAAACCCACACGGGGCGTGGTAATAATTTGAAATTACAACTTCAGCAAGCACTGGCAGCAGCTTTGTACTGAAATCCCTGAAATCCCCATCCCAGAAACTTGCCCAAGCACACAGAAGATGCCCAGAAGAACAGATGCCATGTGTGTACATAAAGAAGAAGCTGGAGAAAAGTCCTTCCCCACAAGCTGGCACACACACCTCCAGACTCCTGCCCGGGGACCACTCAACCTCTGGCAGAAGCTGCATTCCTGGAGAGGGCCAGAATCCACTGATCATTGCCAGAGGAGTTTGATGAACAAAACCTACAGCTGGAGTGAAGATATCCTTACAGATAACTAAAGAGAGAAATAGAAAGTGGATTATCCAGAAATGATGAGCACAGTGCAAGAATGTGGCATGACATTCAGGTGTTCTGTAGGATGCTGCCCTGGGTGACTGTACAGACCTAGTCCTACCTTAAATACCTATTAATAAACTGGACCTAGGCAAGAGTTTTTCTAAATAATTTTTAATCTGGTCTCCCTCCTCTGCCATGAACAGGTCAACTTTTGCATTCAGCTCCAGCTTTTTAAACTCTCTATACTGCTGGTTTGAATCAGTTTCACTCATCTGAATTTCATGCTATGCTCTGAACACGTCCTATGACATTTATCTTTCATTTCGTGGTCTGTACTGATACTCTTTTTATTTATTCTATCTGATATTCTCAAATAAAGCAGCGGATCTTCAAAAGAAATCTTCAATCAAAGTGCAGTTCCAACTAAATCGTGGTTCTGGCCAGGTTAAACATGTGACTGACCATCTCTAATGGAAAGATGATTCTGGAATATTTTGCTATTGGCCTCTAAAGGAAATTCTGGGGATTGATAGATTTCTATTTCATTTCTATTACCACCCATCTTCCTGGACTAAAATTTAATATTCTTCTTTTTAACAGAGCGTACTTTGATGTTGCTGGAAACTTCGGGTGCAGCTAATTCTGAAAGATTTAATGTTTATTTTTCCTTTTATCATCACTGGCTTGGAGATACCCATTTCTGCAGCTCTGAAATAATCAGGTGCTAACCCTGTCCCAGGAAAGCAGCTCCTGTGGGATGTTTTTGGGGGGCTGCCAGGAAATTTAAAGTGGTTCTCTGACTCCAGAAGGTGGTGACAGGAGGCACCACGGCCACCTCCAGCCTGCCCCACCAGCTGGGGGTGGCAAAACTGAGCTCCATCAAACCCACCCAGGCAGAGGCACCTGGGAGATGAGCATTGCCATTTCCCATGGCCTGGGAGTGCTGAGAGGATAATCCTGTTACGTTTCTGAGTTGCTAACATATGAGTTTTCTAGCCAAATAAGCACTGCTAAGAAGAAGAAAACTGGAATAAGCCATTATACCTGGTTTTGCTACAGGGACCTTCACTGAACTCTCCGGATTTCCATCTGCTGAATGTGATGTGTTTATTTCCTGAGCTTTTAGGGCATTGAGAATTTTTATTGATTTTTTATTTTGAGTAATTTATAGGGTATAGTGACAGCCTAACAATAACAGGTGTAAGCGGATTAGCATCAGCCATTCTTCCCCTGACATCCAGAGTCCAAAGACCTCATCAGGGCAGATTTTTAGAGGATTTTTAGTCTGAAGGAAGCCACACTGGGGGGTGTCAACATGTCCTGGTGTCCCCACAAGAGGGGCTTGGGCAGGAAGATCACTGAGCCTGCAGAGACCATTCCAGGGGACACCATGCCCAGAGGGCTGGGTCTGCCTCCAGGACATGTTGAGTCAGTGCCTTACTAATCACTTAAAAAGGAAGAGATCTTTTCATGTGTTTTTCTTGAATGTCTGCTTTGAAGTGCTGATCCAGCCAGGGTCTGACCTCTCAAAATCATGCGAGTACAAATTTACTTCCTTGGCTTCATTGAAGTCAATTCACTCTTCCACTATTTATCAGATTTAATAAGACTTTTAAACTTAGCAGCATCACTCAACCTGAAGGAGAACTCTTCAAAGGATTTGATGGCAATTACCATTCCCTCCTCAGTCCTATTAGCACGTTTGGCTGGGTTCAGGTTTTACATCCTCCCCTGCACAAATGGAAACTGAACATGTGGTGCAGAGGGCAGCATTCACTGGTGAGTCCAAAAGCCAACTCCAAAATAAAAACAAGATTTTCTCTAAGTAAGGAGACATTTGTCCCTGGGCTGTGCCCAGGATGGCCCTATGTAATATGCCTGTTTCTAGGAATAATCCCAAAACCTGTCTGGCTGTAGTCAGAAGTTTGGGAGCAGGCTGGCAGCAGGGCCATGCACACCTTACCAAGTGTAACAGCCCCTTACACAGGACCAGGACAAATTCTCCAGGTTTTTTGGAAGTGTGCTGCTATCCCCTTCTGCAGGATTTTGCTGTAGCATGTAGCTATCTCCTTGTGGGGCTGTCAGCAGGATTAGTCTGATTTTCTTTATTTTTACAGCATATGGACTGATTCACCAGAAATCAGCTGAAGACCCATGAGCAGGTACCCTCAGACTCATCTCTCCCTGGCTGGGATTATCTGAACTGCTCTCAGCATCAAGAAAGCTTTGGTTACTTTAATTGCAGGAAACTCTTCAGTTCTCTACACTGAGCACCCATTTCCCACCCTTTCAGCACAGATGGCTTTCCCATGGGGGAGCAATGGACAAACACTGCATCTACTGCTGATGAGAGTTTATTCATCCCTGGCTGTTTAAACCTTATTTTCCATCCAGGACACATATGGGCTGGCTAGCAGGGATCCAGCTCTGATGAGCAGGTTTATGATTTCATGGTATTACCCTGCTCAGATTACACTTGTTTCTGTCTAAGGGAGGATTTCTGCAAAGACAGACGTGTGTCTTCTATACACAGACATATGAAATACAAGAATTTCAACAAGCAATAGAGGATTTCTCCAAAATTCCCATCAAATAGATGGCTGCAAAGAGCTTCAAGGAGGAATGAAGCCGTTTATAGACCAGGTATGAGATAAGAGCCTTTAATTAAGCATTTGAAACCCAGCTGATGGCAGCCCCAGTACCAGTGAGCATTTGCATAGAACCTCAAACTGTGGGAGAGGAGATGATGACAGGTGATGGCAATTTCATGTGTTACCCACAGAAAATAGAAGCATGTGCCTTCTGAATTAAAAAAAAAAACAACCAACCAACCAACCAAGCCAGAAAACCTTAGGGAGCCATTTTTCTATCCCCTTCTCCTCCTCCATCTAGCCAGGAGTAACTCACCAGCAAACACACCAGCCAATTAATTCTGGACACACTGCAAGAAAGAAATATCAGCCAACAACCTTTTTCTGGTGACAGATTTCTGCCATTTCAGTGGTATATAAAAAGGACAGCAATGCATATCTGTGTTTCTCCAAAGCAATAGAAGGGGCCAACTCATTATACATCCTCTCCATCTTCATCCAAAGAGCAGCTGCTTGTCCTGCCCACTCCACACTCAGCCATGGCCAGTCCATCAGCTGGAGCCAATTTGGAGCAAGCTCTGCTATCCAGTGCCCAAAGGCACCCGCGGAACTTGGACTGCTCCTGCATCAAAAGGCCCTGATACAACAGAAAGGGCTGAGAGCAGAAAAGCAGCATTTATTACTTCTGCCTGTTGTACAGAGAGATTCTGAAAACTTATGAGCAACACGGATTAGTCTCAGGAACTTTAAAGTTCAAGTCATTATTCATGTTCTTTTATACATTTTCTGGAGGCTCATACAATTTTTTTTTTTTTTTTTTTTTTGCAAAGCAGATGAATCTCTGTTCAAGGTTTACCCAGAGGCACAATGATCTCTGCCAGCCAGATACAGATGAGCACCCGGAGCATCAATAACACCCCGTCAGTTATGACTACAGAAGACAAAGTGCTTATTCTAATATGGATCACAATAAAAAAGCATAGATCATAAAACCTGGTCAAGAAATTTGATCACTGAATAAGGCAATAGCTTTGAAATATATCTGCTCCACACACAATCTTAAAATCCCTCCCCAGACAGTTCAGGTTGCTAAATTGCAAGTCCCTGGTGAATCCCTAAAGATGAGGGGGTAAGCCATGGAAAATACCCTTGCATGGCACCCTGATGGGGTTAAGCAGCACAGCTAAAATTTGGTTATGGCAGTGCAGGAAAACCAGACCCTGATACAGATACACGACAACTTTGATTTCAAATTCTGAAAAATAAATTTATACCTATGTGTTGAAGACCATTTAATGACATGGAAAATTAGTTTCTCTGAATTATCTTGTTATTGAATCCTTCTGTTTATGAGTATAAGAACCCAACAAAGCCCAAGAGCTGCTTGCCTGAGATCTTTGCTACCTTTACACTGCAAATGATAAAAGCTGTGTCCCTGTGGCCACCAGAACTGCCCCAGCTGTGGTTTCAGGCATGCAGGGACTTCCACCAGTCAGGACCAGTCAAGGTCAGGGCTCAGACTGGGACAAGCCCATGGGTAGGATGCTGACAGTAACTTCTTTGTAGGCAAACCCCTGGGGTTGCTCATCTTTTGGTTATCATTTGCTGGAAGTGACCAGGATTCCCAGCCTGCCTTGTCACCTCTCCAGAGGGGAGGCAGAGAGGAGACATCAGCCAAGCTCTGGGGCATTGGTGGCATCACCTCTGCACAGAGACAGGGAAACAGAGAGGCAAGTGGAGGATGGAAAGGGGTTTGAACTATGAGAAAGGAAACTCCAAGGACTTGAGCCTGGCTGAAGGGGAGAGGCAGCAGCTCATGGAGCCCTGTAAAGCAGTCCCACTTTACAAAGTCAGACTCCAAATTCCTCTTCCTCAGAAACCTAATGTCACCTAAATGCTGGAGTGACAAGTGTAATAAAAACAACACTATAAAATGCATGAAGAATTTTCTTTCCCAAATATCAGATTTTAAAAGCAAAATAAACATTAATTCTCTGCTGTCCTGCCAGTGACACTGATGTGATTCATGGCTATTCAGCTGCACAAGGCTATGTTCTTTCCTTTGAGAAAAAGAATATACATCTTCAGATGAGCTATCAAATGGCTTTATGATTAATTCTGTGTTATCCTTGAATTTAATGCCAATGGGTGGGAGGAAAAGAGGAATATCCCACAGAAGAGGAATAGTTCATCAGACAAACTCAGAAGCTCCCCAAGGTCAATCTCAATGAGTTTCTTCCCCATCCCTCCTGCAGACGTGCTGCTCCTCCCCCAGTGCCCTGGGGATCTGGAAAGCACTGGAACATGGGGCTGGCAGCTGCTCCCTTTTTGCTTCCCTCAATCCTCTGCAGAAATCTAGGGTTTCCTAATACTGAGTTTTTCAATTTCAACAGTCATGGAAAAGTCATTTTTGTTTGGTATGAGTTCAAAATTAAAGAGTCTATGAGGCTGATCCAAGCATGGAATTTTAACAAAAAGCAGTAAAAGATTTTATATCAGCTCCTATTTGCACAGACCTCAACTGAAGCACTGCTTGCCCCAGCCTCAGGAGGTTCCCCTGCTCTGATCCCTTGGTTGTGCCCTGTTAGGAAGCATCAGGCCAAACCAAATGGATCAGTAGCACTGACAATATGGGAGGCCTCTTTTTTTTTTTTTTTTTTTTTAAGTCCCTGTTCTTATGAAAAAGGCCCTGACCAGAGTGGGAAGTTGTATTTACAGGAACAACAGGGCCAAGGGCAGCTCTGTCCCCTTGCCCTGCACCCAAGGGACCTCAGGTGGGGACCCCCAGCTTCCAGCCTGGGAGGTGTCACCCACTGGAGAGCCAGGGCAGTATCAGTTCCTGTGAGGATGGGGATTTGGTTTTCCATGTTGTCACCTGTGTGCTAGCAGCTGGATGGAGGCTGCCAACCCCTCCACCAAGCCCAGGAGCTGTCGCATCAGGTTAAGGCTCACTGAATGCTGCTGACAGCCTGGGAATGAATATTCATGGCCATCATTCTGCAGCCTGCACCCCATAGAGGCACTAGCTAAAAATAAATAAAGAAAAGAAAATTACAAAAAAGAATCTAACCTGGTCCCTCAAGCCTGAGTCACAAATTGCTGTCGAAATGAAAAGTGTTGAAAATAGCCAGGGTGTCAGGCAGGGTGTCAGGCAGGGTGTTTGTCAGGCAGGGTGTTTGTCAGGCAGGGTGTTTGTCAGGCAGGGTGTCTGTTTGTCAGGCAAGGTGTCTGTTTGTCAGGCAAGGTGTCTGTTTGTCAGGCAAGGTGTCTGTTTGTCAGGCAAGGTGTCTGTTTGTCAGGGAGGCAGGGTGTCTGTGTGTCAGACAGGGTGTTTGTGTGTCAGGCAGGGTGTCTGTGTGTCAGGCAGGGTGTCTGTTTGTCAGGCAAGGTGTCTGTTTGTCAGGGAGGCAGGGTGTCTGTGTGTCAGACAGGGTGTTTGTGTGTCAGGCAGGGTGTCTGTGTGTCAGGCAGGGTGTCTGTGTGTCAGGCAGGGTGTCTGTGTGTCAGGCAGGGTGTTATCCTGGGTGTCCCTTGGGACACTTTGCTGCTGGCCCAGGGTAAGAGCCCAGGGCTGTGGGGAGGCAGAGGCAGAGCTGGTGCAGCATTTTCCACCTTCCTGGAGGTGCAGAGGAAAGAGCAGAGGTGCTGGGGGTCACTCTGACCCCATCCAGCTCCTAAGAAACTTGAGAGTTGCCTCAGAAAGCTGAGGCTTTTTACTTGTTGTGACTCAGGATCCAGCAGAAGTCAAGGTCAAAGCAGGAATGGCCAGGACTTTCTGCTCTGTAAATTGGCTTCTGCTGCTGCCTTGCTCTGGGGGAGAGGCTGAGCAGCCAAGGGAAAGTCTGCTGAGGGCACAAATGACCCAAACCCAGGAAGGGTTAAAGCCCCAAGGACTGTGAGGATGTAACAAGTCCAGGGCAATCTGCAGGATGACAGCAGAGGCATCAGCATCCTACCAAAGACACATTCCTGTGAATTCTGGAGGATTCCTGCACCGATTCTGCAGGGATTCAGCCTGGGAAGGCTGTGTCAGGACAGACTGGGCTGCTCAGCCCCTCCTACTGCTCATTACAAGGGGAGTCCTGGGCAGGGTGAAACCAGAGGGGAAATCTAAGGGTGTGAAGGAGACCTTCGTGTCCCACCGGGTGTAAAATCACTGTCCCAACAGTGGCTGTACTTGGAAAATTCACTGAATGTTCCTCACTACCCCAGAAGAACTGAGGAAACAAAGAAAGTTGTTTGTGTCAGTAATGAAAAATCAAAAAGATGGGATGGTTGAATTCAAGAGGAAATAAATAACAGGGTACCTGTAGACATGGAATTGGAAAGAGAAGAGTAGGAGACACGAAATCTGACACTGTATCTGTCTTGCTGTATGTAGAGCATTAGCTATTTCTAACGCAAAATTAATTTTACTTTTGACTTATTTTGATTCGCTCAAAAAAAGCCCACCTCTCATAGAATAAAACATGTCAATTCAGTGACAGCATTGAGACATGCATGGAGAAGAACCTGCCAGAAGTAATCAAGCCATTCCTTTGAAAGTCATTTGCTTTTGGGAAAAAAACCCCAACAAGTGAAATAGAAATTAGTGGTCACGCTACAAATTGCTAACACATGAATTAGAATTACATAAAACACCTCTAATTTAAGTTGTGTTTATTCCATTTTGCTTATGATATAATTATTCTATATCTTCCAGCCCTAGAAAGAAATGATTTAATTTCTCCAGCCTGCATTCCAGATAAAGCAATGAGTTAGGAAGCTATGGAATATGTATGTTAATCAGCTCGGCTGCTGCCCAGGCCATTACCAGCTCCATTCATTTGTTTCCTGGTGTCATACTTGATTACACATTTTTAGAACAGATTACTGCAATAATGGGGGGCAGGCAGGCAGATCCCCTGCTGCCAGTGCCCTTGGATCAATCTCCTGCCTGCAGGTGAAATATATTTTGCTAATAAATATCCAGGCAGCTTTATGTTGCCTGTAACTTTTGGAAATCATTTAATACCAGTGACCCCAAAGAGAGGGAGGTGGAGCTTTGAGAACAACCTGAAGAAATGCCACTGAGAGGGCAGATGGAAGCCAGGGTGGGTTTTACTTGAGACAGCAACCATGAGGACTTTAATGATTTTTTTTTTCTTAATTCAGCACCCTTTGAAAGGAAAACTCAGCCCAGCCTCAGAGCCAGGATCTCCAGGGATGTGCTGGTGGCTCCAGCTTTGCCCTGGGACTGCCTGCTGGGGTTGCAGCTTGCTGATGATTTTTTTGTGGTTTAAAACCATCCCAAGCAAAGTCTCCTGGTGAGCAGGGCTGCACATAGTATCAGGACAGTGGTGCTGAGAGGGCTGCTCCTTCTGGCCTCTTCAGCAACAGGAAAAAAAATAATTAAAAAACCCAAACAAACAAACCAACCACAAAAAGCTCCCCATGAAACAAACTAACAAAAACCCCAAACAAAGCCACCAGATGCTGCAAGCCATCCCATGAACTCCACCTGTGTGCACAGAGCACATGTGCAGTGAGGAGCTTCCCTTCAATTAGTGCCCTTCTCTCAGTAATTACTGCACTTGTTCTGAATTAGGAGCTGTGCATCAGCTGACAAGGTGACTGATTGGAAGGATTTATTCCCACTCCAGCTTCTGCTGTCTGGCTTTGGGTGCAGCAGCCTGTCCTGGGGATGTACAGCCCCGGGGTGCCCCTGGCTGGGACACTCCTAAAATGCTCTCTGTGTGCCCAGGTCATGGCCAGGTGTGTTTTACAGAGACTGGGCTAATTATTAACATCTAATTAATTTAGATAGTCATCTAACTTTGGCTCAGGTTGCCCAGAGATGCCCCAGTCCTGGACACATTCCAGGCCAGGTTGAAAAGGGGTTGAAGATGTCCCTGGGCACTGCAGGGGGTGGCTAGGTGGCCTTGAAAGGTCCCTTCAGCACAATCCATCCTCTGATCCCATGAACTTCCAAACCCATCTACCCCTTGTAGATCATTCTGCCAGATGTCCCAGAGCTGCCTCATCCTCTGCCAGCTGCTGGGGTTGCTGGAGGTGTCTGTCAGTGCTTCCACTGCAGATTCCACCATCATTATCTAATTCCCTTTTCAAGTGCAATTTTTGGAAACAAACTTCTGGGTGACCCCTATTTGCCTCACTGCTTGGCTCTGCTTCTCTGTGCTCTGGCCCAGGTTTAGCAAGGAGCAAAGTGCTGTGTGTTTGGTACCTCCTGAGCAGCACTCTCAGGGTCACACCAGCAGGGCTGATCTCCAATAAAGCAGCTTCACCCCTCTCAGATGTTTCTTGCTGCATTAAGGACACGTTACACCACGCAAGTGCTGTGCACAGCCACACGTGCACACCAGGGAGCTTTTGGAAAATCTCTTTTTCCAGCTTTTCCCAGTTCTTACATTGTGCCCAGCCATGCCTGATCTGCCTCTTTGCATTCCCCTTTTTCCCCAGGGGACCTGGCAGTGATGTGGGTACAGGTCAGGGTAACAAGATCCTCTCACACACCCGTTTCCACGGCAGGAGGAATAAAATCCTGACACAGAACCTTTTCACGGAAGCTTTTTTCCAGGTGAAATGTGAGCAGATTTGGTGGGGAGGAGCTAATCCCTTCAGGGTGCATTGAGCTGCATCCCCAGGGAGCAGATCGAGCTGCGTGTTCTGCAGAGCTCACCAACTGCATTAAATCACCTTTCCTGGGCTGCACATCTCCGGACTGGCTCCCTGAGGCAAACAGGAGCCTCAGCAGGAATTTCAGGCACTTTCCCCTGGTGACCCCAGCTCGGGGGAGCTGCCCGATGGGGTAGAGCACAGGGTGAGGTGCCTGAAACCCCTTCTGCCCCAAGCCCTGGGACAGCACAGCCCCATCCTGCCAGCACAGCCCCATCCTGCCAGCACAGCCTCAACCTCATCCTGCCAGCACAGCCCCATCCTGCCTGGCAGCCTCAGCCCCATCCCTCCTGTGAGCAATCCACCCATCTGCTGAGCCAGCAGCAGGAAAAGCCTTGCAGACATCCCAAACATCCCTCTCCTGCTCCCAGCCAGGCTGCTGCTGCCCAGCTGCTCACAGGGGCTCTGGCTCCATGTACCTTTTACACTGTGTTGTAATTTCTCATTTCCCTCGGGAGCTGGGAGGTGACCCAGGGCTCTTTTCTTCAACGTTCACTTTTATTCAACCAAAACTCAACACCACAATCCAGCAGCTGAACCCGTGCCCCTGAGCAGGGTCCCACTGCTGCCCAGCACTCAGCATCTCCTCTCTCCAGGAGCTGAACTGGGGCTTTCTCACCATTAAACATCCTGGAAAGCTGCTGGGGCTCCATGGGTGGCAAGGAGGGACAGAGCAGAGTAAGGACCTAGTGAGCATCTGCACTCAGGTGATGCTCTGGAGGGCAATGCTCTCTGGAGGGTGATGCTCTGGCCAGCAGGTGGGAAGGGCAATCAGATTACTTCCAAATCCAGTATTTTTGTAGCACAAAAAAAAAAAAAGCCTGGTCCTGCTCTCTTGTCTCACTGAACCCCATTAAAGGATTAACAAGGAAGAGGTGATTTTCAGGAAAAAAGCACCCAGGGTTTCTGTTAAGCCTATAAGCCCAACCAGATCAGCAACACCAGTGGTAATAAAATATCTTCCTGGGAGCCTCACGACCAAGATTAAAGCCATTAAGCAGCCACAAGATTAAGGAAATTACTTCCACAAAGCATAATCTGTTGTCCTTTCCGGCCTTGGCTGAGCCACACAGTCAGTCTGGGAAACTTATTTTCTCCTACCAAGAAAAAAAAAATGTTGACAGCGATGTTTTTTTGCACAAATGAGAATTTTCAGTGATAACAAAATCTAATTCTCTCTGCCCTGGCCCCTGCAGGACAGTGACCACCAGGTGGATGTTGGAAGCCACAAACCCCCCAAGCCTGGGGTCCCTGCCTTCTGCTGCAGGGTGGGGGAGCCTGGACCCCCCCTCCTGCTCAGTTGCACTGCCCTGAGCACCTGGGGATCACAGACCTGCACTTTGTAACCAGCTACAGAGAAAAAACATGTTTCTGGCATGAAACAAACTCCATTTGGATTTGACTGAAACAGCAACAAATCTACCCAGAGATACCCAGACCAGATGTGGCCTTCTCCAAGGCAGAGTGCTTCACCCAGCTCTGCTCAAAGATTAAATATTTATTCCCTGAAGTTTATTAGATCAATGGCCATGCACAAATTTGTGGAATTAATATGCAAGTAATCGTACAATTTAAATATATACAGCTTTATATCTATAGAGATATATCAGAAATATTCTATTCCTGAACAGCAAACTCACTGCTTGCAAATGTAAAATACCATTAAAAAAAAGCACATTTTGGTTAAGCTGCTGGCCTGGCACCTGCATCCCCACTGCCATGGGGGAGCTGTCAGAAGCTGCATTTCCCAGCAACATCCCAGGTGTCTTCCCAGGGCAATTCCCTCAGGGTGGGAAGTTTTGCCCCCCAACCCCAGTTTGCAGCTGTTGGGGGAGGACATTGGAGGTACAAAGCAAATTACATTTAGGTTTTTAACTCCTGTTGGAGCCATTTTGTTTGGACTAGATTATTTTAAAGGACCTTTCCACCCTAAGTGATTCTGTGACTTTTTTTCCTGCTGCTGCTGGGAGGGTGAGCACCACACAGCTCCCTCCACCCTGCTGGCCCAGAGAAGTGACCCCTGATTTACTGCAGCCAAGGAGCAGGCTCTGCCATGGTCAGTTAACCAGAGAGGGGAGGTGGGAGAAGATTCCCCATGGGCCAACAAGGGTTTTCCATCACTTTGGTGGTTGAAATTTGCATTGCTCTCCTGTCCAGCCCACTTTTATTGGTCTTGTGTCCCTTTGGGAAGCAAAGGCTCCATCACCATCTGCATGGCTCCTACCAGACGTGTTCCTTCCCAGCTGAGCTGCCCTGCGTGGCTCCTCCATAACCTTTCCTGTTGGAAATCCTGATGAGGAAGTTTGTGGGATGCTCATGAAAGCACAGATGAGATTCCTGGCTGGAGCAGCAGACAGGGCAACAGGCACTGCAGTCCTTTTCTAAAGACACCAAGCTCTTTTACTGCTAAAAATATTTTGAATGCAAATTCAATTCACTGCCTGTGTTTCTGGAAATTATTTTTAGTAGGAAAACCAACTCAGATGTACTGGAATAAGGAGCCATATCTGGGATAGCAGCAATGGAGAGTGACCTGCAGGCTTGGACATCCCCTTTGCACCACTATCACCGTGCTGCAGAGCTCCTAAAGCAAGCCCAGATAAATTACAAACCATTATTCCTTTTATAAGGAAGGATGCCCCACATCCAGGCTGCAGCTACCAACCCAGCCAAGGGATGTCTGCAGGATCTGCAAAAGATTTACCATCAGTGGAGAGCACTTTGGAAGGAGCTGGCTTTGCTAAACAGCTTGGCAGTTTGGGAACAGAGTATCCTTTTTTTTATCCCCCAAGCATAAATTACCAGCTATAACACACAATTGCTGCCAGAGAGGGGAAAACAAAAGTCAAATGAGTTAAACTGTAAACACAAACACTTTTTGAAAAAGATAAGTGTGAAGTAAGTGAACCAAAACTGCCTTAAACACAGGGGAGAGTGGATAATCGAGTTCAGGAATTAAAGTGAAAAAATAGGAGACAAAGCTGAGAAGGACATCCACTGAGCAGCATACCAAAAGATCAGGAAAGTCAAGTCAAGGATAATCCAGTCCCAGCAGGATTTGTGCAAAGTGCTGTTCTCTGACTACAAACTCCCTGCCCAGCCCTGTTTCTGCCTCTCTCTGTCGGTTTTGCCTGGCTGATCCCTGCAGTCTCACTCTCCTGCACGGAGACTTCTTCAGGATGAGCTGGGAAAGAAGGGGAACTTGGGATGGGCTATGGTGGAGACACCAGATGCTTTTGCATGGCAGGATCCTGCCCTGAGCACACGCAGGGAACCAGCAGCTTCCAGCCAACAGCTCATCCAACCCCAAGGAAAAACTCAGCTTTGGTGATGGGATTTAATCCCACGTTTACTGGAGGGGCTCTGGCTGTGTTCAGGGCAGCAGGGGCAGAGGTGACCAAAGGACAGGACCAAGAAGATGTAAGAGCTGCCTGTCCTTCAGCCTTCCCATACTCTCCAGCCATCCCTCTCCCTTCCAGTCTCCATTTCACTGATTTTCTGTGGCTAGATGGAGGAGAAGAGCACCCTCTGTTTCACCAAAACCTGGGAGCATTCCTCTGAATTGCTGGGAAGATGCAGGGATGCAGTGTGAGGGTGCACTCTATATTTTCTTATTAAAAGCATCATCTCAGAAGAAGAGGGAAGAACCAGAGCTATTGCATGGCTCATCTTAGACTGCCCTTAGCAGCCCCAGAGACAGCCATGAAGATTGCTTTAGAAATTATTCTTGCTGTGGAGCATCAACTAAAGGTGGCTCAATTTATTCTTATTTTTTAAAACTACAGTGATGCTACTAATCCATATATCCAGTATATATATGTATCGTATATTCCTCTGCTGTAAAGGAGGTGTCAGACCTCAGCTCTAAACCCAACACATGGGCTGGGTAATTATTGTCACTCACAGCAGTGGCTCAGCCCATTTAATATAGTAGATATATTTAGCATAGCAGACAGAATAAATGTTTGTTTATAGAAATAGAAATAAAATCCATGTGGAAAACCATCTGTTTCTGTCATCACTGTCAGAAGGCACTGAGTTAACTACCAGCCACCAAACCATCAGCTTTGCCATGGCTTTGCATCTGTGCCATTAAAATCATTGAGGACATCAGCCCCAGCAGCCTCTCCAGTTGGTTTTGCTTAGCTTGGCTCTTTTCTATTTAACTGGGAATCAGATTGGAGCTGGCCAGACCAAAAAACCTAACATTTCTGGTTCCCATGGACCAAAATCAGCTTTTTGCTATGCCCATGCACTCAGGGAATAGTCCCCCAGATGTTCCAGGAGAGGAATATATTGATTTTTTGCCTTAAGGTACAGGTCCCAGCTGTGCCAGCCAACCTTACAGCTTGCTGGTGGCCATTGCACATCCCTCCTTCTGCCCTCCTGTGCCCCACACAGCAGCTCCAGCATCTGCAGCCACCCCCAGCACAAGGGGGAAGGAAGAGCCTTAGTTTGTGGTTTAGTTACTCTGCTACAGGGGCTTTGCTTAAACTTTTAGAAAAACTACAACAAAAAAAAAGAGAAATTGACAGAAAAAACCTCATTCATGCAGTTCAGGGAAACTGTGAGCAGAATACTCATGCTCTTAATTTCAGTATTTGAATTAGTAGCTTGCATTTTGTTTTAAATTAAAGCGTCAAAATAATTATTATTTTGCTTGCCTAAAGCAAATACTTTCATGTGAAAGCTGTACACTGCTCTGCTTTTTCTGAGGCAACCTGGGGCAAGGGAGATTTTGGTGCAACAGCTTCAAAAAGTTGTCATGCTAGAAAACTCTTTGTTCCCAGCAACTGCAGAGACTTCAGCCACAGACAGAGGGGGAGAAGCTTTGAAAGATTTCCTCATTTTAACTCAGCCCATGGGGGTGTAAGTGGGCAGGGACAGCAGGAAAGAACCCCTGGGGGTTGCCAGAGCTGAGAACAAGGTCTGCTTGGGATCACAGAATCCCTTTGGCTGGAGGAGACCTTTGAGAGCACCAAGTCCAAGTGTCACCCCAGCAGTGCCAGAGCCATCCCCCCCCCCCCGTGTCCCTCAGCACCACTTCTCCAGGGCTTTGAAATCCCTCCAGGAATGGGAACCCCACCCGTGCCCTGGCAGCTTTTTCCAGGATGAAATTGTTCCCAGTATCCAACCTAAACCTCCCCTTGAACAGCAGCAGAGAGGGAGGGTTTGGTCTTTAAGAATGAGGCTGTTTCAGTGCTGAGAATTATTTCATCTTTTCTGCAAGGCAGCTGAACACTCGGGAAACCTGTGGCTTCTCCAAGAGAAGAAAGAGAGGAATTTATAATTTGCAGGAGTTAAAGAGCAGGAGGATGTCCCACAGGACGTGCTCCCACCCCAGGATGCTGCAGATGACAAGTGGGATCAGCACAGACCAAACCACCTCAGCAGTGGAGTTTTTCAGGGATGTTTGATGGGTTTTTTTTTTTTTTTTCCCCCCACTTCTCAGCAGGGGATGAAGGGATGGCCAGGTTTCAAAGCTGCAGTAATACACTCAAAAAAGAAGAATAAGATCCAGCAGAAGCAGGCAGCAAACCTACCCTTCAAACCTACCCTTCAGCTTCACCCTGCCCTGGGGGGGAGAGGGGAGAAGGGAGAAGGGAGAAGGGAGAAGGGAGAAGGGAGAAGGGAGAAGGGAGAAGGGAGAAGGGAGAAGGGAGAAGGGAGAAGGGAGAAGGGAGAAGGGAGAAGGGAGAAGGGAGAAGGGAGAAGGGAGAAGGGAGAAGGGAGAAGGGAGAAGGGAGAAGGGAGAAGGGAGAAGGGAGAAGGGAGAAGGGAGAAGGGAGAAGGGAGAAGGGAGAAGGGAGAAGGGGGACCCTGCCCAGGAGGGCTCTGACCAAGCTGGAAGGGTTCTGACAGCTCCAGGGGTCCCAGGCAAGGGAGGAAGAGAGATGCTTTTCTCCTGGATCCTGCTCATAACCACCACACATTGGGCCCCTTCCTGGGGCTGAGCAGGACCAGGATCTCAGCAAAGAGATGTTCCCCTCCAGCAGGATTCAGTGAGGAAAGGGAAGAGCAGAGAAACTCTCCCGTGGTCTGTAGGTAACGGGATTTAATTAAGGCCTGAATTTCACCTTCAGCCTCCTACAAAAACTTATGAATGGATTAAACACCTTCAATCTCCTTTAGGCTTAGGAGGATGAAATGGCAACAGAGTGGAAAGCAGCAGCCTCACAGGTTGTGTCCCCACAGCCAGGTCCTGAGCAGTGGTCCCAGGCTCCCCCCTCAGCTGCTCCTTCAGCCCCTGGGTGCTGCAGGGAGGGGACTTCCCCCTCTTGGTGACATTGCAGCTGCTCTGATCATTCCTGGCAAAATATTTGCAGGTTTTCTTTAAAAACATAAACATTTTGTTGCCGTTTGTAAGATCTGTGCACGTTAGACACTCCAGGCTCTTGCTGATAATGTTTGAATTATTAAATTTAGGTCTTATTCTTTATTATTTAGGTCTTATTCTTTTAGGAGGAAAAACCAAAAAACAAAATTATTTCTTATACAAACAAAACAGGGGCCTTGAAAGCCTCAGCCTACCCTGCCTGCAATCACAGCCCTTTCAGATGGAGACACTCGTTATTAAAAATGCTCTTTAAAGTCAAATTTATTTTTGTTTTTCATGCAGTGCTTGTTGCAGGCAGGAACACTGCCAGGGTAAAGCTTTCCTCTGCAGCGTAGGAAAAGGAGGAATACATATTAACAAGACATTTTGCTTCCCCAGGTGGAGCCTGGAGGTGATGAAGAACGAAGCCTCCAAGCCGTGCCCCTTGAAGCCCTTTTATTTTGTTGTGTTTGAGGAGGAGCAGCCCGAGGAGGGGTGAGGGGAGGTTCTCCTGTCAGGAAGAAGGGTGTTGGAGTTTAAACCTCCCCCCAGTTGCCTGCTGCCATGAAAGCACCAGCAGAAGGGATGTAACAGGGGAGCTGCTCTGGCTGAACACAGAATATAAAATTACTGACAGAAGATGGTGTTAAGAACAGGGTTGATAAACACTGGGAACTGCACAAAAGATCTACTAATATAGAAGGAAAACCTCTTTTGGTTGGTGAATTCTGAAGGGGCTTGTTTCCCAGCTGATGATAGCTGAAGAGAAATAGATTCCAATGGGTAAAGGTGAAAAAAAATTAATGTAGAAAGATAGAGTCTGGTCCTTACAGCACAGCAGCTCCTGGGGAGGCAGCAGTAGTAGAGACTCTCCAACTCAGCCAAAAAGATGTTTGAAATTTGTGTCTCAAGCCAGAATGAGAACTCCCAAGGACAGATATTTCTTCTCTCTAGAGAAATAACAAGCTCAGAGCCTGCCTATGAAACACAGGCTGAATCAGCAAAGCAAGTCCATACCTTTTTTTATCAGAAGCCAACTCAGAAAAAATCAACTAGAGAAGACACTGTGATATATCTTGACAAATTATTCAGTCTTATAAACAGAAAGAGAAGAAAAGGGGGGTGTGCTGTGATCTTCAGTGGAGAGGACAGAACAGCTGTCTAACTGCAGTCTAAAAAAAAAAAAAAAATAAATCAAAAATCCTTCATTTTTCTCCCCAAAGACAAAGCCTGCTGAACACCCGAGCATGGAAATACAATAGATCAGAAATGAGTTGTAAGCAACCCCACAGGCTTTTGATAGGAACAGAATCCAGAGAGCCTTAAGGAGCAGAAGCAGCAGGAGGCTGGGGAGGCTCAGAAGGATGGAGAACAAAGCCAGGGGAGCAGCTCCCAGCTCCAGAGCTGGACTGGGGCAGAGCATTGAGGGGGTTTAATTTTTTTGTTTGTTTAATTTTTTTTATTTTTTTTTTTTTTTTTTTTTAGCAATTTGCAGGCATGAGCCTGGGCTGCGGAAGATGAGGAGGACTGAGCCCATTTTGGGAAGGGTGGAGAGGTGGAGGGGCTGGTGCAGGAGTGGTGGGAAGAACCAGGCAGATCCAGGGCAGAACCAGGCAGGAGGTGGAAGTCCAGGCTCCATGGCAGGGTTTACATGGCCTCCCCCAGCCCTGGTTAAAAGGCAGAAAGTGATAACCTGGCAGGTGGGATGAGTAACACTGGGAAAGCTTTAACAATAAAAATTGAGATCAGGCACCTGGGGATTAATTTGTGCTGAAACTAAGGTGACCATCATGCAGAAACATGAAAGGCTTAGATTTACCTCCTGTCTGTAACTGCATATGACTGTGCTGTGATCACTGCAAAAAACCTCCAGGGATAAGAAGCGGTGCAAGGAA
This sequence comes from Heliangelus exortis, assembly GCF_036169615.1. Classification (NCBI taxonomy): domain Eukaryota; kingdom Metazoa; phylum Chordata; class Aves; order Apodiformes; family Trochilidae; genus Heliangelus; species Heliangelus exortis. Next base: position 34,252,169 of record NC_092428.1, read on the forward strand.
AAGCCTGGAGAGAACTGCAAATGTTGGAGTTTGACCAGCACAGCCTGGGGGAGGGATGGCAGCACAGGGGCACCTCCTGCCAGCACAGAAAGGGCCCCTAAAGGAGGGGAAGAACCATTGTTGTGTGTTTTCTGTGGCTGGGTTTGGACTGAAAATCAGAAAAAAATAAATACTGTGAGCACAAAAGGGAGTAGAGCCTGGGAAGGCACCAGGCTCTCTGCAGGAGGTGAGATATAGAAGAAAGAAGAAGTGAAGCCACAGTCCCTGATGTCTTTGCCATTTTCCAAATCTGAGCAGCTACAAACCAAGAGGCAAAGTCTGACTCTGATGTTGGCAGGAACATCAACAAAGCTCTGTCCCTGCACATTCATTTAAGGTTATCAGGCAAATTTAACCCCCCAGCTCTCAGTGTCCTGTGGCTGCAGCCCAGCCAGCATCCAGTGGCCTCTTGCCCACACTCCAAACCTGGGTTCCCAGCACATTTCCATCCAGGAACCCCTTGCATTTACACAGCCACCTGTTTTACCTTGTACCTTGAAAACCAGGCCAACACCCACCAAAACCACCAAACCACAGACAGATGCAGGGCTCAGCACTCACATCTCCCCCCCATGCCCAGTATGGGATGCTTAAGGACAAAAAAAAAAAAAGTCCAGTTTATTGCAATTTTGATAAGCTCTGAAGCACTCAGGCAGGAGCAGACTGAGTCCCCAGTTTATGATCTCAAGGAAACTCCACAAACTCTCCAGCAGCCTCAGACCCCTCTGCAGAAATTCACTCCCAGTTGGTTTGTGTTTCCTGCCCTGTTTTCCTTCCCAGCACAGAGAGATTATTCAACATAACAACTTCAGGACAAGCAAATGGAAGAAAACCTTGAAAACCTGTCTGGCTCCACAACCACCCTGCCACAAGCAAACTCGCCAGAAGTGTTCATTATGAAAAGCATGTGGAGAGACAAGAGTCTGGGGTGTCACAGGCACTGCTGCAGAAATACAATATATAGATATTTCATTGACGGCTGGGAGGATAAATCAAGTTAAATTGCTCACAGAAGCAAACCCAAAGCATCTTGCTGTGAATCTAGAAAAGTAAATTCACAGTCTCTTGGGAACATTGCCATCATTTGTTTTCATTTCTGTGACTTCTCTTCATTTATGCTAGAGATTAGCTCTCCCAACAATGATCACAGCAATATAGAAACGTGTTCCCCGAGGAATGGGATGAAAGTAATATTTACCAAAGTAAAGCCAAGTGAAGAAATCAAAATAGGAAGACGTAAAAAAACCCCAAACAAACAAACCACAAACTACCTTGAAAAGGGAAACAAAGTTACTTGAACCATTATTGCACCACTAAACTCCTACCCCACAAGAAGCTAAGACTTGCTAGGAGGTCAAAAAGCAGAGAACAACCCCAAGCAAACCCTACAAAACTTGCCAGCAACAGTTCTTGTTGCACAAATTGCTCAGAATTTATTCATGAAGCACTTTTCATTTTTTGTAAAGACAAAAAAACCCCTGTAAAGTTTATCACATTTGTTTTTTCCTCCTATTTGTCTCACTTTTAGCCAAATCCAATCCTGCCAAGGACATAAAAAAACCAAATTACTCCTGAAAGAGCATTATGCAAGCCAAGAGATTATTAGTATTTTATTGGCATGTGAAGCCAACGTGCAGCAAGCTCCAGCCTTTGGCAGCCCCTTTCACTCCAGCCTGGCTCTAAATCCCAGCTTCAGGATTTCCAGCCCAGAGCCCCCAGGCACCCACCTGAGGAGCAGAGGAGGGAGGAACCAGGGAGCATCCCAGGAGAACAAGGGAGAGTTCAGCTGGAGGCAGGGAAGGCTCCACGGAGGAAGGGCAGGAAGGGCACAGGGGCTTCCAGGGAAATGGAGCCCAAGCACAGCCCCAGGAGCTCCCAGAGCAGCTCTGAAATCTGATTCTGCAGGTTTAGGGCATCAAACCAGCCAAGCAGGGGGATCACAGGCACCTGAGACCTCAGCTGGGAACAATCCCTCCTGCCAGGCTGGGGATGCCTTGGAGCTGCTGGGGACTCCTTTTAATCCTCTAAATGTGCCCAGTTTAATCTGCACAACTCTTTGAACAGAGAGCAGGACCTGGTTCAGTGCAGAACAGCAGTAAAAAGGGTGCAGGGGCAAAAGCTTTCTGTTTTGATAGCAGATTTTCTGGTCCTAAGAAATCCAATTTTCAGCAGTGCTGGAGGTTGTTGCTGGGGGGGCTTCACCTGCCCTGCTGCCCACATCCCAGACTCATTTCCAGCCCTGTCCCTTGCTGCTGATTCCATTGCCTTTCCTTAGCACTTTAAAACCTTCCAAAGATTTTCTTCCTCTTATAAGGATAAAGCAGACTACACTTATTCAAAGACTTGTTGAAGATTCTGCTTTAGCTTATTTGTTTGTCTGTTTAGTTTTTGTTTCTGAAGCACATTTTAAGTGCTCTTCTTCAGATTATTCTGTATTACTTTTTCATTTTTCCCAAGCATCAGAAAATACCTTTCATCTCCTTGATGATAAAAAACATCCAGCACACAAATGAAGACAAATTACCATTTAGGTGGGGAAAAAACAACATGACTCCTACCAAATAGAAATCTATAAATCTAATGAGTAATACCTTAAAAATCAGGTCAGCTGAGAAGATGATGATGAGCCCAGACAGAGGGGAGTGTGTCTTTCCTGCAGCATGAAGGAAGGAGCATCCTGATGGTCAGCAGAGCTGTGCTGCTTCTCTCCAGCCCTGGTATCCTCCTGCCTTTGAAGCCACAGCACTGATTTTGTCCTTGGTATGCTCAGAACTCCAGTTGGTGTTAGTGGAATTTGCACACAAATCGGGAGCTCTCTCTGCTTTTGTACCTCTCAAGTAAAACCCACAGGACCTGCACTATTTTAACCCAGCGTTTCAAAAAGTTGAGAAATGTAAAAAAAAAAAAAAAAACTGGAAATTTGGCTTAAAATATTTATTAATTAAAAAAATTAAATATTTATTTATACAAATATGATGAGAAAAATCTCATGCAGACTTTTCACGTACAGGAACATAACTGGAATCACACTGTGATGGTTTTACAGGAGAACTTCTCTCAGGAACTGGGAGGAAGGAGTGGAGCTGTGGCCCCAGAGCACCATCCACGGTGAGGAGAAAGCCACTTCTGAAACGCAGAGTTTTCCTATGGAACAAATGCCAAGATTTCCACACTCTTCACTGGATTAACGATTAATACCTTATTACTACTACTCAGAGAACTGGACAGAGACGTATGAGCAGGGGGTAATGGGTTCCTGCCACCAGACTCTAAACACTTCATGTTAATGCATAAAGTTGCCCAAAGATTGTTTTAGATAATTCCCCTAAATGATGAAAATATCTTGAGATCGTTATGGATGGCATCTGCTTCTGCTTAATTACAAATCTGCACTGGATTCATAATTTGTGTATATTACAAGTGATTTGCATAATTAAAACAATTAAGGGATTGACATATCATGGAAATTAGAAATGCATCAAACTCTGGATGTTGTACAAAAGAGAGCTTCAATATGAAACATTAATTCTTTGAGAACAAAATATCCTTCAGATTCCTGCAGAACAACCTCCACAAATTCAACACACGGTCAATAAACTCCATTTAGAGAAAGTTTTTCCCAGGATTTCCACTTCCTTCTCAAGCTGTGGAAAGTTCAAAACCCCACAGGCTTCAGCCTTCGCTTCAGCTCCTGACTGCGGTCACGGCACGGACCTGGGGACTTATTGCCAGTTCCAGGAGGTCTTATCTCATCTTCCGTAGCCTTATCCTGTTTTCCTTGTCCCTCTTTTTAAGAACAAGTATGAACTGATTGAAGAAATGCTCTTGGTCCTTCTTCTTCTGCACCAGGCGGAACCGCTGGTCCCGTCCGTATTTCTCTGCGAATTCCTTGAACGTGGTTCTGCAGACAAGAGAGAGGTGACAAAGCTGTGCCAGGACACACCTGGGCTCTCCCCCCTGGGCTGCACTTGGCTGCTCCCAGAGGCACTAAAAATGGCTGTGCTGGGGAATGGATGACAGGAGGATGAGAGCAGCCCAGGAGAGCCAAACCCCCCCTGTTCTGAGTGAGAACTCAGGGTGGAGGCTGCCAGGACAGCTGTGACCGAGTCACTGACACAGTTCCTGATGGGGTTTTACTCTGTGCCCTCTGGGACTGATGGACAAAGCTTCAATAATGAGCCCAGAACTGAGCAGAAACCCAGAACTCTGGCTAATTGCAAATTAATGCCTTTTGACTGTCATACTAATAACTGTACTTACTAATGTACTGCTAAAACTGCTACTAATTGTACTGCCAACAGTGCTCCTAACAGTGCTACCAACCAGACTACTAACAGTACTACTAACCACACAACAAACAGTGCTACCAACCAGACTACTAACAGTATTACTAACCACACAACTAACAGTGCTACTAACCAGACTACTAACAGTATTACTAACCACACAACTAACAGTGCTACTAACCAGACTACAAACAGTGCTACTAACCAGACTACTAACAGTGCTACTAACCAGACTACTAACCACACAACTAACACTGCTACTAACAATGCTAATAACTGTACTACTAACCATACTACTAACCACACAACTAACAGTGCTACTAACCATGCTCCTAACAGTACTACTAACCACACAACTACTCCTGTACTACTACCCCTTGAGCACACAGCCCCTGATGGGTGACCACCCTGGTTTGATCTTTCCTAAAAGGAGCCAAAAATGAATTACAACTGCAAGTGATGGGCACAGGGCTGCTGACCCCCAGGGTCTCTCCTGGGACCTCAGCCTTGGGTCCAGCCCTTTCCAGCACCAAGGAGGTGCCTGCTGGGGGAGGTGATGCTGATTCTCTGCCCTCACATCACTCAACACGAGTTTTCCCTCCCAGGCTGAACACAGCCCTGCTGGGACCTGTATCAAGCTGCTACTTTAGCCATGAATATTCAATATATATGAATATTTATTTAAAAAAAAAAAATCAAAACACAAACTCTTTGTAATTACCACTTCCCTGGAGGCTGATGTGCTGTTTGTTCCTCTGTGTCTAGACAGGTGTGTATTACCTGCACAGTTTAGTGGAGAAAACTGTAATTTCTTGGTTCCAACAATTTAACCAGTCTTAAAATCTGTACATCTCTTTATTTTCATATAAAATATAAATGAGCAAGTGCCAACCTAAGCACTGCATTCACCACTATGCAGCTTTGGATCCCTTGCTTAAAAATCAATGTGGAAAAATAAATTATAGCATTACATGCTTTATTTTAATTTAGTGATGTGGCAGCAGTACTAACTTTGTTAAATTATATTTCTTTTCTACCAAAGCCCAAACCTAGATACATTCTTTTCACTAGTTACACCTCTGTGCCTGCTATAAATGAGATTTACCTTTCAGGTACTGATTTACACATCTGGTATATACGAGTGTCTGTGTCCTATAATCTGACTTCACAGCTGTCCTTATAAATCAAATGTGCTACGCAAAATATTGCACTTAATGACAGAGAGAGAGAGAGATGGGCAAAGGGATAAAGATGGAATGTTCCCTTTCCCAGTAATACAACAAAATCTGGCAAAAGCCTAGGGAAGAAGCCCCAGGGCAGCACTGGTGCACAAGCTGCTGCAGGGAGCTCGGTGTTACAGCATCCCTGGGCTGATAAGCAGAGGCTGAATGGAAAATCTTATCAGAACCAATCTCCACGAGGTAAAGCCATACCTGGGCGATAACTTGGATTCTTCAAGGAGCTTTTTGAATTCTTCTTTGGCTAACAACAATTTATTTTTCTTTTCTTTGTATTCTTCTCTGATCCTGGTCTTGACAAACTGTTCAAATATCTTTGCAAGAAAGGGAAGCAAGATACTGCATTTATTAACAAAGCCTTTATGGTATTTATGCTTGATCAAAGGGCTGTCAATCTCCCAGCCCACAGGTCTTATCTGCCCCCAGTGCTGGCTGCCTGGCACCCAGCTCAGCAGCTTCCCCTGGCACTGATGGATGTTCTCACACAATAAGGAGCTGGAAGAAGGTGTAAGTTGGACAGATAGCATCTTGATTCAAACATCAAGTGCAACATAAATCCAGATTTCCTGACTTCAGTGTCTCCCTCCTATTTCTGTGGCTTAAGTTATGAGTTTCACTTTGTCACAAAATTCTGCCAACTGCTTTAATCACATTTCCAGTACCAAAAACCTGGCCCTGCTTGTTTCACGCTCCAAAAAGTGTGGCACACTAAGTCACTGAACAAAAGGAGCTGCTCCCCCAAATGCTATTACCTTCCCACATTCCCCACCCTTTCCACCACAAATTACACACATTAAATGTGATTACTAGAGTTGCTTTCTCATCAGCCAGGAGGATGTGCAGGTGCAACTCTCATGAAAGTAACCAGATCACAACTGGTATTTAGGGTGGTATGGGGAAGTAGCACTGGAAAAGTAAACAGCAAAAAATGGCCGTGAGAGAAGCAGCATCAAAAATCTGGTAAATCTGAATATATTATTCTGTTTTCAATTGCATAAAGTGGGTGTCAGAGGAGATGGAACAAAGGGAACAAGCAAAGTAGGTGACACTGTTGTTGCTCACCTTCCTGGTGTCAGTGAAGTGACTATGGAGGTAATAAATCAAAATTAACAGATACCTCATTATTTTCACACAGTTGCTCCTTTACCCTTCACTGTTCCTTGCTTAAACATAGCAGCACCTTCCAGCTTTTAATAACTCCTTGGGAAATAGCAGTGAGTGAGGGGCAAACCTCACCTCCAGAGCAGGTCCTGGGGTTGTTGGGGCAGTGTGAGGACACCCAGCAGCAGCAGAGCTGCACTTCCAGAACCAGTTTCACCAAATCAGGCACCTGGTATAAGTTCAGCTTTCTTCTTCAACAGCTTCTTGGGAGGAGAATGGGGTCGGTCTGACTGACTGGCAATGCTCCCTGACCAACAGCTCCAAGTTTTACCTTCAAGTGTAGCAACTAAATTCCATTACACCCTTGGCATCTGCTCCCAGGCTTACTGGGTTTCAGCTCTGATGTGCAGAGGAGCACCTGAAAACCTCTAGGAGCAAATCTTCCCCTTTACCTCTTACTCTGAGTTCCCACCACTTGCAGAGCCAACCTCTCCATGACTACAGGACAGCCAGTGACTTGTTCCTCATCACCCTTTCATTGAGCATTAAATAAACCCCACAGATTAAGTTCTCTGCAGCAGTGTTGCTAACACATTATGTGTGTTCAAGATGTAGTCATGATAAAATGAAATAATATATCATTTTGATTGACTCATCAAGGTCTGGGTTTCATCCTTGCTGATTCCCTGAAATAAACACAAAACTCCCTGCTTAGTCCCTTGACGAGAAGTATTTCCCATTCCAGCAGTTTCTCTTACATTTCCCTTCCCATATTTCATTATTATTGTATTTCGCTTTTTTTCTTAGGAGAGAGAATATTGGAAAGGGAGTAAATGAAGATGTATGTGCTCTGTCCCTCAGTAAATACCTCCAGGAAGCTCTCTGGAGAGCCACAAGATAATATGGGCCCCAGTGCAATGGAATAGGAATAAGGACATTTTTCATCATGTTTATTTAAAAAAATGGACAATTTCATATTCAAAATCTTTCCTTCTCCAGCATGGCAGAAGACTGGCAAGGAAGAGAAGTAACTACAGAAGCATCCTGAGGTCCTTTTAGATCCTTAGTGCTAATTAATGACCAAAAAAATGAGGCAGCAAAAATCCCCCTTCCCCTTGCAACTTGTCAGGACAAGGGACCCCTTTCCAACAGCCACCCTGCCCCATCCATGTGTGCCCAATACAGCAGCAAGTGCCACCAAACTCCTAAAATATATTTTAAGCCATAAAAATGAAGCAGTATCCACAATCCAATATCCATAAAGAGTGAAAATGTTACCCTGTGGCCATTTCCCTCCCTACCCCAGCTCCCCAGGCTGGGCAGGAGCTGTTCCTACAACCCCAGACTCTTGACTCTTCACGGCTCCTTTACAAAGGAGGCAGCACCTTCTCCCCACGCAGAACCTACCCCAGGAGCCTCCCTGACAAACTTTAAAAAGGAATTTTAATTTTATGCAGTTCTCTTTACCCCATCAAGGTACTGGCTCTGCTGTCAGGGGGAGCTGGGGGCTGCCTGCTGGGGTTCCACTCACCTGCTTGCGTTCCTCGGAATTCAGCAGAAGGTAGCGTGGATCAAACACTATTTTGTGCAGCTCTTTCTCCCACGTAGAAAATGCTGAAACCTGCGAAGTACACAAACACAGTTGCATTAGGGAATTTTAATAAGGATGTGAAGGAAGAAAATGTTCCAAGGTGAAGCGAAGGAGTAGTTCAGAAAGCTAATGAGCCCTCTGAAGGATGCCTCGGAGTGGCTGGAAGCTGAATTTCAATCTCTTTCTGGCAATGTTCTCTGGTCTCCCCCACACCATTAGGATTGCATTGCTCTAGGACATCTCAGCAAGTGTCTGGGAGGTGCTCATTCAATGGTTTGGATGGGAAGAATGTGTAGCAGAGAGAAAAGTGTCAGTTTATTACCCCCTTTGCACAACAGAAGCATCCATTTCCATTCAAGTAATTATCTCAGCTTTAACTCCCCTTCCCTCCAGAAACTAAATTACAACACAAACAAGGGTGTCAGTGGGTGTGCACGATGAACAACTGACAGTGAACATCTCCAAAAAAAGAACAGGTGTTTGGGTGTTTGCAGGAAAGGTGCAGTTTTCCCCCAGGAGCACAGCTGCCACATCTCCATCTCCAGGCTCTCCCTTTCCCCACTGTCCCCAGCTCTCCAGAGGGCCCAGCCCAGCCCCAAAGCCATTCCATGGGAGAATGTCCTGTTCTTCAGCCTCCCCTGGAACCTCTGCACAGCCAGGGGGCTGTAGGGACCACCACAAACCCCAGCAGGTCCCTTTGCCCAGGACAGTCCAGGAACACAGGGCTGAACTCCCCAGCCTGATCCTGCTCCAGCGTCATCGTTAATTACTTTGTCACAGAAAACTCTGGAGTGGCATAAAACATTCTAATCACACCATCTAATTACAAAGAAGAGTAAATTCACTAAAAAAAAAAAAAGTATGTGAAGTATAATTAAAAAAGAGTAATTAAAAATCAAAGGGCAAAGCTCTGCTGAAGCAAAGTAGGTTGGGACTGGATGATCTTTAATGTCCCTTCCAATCCAAACCAGTCTGGGGTGATTCTGTGACTGGGTTTCCTTCTAGAGTGGTTTGCACTGGAAGCTCAGGGATGTCTCTGTGTATCTATTTTTAAAATGTTACAATAAATAATCTTATGTTGATATAATTTAGGCAGGAAGATGGAGATCTATGCTGAAAAACTCCATCTAGTTCAAGCTCTTTCTAATGCCACCAAGTAACTGCTTGGGAAATAACAACATTCTGACACAATGGCAGGAGATGTTAATTAAGTCATCAGATCATCAGTTTAAAGTCCCCCTAATGGCCTCCCTGCTCTTCAAGCAATGCCAACCAGAGGCTCGTCTGGACATTTAAAAAATGCTCAGGGAGAAAGCAAAGCACCCTATTATCTGTACATTTTTAACCAACAGCACAACCAAACAGTAAATTTCCTGAATTTCTTATTTCTATGAGCAGGTCTGAGTCCTGCACTGAGAACACTTGAGGAATCCTATTATAGAACATCCCCAATACTTTCAGAGTTTGACTTATTGCCCCCTGGCTTAGACTACGCCAGCAAAAGTCTTCAACCAGGATTCATTTATGGCACTTCTGCATTTGTTAAGCATAAATAACAAAAAGTATTAATAAAGGAGGTCTGGCACAGAGATAATTTACTGTTGAGCTCTGAAGCTCTAATTATCTACCTTTAAAGCTTGCTGATTACTTGTGATAAATTTTCTAGGCTTTACTGCCTAACAACAGACACCTTGGTTTTTTTTTTTTTCTTCACAGAAATTACAGGAACTTCTGCAGAATACATACTTGCAGAGCATGGGAAGGAGGTATGGAACCTGCATGCACTGCTCCAGTGTAGCCCCAGTTATACTGGCAGGATTAGGACCTGGAGCTGGCATGCTTATTGATCACCAGTCCTCTGGAAGAGGGGACAGTGGGAGAAGAGCTTTTGAGGAGGAGATTTTCTGTGGATAAATAATGGTATCCCAAATTCCTCATACTGATGGTAGCCTCTGCATGACCAACCCAGCCCAGGTTTCAAAACAAAACCAAAAATGAGTGTGCAGCTCTGTGCAGAACCAGTCACTGGATGCTCTCATGTGATCTGCAGCTTGTTTGTCACCGTCGGCCAGGAGGCTCACAGTGCTGATGGGTTTTATCTGATAATTGAATTTGTGCTCCATTTGAAGACTCATAACGTTGCTGAGCTCATGGCAAGATGGCCACAACAGCTCTGAGCCCTCCCCTAACCAGTACCAGCTCTGCACCAGCAGCTCTGTGCTGGCCTGGGGATGGGGTGCTCTGGATGCCTGACCATGGTCACCTCTTCTTGTGCCCATCCAGCCCAAAGCTCCTGCCCCACAACCTCTGGGGCTCTTCTCAAGGGAGGCCAAGGACAACTGGGGAGGTCCAGGTTTTCTGAACCCTCCTGAGACACCCAAACATCCTCTCCCAGCAGGCTGGCTGGATTGGGATGGTCAGTGGTTGGTGAATTTGGCTGCCAGTGTTGGGAGCACTGGGGTTTGCCTGCTGAGACCTCTCCCATGCCAGAAGCAAAGCAAGATCCTGGCAGGGCTCTCTGTGAGCCTGGCCCTGGAGGACACAACTTCCACCCTTTGCTCAGTGTTCCCTGAAGAGCCCTGGGCTCTGGGCAGGACCAGAGCTGGTTGCTGTCCCCAGGCTCTGCTCAGCAGTGCTGGAGGAGCCACCACCTCTGGTTACATTTGGGGCTGTCCTTGGGGACTTTCTTTGGACCTGCACCTGCAAAGGGCTCTGAGCTCCTCCAGCCCACCCTGGAGTGGGTGATGTCTCAGGGAATGTCCCAGAAAGGTACCACACAGCCACCATGGTTACTGGGCAGAGCCCCCCTCCCAATAATTCTCCCTTTGCCTGGGAAGTGGTGGCTGTGAAGCCATCGCTGAGGTGTCCCCGGTGTCCCCGCAGAGCCAGGGCTGTGTCCCTCACCCCTCTCTCCAGCAGCATGTCTCGGAAGCGTGTGATGCGTTCCTCCAGGGGAGCTGAGCCCTGCCCTGCTGCTGCCTCCTCAGCTTTCTCCTCCTCTTCAGCCTTCCCCTGCTCAGCAGCTTGGACATCTTCTGTTCTTTAACAAGGCAAGAGAGAAAATAATTGTCAGCTCAGGAGGGGATTTTCAGCACTCTCCAGAAAGGTCTCCAGGCCAGCAGGACCTCCCTGGTGCTGCTGTGACCCGGTGCCTGAGCTCTGACCCAGCCCCAGGGCTCCAGCTCAGGGACTCCCTTAGTCCAGCACTGACACTTCAGAGGAGTTTTCCAACTCACACCTTGGGATCAGACCCTGCTCTGGGTCCGTGCTGCTCTCACTTAGTGCTTTGTACAAGCTAAAACTTTTGGGGAAGATCAGGAGCATCCAGAGGCTCCAGTGAGGATAAGGAGTAAGGTGATAGCTTTCCAGCCTCCTGTGGCACAACTGCACTTCCTACCCATACAATTCCCACCAGAAGGGAACAATGCTTGGTTTGAAATGTCCACGGGAAAACACTTTTTGATCTCCAAGCAAATGAATCAGAGTGTGCAACGTGAGCCTCAGGGTATTGCCTTCCTTCTACAAATAATTACATTTCACCTGCATTTATCCCCAAACAGTGCTGCATCCCTGGTGATTTCAGGGGTACCTGACAGAAGCTTTTATACTGTAACAGCAAATTTCATTCTGTGACGTGGTCTGCAAAAAGCACAGCCCAAATTCTAGCACACACAGAGAGCTTCTGCAGGCAGCTCTGTGGTGGTCTCAGTCTGCCCAGCCTGAACTGGATTTACCTGTTTGCTTTGGGAAAAAAAATAACTATATGGAAAAATAAAAAAAAAAAAAAAAAAAAAAAAAAGAAAGTGTTTCTGCAAGGAAATAAAAACAATAAAAGATAAGATATGCAAATATAAAAAAAAGATAGTCCTTATTCAGGTCTCATAACTTTGGGTCACATAACTAAGTGTCCTTTTGAGTGTAAAGAAAGTCAGAGACAGAAAAAGCCAAAATCATAATTCATCTTTCAAGTGAGCAAGGCACAGAAGCCCAGCAAAGAGGAGAAAATATTCCTTATTCCCCCTGCCCAACCTTCCAGCACAGCTCAGTGAGCCTGAGACTGCTCTGACACTGCAGTCTTGCAATGAGTGCATTTTTCTGGAGTTCTGTGGAAAAGCTTCTGGAGTGCTAGAATTCCATTTCTGTGCATTAGTGGAGATTTTCCCATTTTCTCAGCCAGTCAGTGAGAGGAATCACTTCCCTAGCACAGGGCACAATACTGCCCATCACTGTCACACCCACTGATGTCACTGAGGGTATTCTTACATACTTTTACTAAATAAATATACCAAATATAAATGATTATGCCATTCATAAATAGTAAATGCTGTGTAAACAGTAAAAGTACATAGTATATATAAAACATAATATTTAATACTAAGCATTAAATGTTCAAATAGTCTGAGCACTGAACTCAGAGTATCTGTTTCTTCCTTCATAATAACACAAATCTACATAAAAATCTTCACAAGATCCTAAGAACCACCCGGTGTAGGAGCACAGGGATGGCAATACAAAAGAGAACAGAATCATCATAAATACATTCACTTGGAAAATACATGGATTTGTTGTGCTCACTCATCACGAAGCCCTCAAGAATATAACACATTATTCAGAGATTTTACACATTTATTTTATTAATGCTCCAAACCAGCATCTTGCTGCCAGCCAGCCCACAGGAGCAGCTAATGCTGTGTGCAGTTACTGGCTGAAGAGAATAAAACGTCCTTAAGGTAATTATAAAATCACAAGTGTTTACTTCATCTCCTCCTCCTTTGGCAAAGGGGGGAGGGAGCTGCTTATTGGGCACTTGGCTTTGTGCCAGCTCCTGCATGAGAATTTGAAGTACATCTGGCAATAAAGGTCAAATAACAGCACAATAACAGAAATACCTCCAGCTATTCCTGAGCCTGGAAACCCTGACACCACTGCACAAATCCCTGCCTGGCATCCATGGACTGAAAGCTTTTTATCCAGTGCCTTGGAAATACCCACTGCCCCAGCCAGCCTGGCTTTAGCTGTTCCAGAGCAGCTGGGAATTACTCAGACAAGCCCAGAGACAGATAATTCAGAGACTGGTGGAGGCTGGGGGGGATTGGCTGCTCTAGGGATGCTGCTCAGGATGTTTTGCTGCAGTTACCCCCACAGCAGAAAATAATTGCATTTCTCTGTGCACTTATTCATACCAGGCTTCCCAACATCATGTACAGATAAGTAAACTTTAGAACTTACTTATTTCTCTTAGTCTTGATGCTAAGATCATCATTTTCATCCCCTGGACAGGAGCTAACACATTTATCTGCTAAAAAGGAATACATAGTTATTAGACTTGAACTAGATCAATGGGGATTCAAATTCCTCAGATTAACTTTTCATTTCTTGCCTCTGGTCCCTCCTCAGGTGTTTACTATTTTTCATTCTCCACGGGGTGTTTTAAAAATAACATATTTCATCAGGTCCTCAGAAACGCCTTCATCCAAATGAAAGAGACTGCAATAAACCCCATCACTTTCATTCTGAAAAGCTCCTCATGACTCATGATGTGAACAAAATTGTCCACTGCTCATTTGTGACATGATTTGATTTAAATCTTGTTATTCCTTCACCTGATACTCCTTCCTCCCTTCCCTTAAGAACACAGCTACAAGGACATTTCTGCAAAATTATTGCAGTCCTGGCACCAGAACTTCCCTCCTCAGCCCATTTCTCTTTAGGATAGAAGCAGATCCAATGCTGATTTCCAGAGTGGAAATGGGGAAGGAGGTGAAACACAAGGTCTGGTCCTGTGCCCACTGAAACCCCTCACAGGACCAGACCTGGGGCAGGATTACAAAGAGTCTGAAAAGGAGAGGCAGCTGAGCACAGCATCTCCTGACAGGCTCCATCCTTTGGCAGTTATCTTCCCATGAAACCATGAAGCAGAGCACTGCCCTGACCTGATGGGCTATCAAGCTCAGTGCTGATTAATTAAATCATGCAGCTAATCCCAGCCATGTTGTGAGTTCTGGCTCATTTTCCAGAACAAAGAGGAAGCACCAGCAGTTACCTGGTGAGTTAAAGCCTTGTCAATCCCTTGGCCACATGCAAAAAACTGATTTGCAATTTTGTCCTGGTACCCACATGTCACACAGAATCCCCTATGATTGCTGGGGAATTCATACTTTGGTCTGAATGCTAAAGGGTCCAAAATATTTGTGGGGACAGAGGAAACTAAATTCTGGATCTGAATTGGGATCATACCAAGTAGGAATCAACATGGCATTTTCTGTCAGTTTTCTTTTAGTTGGCTGAAAAACTAATGTCCTTAGACTAACAAACCAGTTAGCAGGTGGAGGAATAGGAATAAAGATTTTTTTTCTCAGTTGGAATAAGATAGAAACACTTCAAGGAATCTTTGAGGCGAAACAGGGCTACTTTGGTGAGTCTGTCTGTACAGAGACAGAAGAGTGATGACAACAGGGACAAAGAGAGAGCTCTGCCCAGAAGATTTTGCACACAGGAGCAGCTCTGGAGCCAGGTGAGAGAGTTGGGGGTGTTCAGAGAGGAGAAAGCTGCAATGGGGAGACCTTAGAGCACCTTCCAGTGCCTGAAGGGGCTCCAGGAAAGCTGAGGAGGGACTTGGGACAAGGGCCTGGAGGGATGGGATGAGAGGGAAGGGTTTTCAACTGGAAGAGGGGAGATTTTGGTTACATATTAGAAGAAATCGTTTAGTTTGAGGGTGCTGAGCCCCTGTCCCAGGTTTCCCAGAGAAGCTGTGGCTGCCCCATCCCTGGCAGTGTCTCAGCCCAGGTTGGATGGGGCTGGGAGCATCCTGGGCTATGGGAGGTGTCCCTGACCATGATTAGATGAGCTTTAGGTTCCCTTCCAACCCAAAGCAGGCTGGGGTTCTAAAATGAATGTGTGCAAGTCCTGGGAACTCCATCTCTGTCCCTGTGCCTGGCTGGGGTCAGGGTCCCTGATCCTGGGTGACATCCCCGTGGGTGGGACCAGGCTGGTCCTGGTCCAGCTGCAGCTCCTCCATCCTAGGGGCTGGCCTGCTGGGAACCCATTACTGCAGAGCCACGACATCTCCATAAATCTCCCTAAGAACTAATACTTTGTGGAGGCAGAGTAATTGATAAATTGACAAATGAGTAATTTTTCATTTCTGCCTGAATTACAAATGCACTTGATCTTTCAGCTGAGCAATGCTCAGATAACCTACAGCTCCATGGGAGTAACTACACTTGCCAACTTTTTTTGTGCCTTTGATTTAAAAATTCCAATTAAAACTCAGCAGCAGCAACTAAGCTAAACAAATTTGGCAGCCATTGTTGCAAACACACAGCTCATTTGTGTTATTTATTTACTGGAGATTACAAGCCAAGAGAAATGGTAACAAATAACTCCTTTCACCTCAGCAGCTAATATATACTAATTATAACCTGACTGTTTCCAACACTGAGCAACTGCAAGTCCCAATTAAATCAAAGAAGACGAAGACTATTAGCAACAATGAAAACCATGGTCATAAAGACTGGTGCATGAATCAAATCTTGGTGGTACTTAAAGACAATAAATAAAAAGGATGGAACACACAGCAAAAACCCCACAAATTTTTGAAGGGGCACATATCAACCATGACTTTAGGCTCTTCTCATTTATTAATTATAGACCATGAACAAGGACCCTTGGTTGGCCATCATTCCCCCTTGTCAGTAACTAATTGATCTTTCAGTATATCCTGCAACAAACTTATGCCACGTTTTTCTCTTCAAGACTGAACTTCAGCATATACACTTTGGAATTATCAGATATACAGCTCGTGTCATTCCAGCCAGACACAAAAATTGTGTCTGTACAAGCAGCTGGTATAAATTCCAGCCCATGTAATGACAGTGTGTGATGACAAGGGCTGCACTCTCTGCAGCTCTGCCTCAGTGACCTCCTGCTAACACAGCAACCCTGATCACAGCTCACCCTGCTCCACACCCCGTGTCCAGCCCCTCTTTTGGGGTGCTGGGCTGGGGGCTGTGCCCGGGGATCCCTGTACCCCCATGGCTGGAGTGTGAAGGGCAGGGCACCCCCCGAGACCTGGGAGCTTTTTAGTTGTCAGGTACAACACTTTAAAGGAATGACAAAAGTCCCTCTTTTTTCCCCCCTCTCCATATTTTTCTATGGAAAGGACACGTGTGGGCTGAGCAAGGGTCTCCAGTGACAGTTCTGTAAAGCAGAACATCCATGAACTGTAAGTTACTGTTACAAGCAGCATTTCAGACAAGTACCGGGCATCTGGGTATCCTGCAGCACCAGCAGGTCTTACCAACACCATTCCATAGGAAAGGAAAGGGAAAGCATCAGGAAACAAACTGCAGATGATGAGCAAGGCCAGGGCTGTCCTTTCAATTCTCTTTTGCACCCGTGTATCTGACACTTCTGTTTAGAAGCTGCCTGACAGGGTCAGGCTGAGATGGAAGCACCCAGGTTTCCACCAAACCTTTTACCACTCATTAGAGATTTACTACTGGGATTCACCCCACCTCTTACCATTGGCTGGGGAGTGATTAACTACAGAGTATCTGCTTTTGCCTAACAGCTGAATAATGCACTGCCAACACATCCCTAATGTACGTCTTGGAAAGAAAGGCAATAAAACATAAAGACAGCACCTGCTGAGGTCTGGGTTGTACACCCAAGATTCACCCAGTACAAGAAGCCACCTGTGTCTGCATTGCCAGTGAGAAGACTCCATCCCCAGCTCAGTGGAAGTCAGGATTTCACAATAAACCCCAACTTCAACACCAAATCTCCAAAGGAACCCCCTTCTAATTACTTTCACTCAACGTGTTTAGTGACCAGGGTCATTCCTCGAGTTTAAGCAGAGGCAAATAATCCCAGGCCTTTAGTTACTTGCTGCAGCCTCCAGCTTGCGCTTGTGAGGAGGATCCTCGATGATGCGATTGATGTCACCGCGGTGCTTCAGGTCCCCTGGCTTCTCCCAGACTGACAGCTGCATTGTAGGGTTGAAGAAGAAGACCCGGTCATCTCCAGTCCAGACTACACACCTATTCCAAGTGATAAACTATGCTTAGATAATGCCAGGTACACCCAGATACAAGCAATTCACCCGCAGGGTGAGTCTCCTTCTCAGGCTGACAGCCCCAGGCCCTGCCAGCCCATGCCTCGGGTACAGAACCTCTCTCCATATCAATCAAATGGCATAGAAATGGTCTGAACACCCAAAAAACCCCAAAAATCCAGTAGCAGGTGAAATATTCTATCATGGAAGGGAGAAACAACCAGGTCAACAGGAATGTTGTGGTGCTCACCACAGACAGCACATTCTGATGTGCTGGACCTGGCAGCAGGTGGGCATCACCCAGAGGACCAGGAGGGGATGAACCCACCAGGGCTGCACATCTCCCCCTCCCAGCAGCCCACCAGGGAGTGCTGGGCAAGGGCCAGGGCCCTGGGGACCATCTGCTCTGCTTACCATGGGGATCCTGGCACTGGGGTGGATGCCACCGGCTTGCTGCCGCTTGACGCGCTGTCACCCTCCTTCACCAGCTTAAAGGAATGATCCTTGAGAGAGAGAGAGGAGCCAGCAATTAAAGCTGGTGCAGAGCCTGTTGGTGCCACACAAATCACTCTCTTTAATACCAAGTGGACTAACCCCAGGCCCACTGTTCCACCAGCAGCTTTATGAACAAGCAGCAACCCGGAGAACAGCCCAGAGCGGTGGGAATGGGGCTGGGGAGGAGGCACGGGGGGAAGGCAGGGATCTGGCTCCACGAGGCACCAAGACATGAGAAGCACGTTCTTAATTAAAAAGTAATAAAGTGTATGTCCAGAGGTCTTCATCTTTGGCTTGGAGAGAGCCTGGAGACAGCGGCGTGAGCGGAATGTACCAAAGAAAAATGAACTGCAGAGCAGCTCAGGTCCTGCTCCAGCAGCCCCAGCTACACACTCCTGCTCCAGGGGGGCTTCCAGCATCCCCCCCAGCTGCCTCCTCAGCCCCAGAGGTCCCCCCCTTGGGTGGAGGGTGCCCCCTTTTAGCTTTAGCCTTTTCCGTCAAGTCTGCACAGGCTGTGCAGGAAGCTGATACTTCCATTCATTGCAGAGAGCCTGGGAGTGTTATTTAGTTTTCCTTTACATCATAATTCAAGCTTTTTTAGAAAAAGCTGATGAAGTTACACAGTTAGTGCTGCCCATCTGTAAGCTGCACGTGACATTGCTTCTCCTTTTACATTCATTTCAATTGCAATTATCTGCTAAGGAGGGCTACAGAAGTGCCCAGCATCCTCAGTCAGTAACACCAAGAAGGTCGGGGAACAGAAAAAAACCAATCCCTCCTTGCCCCTGGGGCTGATGGTGTGAGAAGCAGCAGGACATCCATGAGGAAACCCTGCTCTGGGCAGGGCCAGCCCCAGCTCCACAGGTCCCAGCCACCACCACAAGGTTTAAAGAGGTTTTTAGAAGAAAAACCATCCCAGACCTTATTGCCATGGCTCTCCACAGGGACACCCTTCCTCTCTGTGTGTAAAATCAGGGTGGGTGGGCAGGAGGGTCTGCTCCGTTCTTTGCCATTGTCTGCAAGGGGAAGAGATTTATTTTTAGTGTGCAATGAATACAGCAAACCCAAACTGGCAAAACACCCACCAAAGCACTCCCTGGGCTGCTGCAGGAGCAATAAGGAAAGCCCAAAAGGCAGCAGCTGGGACAAACAAACCTAACAACAAGAAAAAAAGTAATTTTCACAGTAAGATGTATTCATAAAGACAACTTTCTATTTCTTTAAACTGTTTGGGGATGAGGCTTTTTGTTTGGTTTTGGTTTTTTGGGTTTTATTTGGTTGGTTGGTTTTTGTTTCCTTGTCAACGTTGCTGAGCAGCATGGTATTTCTTGGCATTTCCAGCTCTTGACTCTTCTGCTCATGCTCTGAAATAGTCCCTGAAGCAGCAATGAGCCCATGAGCTGCTGATGGAACAAAGTGCTGCCCAGATTCAGTCCCTCCCCAGGGACAGGAGAGGAGAGGAGAGGAGAAACACACTGACATGGAGCAGTGCACTTGGGGAGCAGTGATTAACTGACCTGGGATTTATTCTTCCCTTTAATAGGGAAATGACACTAAACACAGTCTCAGCTCTGCTTCTTTCTCTTTCTAACTATTTCTATAGTCCCTGGGGAAAAAAACTTTTATTATTGTTAGAATTTTGATTCTTTTATAGTCTCCATTATCATGTTGGTTTAAGAAGTAGCCAAGTTCTTTCACTTGTGTATATTCATAAGCACACATGCTTGGGGAACAAGAAAACACATTTACCTGGCTATGCAAGCATTAACACAAATAAATAAATGTCAGCTGGCAGCTTTAAACAAACTGTTGCACATGCAAAATTCAGGAGGGGATTTTCCCACAGGCAACGCTGAAGAAGGGAGTCAGGAGACAGCCCCAGCAGCTCTGGTTTGATGCAGAGGAAGGTACAAATCATGGTGTAAACCTCTGCTGCTCTTGCCCAGGTTGTTTCTAAGTGAAGATTGGTCTGAAATAGAGCATGGAAATAGCAGTGGGGCCCCAGCAGAGGTCTTGGGGCAGCTGCTCTCCCTGACCTCACACACCTTTGCCTGGAGACACTCTGTGATCCCACTGCCCTGGGATACCTCTGCTTTCCTTCCTCCTAGGAAAAGCTCCCTCAGAGCATCCCACGAGGAAAGCTGAAGCTCCAGGGAAGGACCTGGGTGCTTCTGCTCTGCCCATGCTGGAGGACAGCCAGGAAGATGTGTGTCTGCCTTCCCCTGGCAGTTCAGGTTTGCTCTTCTCCCATTAATCAACCTTTTAACCCCACTCTTTAACTCAAGTGGACAAAATAAACTGCAGTCTGCCAATTATTAAGCCACCACAGCAGACTTCCAACATAATCACACAGGGGATTTCCTGCCCTTAAACTCAGCTGCCTCATTACCACCTTGCTGTAGTGCTGCTGGAGGTCGGGCTGGAGATGGGAGGAGGAAGAGCTTTGATGAAGGAGGCTGCTCTGGCAGGTAGGGAGACATGAATAATTCACAGTGTGAAAAGTACAGGTGAGCAGCAAAACTGTTCAGGGTGTATCACAGAGGATGCAGGGGCACCATCATCCACACCCGATTAAAAAAGCAGAACTGGAGAGGGAGAGGGAAGGAAGAGGGATGAGGGACAAAAATTCATTCACTCTGGAAGTTGCTATGGAAAAGAGCGAATAAAAAATTGCTTTGCAGAGGTATCCGGAGGCCAGATCTCCATTAAACTCCAAGAAAATTTAAGCCTTGGACTCTAAATGTTTCAGAGAATTGGATTTACTCCAAGCACACCCACCTACAGACTCAGCTTTCAGTATCCCACCACTATCTCTGCAGGTCAGTTCTGTCTCTCTCCTCACAACCTGGTTGCTTTTTGTTTTTAAGATTAAGATTTTAAGAAAACCCACAATTTCAGTTTCCAACAAGCTGCCCAGCTCCTGACTTCACAACAGCACTGTATGAGGAATTTCACATTATCAGGGAAGACGTTCATAATTTCCTATCAAAATCAGATTGCTTTTTGATTGTGGTTTGCAGCACATATTTGGGAATCTAAATAAAGCCACGAGATTCCTCCAGCTTTTGGGAATGGCATTTTATCCCCTCTCACAGTAACACACACACATCCCCACGACACAGCATAAAGCATCCTTGGAGGTTTCAGCCAAAAAGGCTCTGTGGAGCAGCTACCCAAAAGATCACCACATTACCCTGGTAATGATCCTCACCACCACTGTCCTGGGGAAGGGAAAGCCCAAGGACATATCAGACACTTGCCTTTTTTTTTGTAGCATCCAATGCAGAGTTGGTGCCAGCTCCAGGCTGGGCAGACAGGACCTGAAGCCCTTGGGGATGCACTAAAGCAAACAGCACAGCATTGGAGCTGAGTTTTTTTGGGCTCCCCCCCACTCGTAGGCAGTGTGGGAAGCAGGGCATGGCAGGGAGCACACAGACACACAGCATGTGCTGGGGGAGCAGGATGGGCACACAGAAACACAGACACACACACCTGGGAGAGCTGCATCCATCAGGTTGGTGGCCATGAGCGTCACTGCCGGCGCAGCCACCGCCCTCACCCTGGTGACTTGTGTAGGCAGCAAAGGACCCACATGAGCATCCAGTCTGGAGGCAGAACCTGCATGCAAACCAGAAGGACACTTTTTGGTTTGTTTGTTTCCCCGGTAAACAAAAATGCCCTGGAAAAGCTCCCTTTGCTTCCAGCCGTGTTTCACAGAACATTCTCTAACCTCCTGCTAAGCATTTCCTCTCATTTGCACATTTAAAACAATCCTGGGGTGAGGTTCTGGTCCAGGCTGCCCACAGCATCCATTGACCCTCAGCAAATAACCCTCAGTGTCATTTTTAAATTAACAAAACCCTGACCCTCAAACCAAGGATCTGCAGGGTCATATTAGTGCTTTCAGAAGAGCTTACAGCAAAACCAGTTTTCTCATTTAAGTCTGAAAAGCACACGTCCCATTTCTACACATACCCTATCAGAACAGGTGAGAGGCCCCAGGGACCTACAGCAGCCCAGAACAAAGCAAAATGGGCAGCAGGAGATGCTCCCAGATCCTTAACATCAAAGGAGAGGGGAGACCAAGCAGCCCCGTGCTGCTCTGGCCACCTCCTCCCTGGGACAGCAGCACAGGGACCGGGAGGCATGGGGAGGATTAACTGCAGGCAGAGCAGGGAAAACACCAGAAAAGGAAACCCTTCATTGTTTCATTGTTTTTCTTTTTGCCATTAAATTAGAGGAGAACATCCTGCAAGACACAACCACTAGCACAGTAATTACCCTACAAGGTACTGTTATAGATTTAGTCCATATTTTCTTTGAAGAAATAACAACAAATAAAGCCCTTACACAGAGCAGCAGGTCAGGGTGATGGGTGTTCTGCTGCCTACAGCATGGAATTGCCTCTGGAGGCACTTGTAACCTGGCCAGCTCTAAGCAAGACACTGAACCATTTTCCTGCTCTAGACAATATTTGGACCTCAGGCAACAACTGTTTCTTTTCTTCTCCTTCTGTCAAAGCCCCTGGCAAAAGTATTAACTTTGATGAGCTCACTCACTTCATAAAGAAAGGCTGAGGAACCACCAGTCCCACCCCTGCCATCTGAGGTGCCTCTAATTACAGGGAGCAATGCAGAGCAGGCTCACACCAGCCCCCCCAGCTGCACAGGGATGCCCAGCAGGACACAGGAGTGAACAGACTGAAATTCAGGTCCCCACATCCCTGGAGACCATTTCTCAGGCTAGGATTTCCATCTGCAACTTAGATGTATGTTTGTACACAATTCTCTCCATGACTCATACTTCACAGAGCAAGAGTTGTTTGGTTTTCTTTGGCTTTTCAAGTTAATGTCAATAAAAAGGGAACTTCCATCCTCTCCCTTCCCTGAGCCATCAGACAGACTGAAGTGGGATGTCCTCTCCTGCTCTCCCCTGATGCTGCTGAGCATCAGCTGCCTGCAACAACACGCTCAGGAAAGGCTGTGCAGCTCTTTGGAATTTATCCACAATGACCACTGTGCAAAGCAACAACAAATACCAAGTACTGGAGATGAGCCCAGCCGGGCATCTCTTGGCTTCTCCTCTTCCACCTTTCAATCTGCCAAGCAGGAAAGGTTCACAGCCCAGCCCTTGGGCTGCTGAAGATCTCCTGGGGGGACAGGGAGAGACCCCCAAGACTGGAATGATTTTCATAAGGTGCTTAATTATCTCCCTGTCATTAGTCTCACACCACTGGAGCCAAGCTCTGCTCCTCTGGTTACCACGGCCTGTGCTGCACGGGGAGATGTGACTTCCCATTATATAATTTCAGCTGCTTCTTTATGTTGATTTATTGCCACATGCAGGAAACATTAAATTATCAGTGCATCTTCTGATGGGATGGAAGCAATTAACTCCCAGCTTCCACCCATACCGGAGTCGAGCAGATCCAGATATACACACACATATATATTATTTCATACATGCAGATCAAGTGCAACTGCTTAGTTTAATTATATCTGATGCTCACCAAATAATCCTGAATGATTTAAGGCAATCATAACCTTTAAGGAATAAATATTTATGCTTTCTAGTTCTTTGCACTCATCAGAAGCAGTGTTGGCAAGAGATGGATTTGGAATACAAATAAGCTCTGAGGATTGAGTTGAATGTCATGATCAGGATGAGGTTTTGGGGTGAGCTGAACATGACCTGAACTGGACTAACACCTAAACATGAACACAACACACACACTCGGTGCACTTCATGGTTAGGTTTAAGCACATTTTACTATAAAACAACATTGAGGAGGGGGAGGATAAAAGAGATCATCTCTGAAGTTTCTGATGATGGCTGGAGCCAAGCAGCCCTGCCCAGCAAGTCCTGCCCTGTGAGAGCATCTGTCCAACAAAGGCTATTTCAGTGCTGGTACTTACAAACCCAACCCACCTCTGTGCAACTGACACGGGGACATTGCCAGGACGAAGGAGGACAACAGCAGATGAGCAGAAGGCTCAGAAACCTGCAGATCCTCTGCTACTGATACACTGCCCAGATTTCCATCCCTGCTGATGGGACCCAGAGCTGGGGCACCTGGGGCTCTGCTGGGGGCTCCATGTCCCCACCCTCCCTTGCTGCTCACCCAGCTCCACGTCCCACCCCCTGCAGCCATGGCCATCACCAGGCACAGCTCCTGCACAGACCATACAACCTGTATTTTAATAATCTTTAATAAATTTAATCTGTATTTTAATAAAACACTAGTGTGTTTGCTATTTTTCAAGAGGCAAGTTATTTTTCAGCTGGACACTGCTGTCCAAATGGCACCCACAATCTAGATGGCCTCTGGAGGTCCCTTCCAACCCTGAGCATTCCATGGTTCTGGGATTCTATTCTAGCACCTTGGTTCCCTGCTGCAGCAGCAGCATTGTCACCCCCCTGCTTCACGGCAGGTTTTATTCCTGGTTGTTTGCATGGATGTTCACTGGGTGCAGAGAGGATCACCTTTGGTTTCTAAAGACAGAGAAACATTTCAGTGGCATAGAGCCCGAGAATGTAATTTTCAAAAGTCTGCCCATGACCAAAGAGTAGAAAACCTATTATCAGTGTAACTCTGTTGACTTCCCAGTCACTGATGCAACACTGAAAAGCCCCATCTCCGTAAGCAGCCCAGCAGGTACTCCCCAGACCTGCTTATTTCTGAGTCCAATGTGAGCTGCAATGATTCTTTTTTTACGTCCAAATTGAAATATAATGAGAATGCATTAACAAAAAGTATTAAATATTCAGTGCTCTGGCTCTGCTCAGGAAAGGCTTTACCCAAACTGTTCCAGAGGGACCCAAACAGTTCCAGAGCAAGGCAGGCTGTGCCTCACTCGTGCCATTTAGAGGAATTCCACTTCTGCATGGGAAACAGAAAAATAAATAAAACAACCAAATCCCAGCAAGCTAACACCAGAAATACCTGAAGTAAAAGACAACCTGTAAATATGAAATAAACCACTGATATTTAATCCAAGCCTTCCAAAGAGCTTTCCTCCCAGCAGCAGGTTTAGCACTGCTCACAAACTTGCCAACAATTCCTTATTTCTTACTGACAATGACCCCAAATGCCTCCAGACTCCTGCAGCAGCTGCACAAAGTGCTGTGAATTCTGGAGGGGAAATGATAGCATCAAGAACCTATAAACTTCCTTCTCTCAAAACTTTACTCAGAGTTTTCCTAGAGCTTCCTATTCCATCAGAAACAACACTTCAAATTTTGGCAGCATCATTTCTTTGGGCAGGATTACCCTGATTGCTTTGCAGTTCTTTGCCCAGGTTTCCTGTGGGTTTGTGTTTGAGTTTTCCTATTTTTAGAATTGTATATATATATATATTAAAAATATTAATGGTGATTGAAGATCTGTTCTGCTACTGTGCTGGAACACAGCACAGATCACAAATTCAATGACCTGGGATGGAAAATGGAAGAATGACAATGAGATAAAAGGGTGAAAGGTAATACAAAGGAAGAGCTCTCAGCAGCTCTGTACCTCCTGGCACAGCATTAGCTGGTTGATGAATCTGGCCACAGAAATTAATTTTTTTTTTTTTTTTTTTTTCAGTTAAAAATGGATAGTCTAGAAGCACTTGCTGTTTCATCACATTAACACATTGCCCTGTAAGGAGGGCAGAAAATGAGTATAGAACTTTCTCTCTTTGGTTAAACAAAAGCATGACACACATTTCCCCTACAGATCCACAGCCAGCTGTGTGCATGCAGAGCTCTGCAGCAGAAAGAGAACATGGAACACTGTCACCAGAAGGTGACTTTCTGAAGGGGACATCCCTTCTTCCTCCTCTGGGCTGGAATTCAGTTAAATGGTACCAAGAACACTCCCAGCCATCCCCTGCTCCATGGCACCTCACCCCCTGCTGCTGCCCTCCCTGCTCCTCAGCAAATCTCTGGAAATCTCTGCAGTGGTAATTATCAGTTATTTGGACCTCAGCTTTGGTGTGCTCTTTTCTGTCTGTTTCCCATACTTGGAAGTATTGGGAATATTTTGGTGGTTTTGGCATCAATCAATAATGGACATTACCTATGGGAATGTGCTGCTCTCCTCAGACCAAAGTCATTACTTCTTAAAATTCTGCTTGAAGACACAAACCAGCAACAGAAAGCAAATTAAACAGGGAACCTTTTAAGGTGCCAAAAAGGATTTAAAAAAAAATATCCTTCTTGAGCCAAACCAATCCATAGCAATGCAAACCTACTGGAGTGGTACGCCTCTGATTTTCTGCCAGCTACACAAACAATAGTTGTTCTGGGCTAGAAGTATTTTTTATCATTAAAGTTTAAAGGAACCAGAACAATTCACCAGATCCAAGCCAGCTGGGAGGTATAGGCAACGGCTACAGCCTTTCACAAAAATGCATTTCAAAAATATGCAAAGCGTGTGCTTAAAATTATGCATGCTGTTATAGTTCATTAAAGAGAAATTAAGGATCTTAAGAAAACAAATTTGTTTGGCACCTATTTTTTGCCTTTCCCTCATCAGCTCCCACCTCAGATTCATAGCAACCAGAGCAGGGACTGGTTCAACTGCAGCAAGGAATTGAATCCAAGCACAGCTCACCTGGCACCCAAACTGAAACACCCGAGGGGATGGCTGGGGAGAAATGTCCTCTCCCAAGGGCAGGAATCCTCTCTCTAAAAGCCCTCACAGGGACTGTCACACAGGCTCAGAACTCACCTGGCCCCCATATTTACAGCCAGCTCATATTTACAGGCAGCTTTGGGAACCTGGATCTTTCGTTGCCACCAGGTCCATCACTTCAAAGCCAGCAGTGGCTGCAACATTGCTCTGCTGTGGGTTTGGGTTTTTTTTTTTCACCAACCAAAGGGAGAACTGAAACCCAAAGACACCTGGAGGGGAAGGGCAGGACTGCCTGTGCAGCAGGGCTCCCAGCATCCCAAATGGACAGAACCAAAACCAAGAGTGTCTGGGTGCAGAGTTGCACCTTGTGCTCACAAATCCAGGGGACCAAGGGCACTGCTCAGCATTTCTGCTGCTGCAGTTGGTGGAAGGAAAATCCTGAGGGTGTTTTATTATTTTCTAGCTGGAGTTTCCTTGCCCATGAAGCACTGGCTTCATGTCAGTGTGTTTTCTTCAAGAAAGATGTAAACAAATTTTAATAGAAAAACAGCACAGTGAGGTGACTAACAGAAAATGGTAAAACTGTTAACACACATTTGTGATCTTATGGATTTTTATGTTTTTGTGTGCAGTGATCCCTCATTCTCCTAAAGATAAAAATCAAAACTAAATTATTATGTCAGATAATTGTCAGGTTTTTGTCACCATCAGTTTCAGATAATTAAGTGAGATACATTTTGGAGCAGAGCCAAACCCTGATATGATGGCAATTACCTCTATAGAGCCCAGTCAAGATCACACAGTGCTCTCCTCCTACATCTTCATTATCTCCTCGTTTTTAACCTAGGTCTTAAAACTATATACAGAGCTTTCAGAAAAACAGAACCATTGCTTTCACATCCCTGCCTAGCAAGGGTGTGCTTGGTGTCCTTCCCAAGCCAGAAGCTGCCTGGCATTGAGGGTGACACAGTCGAGAGCAAGACACCCGCACCCGAAGGGACCAACAGCCTGGTGTACAGGGGGGTTGGTGCCATTTATTCCTCCTGCACCTCCTCTTTTTCAGATGTTTGCTAGTTCTGTGGAACACAGTGGCATTCAGAAGACCAGGAGGAGTTCAAGACTCTCAGTTTGGGTTCCCACTTCCAAGCTCCTGGCGTTGCATTTCTTCCCGTGCTCCAACAGCGGCTTCTCCACTGCCAGCTTTGCACAAATTCCTGCTCCACACACAGCCTCTGGAACCATGCTCTGGGCAGCTGGCTTGTCCCTGAGGATGGATCTTGGCTGTGGTGTGTGCAATGGAAACAAGGCCTGGCATGGCCAGCTGGAGATGTGCCATGCTGGGGGACCTGTCCTGCAGAGCCAGCACACACCCTGCCCACCTCTGCTCACCAACCCCTCCATCCCGAGGGAAGGAAAGAAATTACTTTCTCCATATCCCTGAACAGACCAGAAACGTGGCCAGGCTGCCACAGCTGCCTGCAGCTCCTCAAGATGTCATTTCCAGCCACCAGGATTTGAACAGGACAATTGATTTTTAAGGAGGAGAAGAAAATCCGATTTCATCTCATTTCACGCAGGCAGATATTTACAAGAAACAAATCACAGAGACAAGATGGCTACAAATATTAGATTACAACCTGCACGAGGCTGGCATGCTTTAAATTACTTCACTACAACTCAAGCTCACAGCAGAAAACGTTTTCCTTCCGAAGGCTCCGTGCTGATATCGAGTACAGACTGCAACACACTGCAAAATAATGATCTGAAGGAAGCAGAGCAGAATCAGCCTCTTCCCTCCCGTGCTGAGACACATTTAGCAAATTGTTGGTGTTCCCCATCACCCTGAGCCTTACAGACCAGACAGGAGCAGCATTCAGGGAACCAGACACTCATCCAACACATCCCATAATGTGCTGCCAGGGCTCACCTTAAAAACAAGAGGGAAAAATAATCCTTTCAGCACAAACCCTTCAAAAACATTACTGACAGAGCCTCCAGGAAAGGCAACCCCAAGCACAGAGGTGCTTAACCAGAGATGAAGTTTGTCCCTTTCAGTACAGCTCCAGGGGCAAGTCCTGGGCTGCTCCTCAGCAGACACCAAGTGCTCTCAGCACTCCCACAAACTGTACTGAGCTTTGCTGAGAGCATCAAAACCACCTCCAGCTGAAATGACTCCCGGTTTGGGTTTTTTTGATTTCTGGGCTTTTTTTTTCAATTTCCAACAGGATAACAAAGATAGAAGTCAAGTCAAACACCACGTAAAACCCCGGAGCTGAAAAAGCAAATGGTGGAAATCCATGGTGCCATGGATTTTGTCACTCCTGAGGTGGCTTCCTGAACATCTGCACCAGCAGCTGGGAGCAGGGCATGGATCTGGTAGGGAGTGCTGGGACCCCAAAACCTGCTGCAGGCTATGATCCATCCCTGCAGGAAAGCCTCTCCTGTTGGGCTGGGCTGAGGCAGGACAGCAGCCTGTCCTCAGACCAGGCACCAGCACCCACCTGTAAAAATGCCAGACTAAACTTTGCTTCAGTTTGCCTCCATGTCTTGGAGATCCAGAGCCAAACCAGCGTGTTCCCCATTAGCTACTGATCTTTAGATTATGTAGCAGTGTAAGTAGCAAGGATTTAAATTCTTCTGGGTTCTCAGCTGGCAGATTACTTCCTCCCAGTCCCCTTCTCTCAAGGGCATGGTTGTGCCATTACTCTTTCACTCCTCAGTAGAACACAAATGAGATGTAACCGATGGCTCAGGGAGGTGTTTGAGCTGCTGTGTTTTCCTAGCAGTGGCTCCTCTGTGTTCCCAGGACTCAGCTCCAGAGCTCCACTGAGATGCCTTCAGGCACTGCTGGCTCCTGTTGCACCACAGACCGTGATGCAGCCCCCTCAAATGGGAAGGAAAGCTGACAGCAGATTTTTGGCAAGTTTTGCAGTGCAGAAGCACCCAAGCTGGGTGACCTCCTGAAGCCATGAATGTGACAGCCTCAGAGGGTAAAGGGCTCCTTTTCAGTCATTAATGGGATTCACCATCCCGTACACACTGGGAAGATCAGGTACCCAGAGCCAGGAGGAGTGATTTATGCAGCTCTGGGCATTTCACAGGTACCCAAGTGCCCAGGGCTGAGCACGGGGGTTCCTCAGGCAGAAGGAGCACCAAGATCTACCCAAAAACACAGGGGGAAGGCTGAGTCTGCCCCTTCTGCACCCATCCTGCACCCGCCCTGCACCCATGGGAGCTGTGGGGCTGGGGACAAGGATGTTCACCTCACACCCTCCATCTCCTGCAAGGCTTCTCACTGCTCCTTGGCACAGTCCCACTTGCAAAATCTTCTGATTTATTTCCAGCCTGATGAAAACGAAGCACAGCATAAAATTTCAATCTTTTCCTTTAACAGGATGTAATTCTGAGAGAATACACTAAATTATGCAGTATCAAAGTGTCGGAACCTCCACTTCCTGTCATATCAGAGTAATTATTTCTGCATGAAGGAATCCTTTGTATTTCAGAGTAAAATCTCTGCATACTTATTTCTAGGAGGATTTGAGTTATAAATTAGGTGTGGAATTTTTAAACTAGTAAAGTGGAAACCAGAAATGTGATTCTCCCTTGTATTTTCAATTCTTGCATGATTCTTATGATGACATCTGAGCCCAGATTAAAAAAAATGACAAGTTCTTAAAATCACAGCAGGGAAGCTGACACAGCACAGGACTGGCAGGAGGGTTGTTGGTTTTGGTTTTTTTTTTCCCTGGAACTGGGAGGTTCTGCTCTGTTTTTTCTCTGCTCTCCAAAACAAACCCAAAGCAGAGGAACCCAGGGGCACTGGGGTTTGGGTCCTTCCCCCCAGCACCATCCTGGGCTGCCTGACACCCCCCACTGCTGGGACATCACCCCCTGCTCCATGTGCCAAAACCAGAACCACAGCTCCAATGAAGCCACTGACTCCTGACTCCTGAGTGGGTTAAAAACATCTGAAAAATGCTATAAATTTGTTTCCCACCATCCAAAAGGTTGAACAGGTATAGCTGTTCCACTGGAATAATAATTAATAATAACAACAATAATAATAAATAATAATAATAGTAATCTTCATGAATAATTATAATACTAGCAACTGTAACAACAACTGACAATAGTAGTATTAGTACTAGTACTACTACTACTAATAGTAGCCCTCCCACTCCCATGGTAGCCCCCTCAGATTCAGACTGAACACTGAGAACACCTTGGGTCAAATCCACACTATAGCTTCACCCTACAATATTTTAAAAAAAACAAACAAAAAAAACCCCCCAAAATAAACTGAGTATTATGAAAACTAAAAAAAAGACAGAAGCATTCATTCCTTTCTCTGCTCACTGCCAACACACTGAAAATCTTGTGCAGTGCAGGAGAAATGCTGGCAAGGTAACCTCAGTCCTGCTGCATCTTTCACACTTTGGGCTTTGGCAAAACCTGCTGCTCAGCACCACTCCCCAACCCTCACAATATTTCCTGTGGGTACCAATGAGCAGTTCAGGAAAGATGGCTCAGGGCCATCATACCTTGAATTATTTTGCATTGCAGCAACGTTAGATCTTAACTGTATTAAGCCTTGGCAGTGCCTGCGAAGTTCCTAATGCTTTAATTGCATAAATAAATTTAAGGCAACAACAACAGCAGTCATTAAAGCAACGTGCTCCTTCAGCTCTCATTTAAAGCTCTTGGTCCCACCCAGTGATTCTCATCCCCACATCTCCTCCTGGAGGGGAGCTCTCCAGTGGCTTCTTCAGACTATTACATTCTCTTCACAAGTCTTCCTCTCAGTCAATCTGATTTTTCTTTTCTTCAAAGGCTTCTGCTCCACTCACATTATCTGAACTTTGAGATTCTGCTTTAAGCTACAGAAATCTCAATTAAATTTGAGCCTGCAACAGACAAAAACACGAAGCAGGAGAATCCCTTGTCGAAAACCCTCTTGAGGGGAAATGGGATCCCTTGAAGCTCATGAGGAGAAGCTGAGCTGAGCCAAAATGAACAATTTGAGGCAGGGTCTGGAACACACACCCTGACCCACAGCACTACCCCCCTGGGAGGATGCTTGAGAAACACTGATGGCAAAAGAGCCAGAGCAGCCACATCCCCCCAAGGAAGGGTTGGACTTGATGATCTCAGAGGTCCCTTCCAACCCAGCCGATTCTATGATTCTATGAAGGGTTCAAACCTGCTGGGACAGACACTGAAATGCTCAGAGAGTTGGGCAGACGCTGCACAGGGGATGGAGGTGAAGGAGTGAGCAGTGTGCTGGCAGCTCTGTGTTGGTAACTCCTGTGATAGCAGCTGCCCAGGTCTCTGCCACTCACTCCTCCCCTGGACAGGGAACATCCATGCTGGGGGGGTTAACAGTGGAAATGCTGATACTCACACCTGAAATCTGGTTAAAACTCTCTCCATCAGTGCATTTTTCGAAGGGAAAAAAAACCCACGCCTTGTTTTCAGTTAAATATATAGTAAATTAAGTCTGACTTTCATGACATTTACCAAGCAGATAGCTGGGCATGAATGAAACTGTGTGGGTTGCTTGTCTTTTCTAACTACCCCAAGAAATATCTGATTAAAGTTTTTTTTAAGCTGTCGTCAGTATCCTGGCATTATACTCAAGACACTGAACCAGTTTCTTCTGGTTCCCACTAGAGAAAACTGCTGCTTATCCAGGAACACAGCAGAAAAGCAGCAGAACCAACTTGCAGCTGGTACCAGTGTGCCTGTAGGATTCTTGCAGCGGACAAAATGACGTTTCACAGCAGTAAAATAAAAAAAGCCCTCTGCAAGTGTCTTTCTATCCCATCAGAATATCTTGCCATCTACTTCGAGTTAAATCAATGATATTCCAGGAAAAGGATGACTAGAGGTGTATTTTCATACGGACACCCAAGCTGGGCTCAGATGAACACCCCGTGAACCCCTGTCTGTCTGTCTGTCTGTCTGTGCATCACCCCCAGCTCTGCACACCCACACAGCACCATCAACAAATGCACCATGAGTGACCTGAGTTTCCCGTGGGGGTGGTGTCAAAAATCTGCACTATCAGAAGGTTCCACCTGTTCTGCATCTCCTCCTCCCTCCATCTGCTTTGCCTTGGGCAGCTCCTCTCCCTCCAGCCCCCAGCTCCTCCCCAGGGACAGAAAGGAGAGAGCTGGATTTTCCCACAGCAAACATCTCAGGAACCATCATCCTGTTTCCTAGAGAGCCTTGATTGGGCAGCTGAGCACTTGCAGCTTCCAGCAGAGATTTACTGCCCAACAGCAGAAGAAAATTGATACTCATTTAACTGTGATCTCTGGCATTATTTATCTCAGAGACCCACGGCTCGTCCCCGCCTCCCTCCTGCATGCCAGCACAGATAGCAAACCCAAAAGTAATTTTATGCTGAATATTAGCTCAAGTAGGAAGTTATCACTTTAATAACTATAAACATTCATTTGCTTGCCTCGTTACACAACATTAAAGCTGGGCACATCATTTACAACATGCTTGTTAGAGCTGCTCAGCATTCAAAGTCAAGCCTCCTCCACAGAGCCTCCTCCTGCCAGACACAGAGGACACCCAGGAAGGGAAAGAAAAGCTTCCTGAGGAGACAAACACTGCCCTTCTGCTTGGAATATCTCAATATGCCCATTAGCTTTCCCATCAACACTACTTCTTGTTCACCTGCAGGCTAGGAATTCCAGCTAGAGGTTCCTAAATAGCAAATGCTGAGTGGATCATACACTGACAGGAGCAGTGCCTGGGACACAGAGAGATGTCACCTCCCTCCACCTCCCTTGGGACAGCAGTAAGGAACAGGGAAGATGTTTTGCCAAGCTCAGGGGTATCCCAGGAACCCCAGAGCTCCTGCTGCCTGTCCCTCTGCAGAGCTGGCACATCACCTCCCTGTGCTGGGAGGGGAAACTGGTGCTCCCTAAACACACCTTAAAAGAAAGTGGGTAATTGCTGCTGTGAAAGTGTTTGCCATAGCAGAACTTGCTCACCAAGCAAGCAGGCAGAGCCAGGAAAGAGCTGTGGAGAGAGGCTGGCACTAAGAGCTGCTTTTAGCACCTAATGGTGCTGGGCCGTTAAGGTACTGATAGGAAAAATACTCAGTCACTTCCCAGCTGGTCTGTGGCAGGCTAAAACATTAAGTTTAAACCATTAAATAATTCTGAGAGCAAGGGAGCAGGTGGCAAATGGTTTATATGGCAGATGGTGCCTTTTTTAATATTTGTACTCACTGCTAATTTACAGAGTCCATAACCACAGACTCATTTCTTACCCTTTTCACTCCAATAATTAAGAAATTGTATGTGAGAGTAAGAAAGCAAATACCCCCATTCTGAACCAGGAGCCATAAAAGTGGCGTTGGAGACTGCAGATATCCCATACCTCAGTTACTTCACACAACTCTTTATGTTCCCAAAGCTTATTGCATTGTGTGTTTAGGTTTTTTTGTTTTGTTTTATTTGTTGGGTTTGTTTTTTTTAACTCTTTAAGAGTCCTCTTGAAAGACGGGGCTTGATAGTGTTGGAAAATTCAGTTTTCCCTGTACCAGCAGGGCAAATAAGCACAAGGATGCAGCCCAGACCCCTGAGTAGCTGCATCACCACATGCTCCCACTTAGTCTTTATGTTTAATCTGGCACAAAACCCAAGTTAACAGCAAGGCAGACATTAAATATTTAAGGGACCATTTTGCCTGGTACATGTATGAGCAGAACCACCAGTGGATGAAAAAAGAAAGAAAGAAATAACCCACAGCAGAGCTCCAATAGCAGTGTTGAAACCCTCTCCATTTCACCTCATCCGTGTGAAAATGTTGTTCCTGTGCTCAGCAGAGAGTACAAGAGGATTTTCCTTTTGCATTCCATGGTGACATGGAGACACAGCCCACAGGTGACCAGAGACCACAATAGTTTCCTCAGCTTTAAATACAGGGCCTTTTGTATTTCTTCTGCTGCCATAAATACCTTGCATCACTAAACATTTCCAAGGCCAGAATGGTGCCAAACTAACACCCAACAACAGAAATGACAGAAGTTTCTCACATCAGAGCCCAGGGAGCAGTAAACCCACACCACCCACATCCCATCTTCATCTGCTGGTGCCCAGGGCCAGGGACCCAGTGGGACCCTTGCAGCATTAACTGACATGTTACTTTATAAACCACATGTGGATCACTGAAAACACAGCTGCCCCAGAGGCCACAGATGATGCTTTCTCCAAGAGGTGTTTCTCTTGAACACAAAGTGGTTGTTAATAAACACCAATGCCTGGCTGTGTTTCACCAGGTACAGCCTGTCAGGGTCACCGAGCAGGCTCCACCTGGAATCACCTGCACACTGGATAACGTTTCCTTGGTGCTTTCCCAGCCATTAACTCCCATGGCAAAAGAGACATTTCTTTTCCAGAGCAGAGCCCTGCCTCTGGCCTTCTGACTGCTTTTTCCTGCACTTCAGGTCAAACCCACAGATGTCAGCCCAGGCACAGAGCCACCTCTGCCCCAGGGGACAAGGATGCTCCCTCCCAGCCCAGCACCAGCCAGGCTGCTGCTTGTGGAGCTGGGGGTAGATAATCAAAACCCAGAGAGTGGTGAATCCAGAGCAATGCTCAGCTGAATCTCAGGCTTACTGTTCATGGAGTGGGCAGTTTCAAGCTTTTTTCCTAGAGGATTCCTCTGTATTCTGTAGGAGAACCCCCCTGGTGCCATCCTTCCTGGCAAAGCCTGAAATGCTTGAGGTTTATTGCCAGGGGTCAGCTGGCTCTGAGGCTCTGACCCAGCCCAGGGCTGGCAGGCTGCTGCCAGGGGGTCCTGATGCCTGCTCCACAGGAACAATAATTACTGAGCTGCCTCTCTCATGAACAGATCTCAGCTGAACACCAAAAATCATAACTGCAAACATTCTGCAAAATTCAATCTCACTGCGTCTTGCTGCGTTACACTTCAAGGACCAAAAAAATGGAATTTCAGTTTTTTGCTTAATTGGTACATGAGGTTTCTAAAGTGCTGCCTTAAGCATGCAAAGAGCAGCTTCAAAAATGATCCTGAAGCCCCCACACCAGCCCGACCTCCCCAGCAAGTCAGGGCTGCCAGCATCCTCCCCAGGTGCCACATGCAGTGGTTACACAAACCACACCTGAGCCTCTCAGGGAAACACAAACACCCTCCCAGTGTACTGAGAGTTATAAACACCCAAACAAACAAATGTTATTACATGTCAAGCAGGTACTTTTCATGCCACCACTGCAACCTGAGGCTCTACCACAAAGCCTTGGTGCCCTAGGGTCACGTTTCCTGACAGAAGTCACTTGGGTCACCAAGGATGCAGCTCAGCCCATCCCTGTCTGCACCTCCCAGTGACACAGACTGCAAACACACCCAGGGCTTTGAACTCTCTTTTAACACACAATTTCAGACAATCCTTCTGAGAAAATAATTTTCTCAGCACCTGAGAAAATAACCTGAATTCTGGGTGGCAGCAATGCCACCTCCATCCCCTGAATATTTCATTTAGCACCTCGGACACCAGCAAGCCTCAGCACCCCCTCTGCTGCCAGGCAGACCTGAGACCCCACCAGCAGGGACCTTACCTGGGAAGGGTGAAGGCAGGACTGGAATTTTGATAGGGGAGAAGGTGAGGACGTGGCAGGGCTGAACACCGGGGGCTGCAGGTCCCTGGGGAGGGTCGGGCTCCACTGACACCATGGCCATGGTGGCCAAAGCCAGGGTCTGGTTGCCACCGACGGCTTTAAGGCTGTTCTGGCAACCTCCTGTGGAAGGGTGAGATACA
Organism: Heliangelus exortis; assembly: GCF_036169615.1. NCBI lineage: Eukaryota > Metazoa > Chordata > Aves > Apodiformes > Trochilidae > Heliangelus > Heliangelus exortis. The sequence continues at coordinate 34,288,393 of NC_092428.1, forward strand.
ACAGATGTTATTTTTAATTGCAAACCAGTGGATTTAGGCAGGAGGATGTTCTCTGTGTGCTGAATTGCAACAGAAGTCTGCAACCTCTGCCAGCCAGGCCCCACTGTTTGCATGAGCCCCCCAGAGAGACACCAGATTTTGAATATATAATATATTCCCTAAGGGCTCTCAAAGCCCCTTTGATAATTCTTATTCCAGTCCCAGTCTGTGATCAGAACATTTTTAGCTATTAACACCCCATATATGTGAACACACCACTGTAACCCGGGGGAACAAGAGAGCAGTGAGTCATGTATTAACTGTGCAAAGTTATTAGACTTAAATGAAAAAAACCTCAGTAAAAAAGTTAGGTATTTGAATGCATTGGCTGGCATTTTCTTCAGCTCCCACAGACTCATAATGCAACAAGACCACCCTTATTCTGACTTTCCCTAAATTCCATGTTGCCTGATTTAAAGTCTGAATGGTTTTGTTCCTTGCTCTATTGACCACCCAGTGTCACCATCACCTGCTTCTCCTGTCACATGCATTAAAAAATTACAGCTGTTCTCCCATCCCGTGCATGAAAAATATCTGAGCTTTATGGGTTTTGTGTGCTGGTATCCTTCATCTTAGAAACACACCATGCAGACAACTCCCAGTGGTTTCACATGGGAGCTCAGAGGTTGTCCACCAAATCTCTGCAACCTTTACTTTCAGTCTAATGAGCCTGGGGGAAGGAAGACCTTTAGAGCTCAGCCTTGCCTAAATATGTTAAATAAACAAGAAAACGAGTAGCAAAAATCTTAAGGAGGAAACCTAATTAGACAAACACCAGCTGCTGCTCACTCTGCACTCAGCTATGTATTCAAAATTCAAGCAATCATTAGCTTATTATGTCATTTAGCAAATGCTTTCAGTTCATGCGGAAATCCTTCAGGCAAGAAGAGCCAACTGTAACTCTGGAGAAAAAAAAAAAATAAATTAAAAAGTGACTATTTGATCAGAGTCCTGGCTTCAGGCACCCCCTGGGTTTGCAGCAATTGATTTTCTGTGTCCACCTGGGCACTGGGCCAGTGTGACCACGGGGTGCTGGGGGGATGCAGACCCCTGCTCTGGGTAGGACCACCCAACCCAGCAAGGTGGGGAAGTTGCCCTTCCCCTGGGCAGCTCCAGAGCCCAGACACCCATCCAGGCTCTTCCATCCCACGCTGCCTTCTGACACCTACCAAGAGCTGACCAAGGGCTGGCTGTCTCTCAGCTGGCATTGGGGGAGAGGGGGTCAGGGGTTTTGGTAAGAATCTGGCTTTGGTTGCAGCCAATTAGGGCTCCTGAGGCTGTCTATTCCTCTAATTTTGGAAGCTTTGCTCCCAACTCTTTTTAAAGACTTATTTGTAAAAAAAAAAAAAAAAAAAAAAAATGTACTTCCCATCCCTGGCAGTGTCTCAGGCCAGGTTGGATGGGGCTTGGGGTAAACTGAGCTGGTGGGAAGTGTCCCTGCCCTTGGGACACTGGTCTGGGATTCTGTGAAAATCAGCTCTCTGCACGAGCAAAATGGAAGTCGAGCCTTTTCAGTGAGCATCACAAAAAAACTTTTATTTTTTTTATTTCTGCTGTATTTTTCAATGCCAAGAAGCATTCACTTGAAGCACCTGCACGTGCAGTGATTAAGAGGCACACAAGCACAGAAACATTAAAAGTTCTGATTGTTCAGCTGTGGATAAATGAAAAACAGATTATTCTGCCACCGTCACAGTGAAAATTAAAAAGAAATAATTGGTGTCCAACTAATCCAGCTGTTTATTCCAAGCTTATTGTTGATTCACCTGAGGACTAACACAGACCATTAGGTTAAAGCCTTGCCCTCCCAGAGCCTGCACTGACTTCTAATTCCAGCTATCGAGCAGCTGGGAAAAACCCACAAAACATCTTCTCTAACTCTTATGAAAACTAATCTTGTTGAGAAAAATTACTTTTCTACTGGTTTCCTACAGGGTATGGGAGCAGAAAGGTTGTTTACTTCTCATTTGATTCTTTTATTTTGGAGGAGAGGATGAAATTTCCCCAAAGAGCCCAGGAAAGCAGGAAAATAAAGTCAGCCTGAGCTGCTCGGGTAGCTGCAGCCTTCCACCAGCACAGATGAGTAACACTCCTGAAGCAGGGCTGCCTTATTAAACTTTCATCAATCCCCTCATTAAAGTTTCATCAGTCAGTTGAAAGAGAAGTTTTGGTGATTTCCCCACCCTTTGATGAAGTTCTCTCTCCCTCTCTCCTGCTAAATAATTCCACGAAGAAAGGACTACCCCTATAATTGTTAATACTTGATTTAAAAGCTGTTTTCTGGTGCCAGGGAGTCAACAGGACTGGTGCTCTCCAGCAGAACCAGGTGCCATTCCACTTGGGCACTTTCTGTCGGGTAAATGTACCTCTGAAAAACCAGCATGCAATCTAACACTAAAAATAAGTTTCCTTTCCAGAGTAAATCAAAGCCTGTATTTTTCAGCAGCTGTTCCAGTGGGCTCTGGGGTGCCCTCCTGCTGAAAGCCCTGGCTCCAGCCAGCATTCCAAATCAGGACAAACCCCTTCTCAGGGCATCCTTTAAACGATGGCCTCCAGCTCTGAAGATGGAGACACAGCTGCTTCTTGGTGACTCCTCTCCAGGCAAATCTTACACCACCCAGACTGGTGTGGACAGTGATCTCTGACCCCCCCCCAAGCTGGGTGAGCCCACCCTGTGCCTGCCCCATGCTTTGGGGGCTGCCACACAGCTCGGGGGGGTGTCCCTCCAGAATTTGAGGGATCTCTGGAATTTCACTTCTGTACCTGCCCCCAGGCAATGCCCCTCACCATCCAGTGACCCCTCCCATGCAATGACCCCCCCCTCATTCAGCTGCCCATGTCCCCCAGGCAATGCCCCCCCCTCATGAAATTGTCCCCCCTGCCCCATGCAATGCCCACCCCCATGCAGTTACCCCCTCCTGCCATTGCCCCCTGTGCCATACACACCCCCAGGCAATCCTCCCCCCTGTCCAATTGCCCCCTCCCTCCTACCCATGCAATTGCCCCCGTCCCATGTCCAGTTTGTCTTAATTTGGGTAGATAACCCAAAAAGCACAAACTCAATAAGCAAAGCAAACCCTTCATAAAGGCTGTGACTAACCCCAAGTGTTCCCAGAGCCTCCGTGGAGTGTTTGTCCCTGCAGTGCCTGAATGCTCCACAGATCAGGAGAGGTTGCAGAGCATTTCAGGAAGATTTGGGCTCCTGCAGTGCTATTCCTGCTCTACAAAAGGGGAGCCCTACCATGTGCACTTTAAATAAAATTTAAAAAATCAATTTTCAAGGCCCCCTTATGTGTACACCCATGCTTCAGATATAAAGCTTGTGTTTAGGAAATACAGACGGGAGACCTCTCCCATGGAGACCCTGTGTCATCTCTTTCAAACCTCTTAAAACCCACCAGAGAATGGAACCCCAATTTAGCAGGAAGCAGCCACGTTTCTTCATGGGTTTGTAATGCCTGCAAATAAACTGAAATCACCTAGAAAAATGTGTCTGTGTATGGATATAAATTCTGATGACACTTGCTCTAAAAAATATTGGTGTGAAGGCGAGTGGGATTAAAGGAAAAAGCATATTAATAGGAAGGATCAAAAATTTTGATCTGTACACAGGATCAGTAAAGCTGAAGTAATGTGGTGAAAGAATAAACGGGTGCTTTTCATTCTGGTATTTCTGATTTCACCACCAATGGATGAAAGAGCAGAAAGATTGCTTTTGAGCAAAGAGACACTGTGGAAGAACAGAGGCAGCAACAAATCTTTGCCTGAGCAGAAAATATCTGCTACTGGGGGAAAAAATAGAAAAAGAAAAAATGTAACCTATCTGGTTTAGAAGACTGGTTTCCTTCAAGGACAACAACACTGGGAGGTCTTCATCCCAGGCTGGGGATGCTTCCCTGGCTCCCCTCACCCCCCAGCCACTGCTGGAGCTGCAGCCATGGGCTCTGCTGGGGGGGCTCTCATGGAGCAGTTCTGGAGAACTTAGAATCGTATTGGTTGGAAAAGACTTTTAAGATCACCAAATCCAACCATTACCAACACGCCTTCAAACATTCAAACTAGCACCAATAACAGTAAAATGATGGCACATCAGTACCAGAGGGGCACAGCTGTCACCCAACAGGTGCCACAGAGGGGTCCTGCTGGTGCTCCCCCACCCCATGGTCAGGGATGTGCAGACCACACATCTGCCTCGGGACCAAACTCCATCTTCAGGAGACAAAAATGTTAATCCTTTCTCTGCTAAATTATCTCAGTGCATCCTTCCCCAGGAAAAGGCAGTGCCCAGCAGACAGAAGACATGCTGTGGTTCCTGGGAAAGCAAAACATCCCCAGTGGCTGTGGATTCACCAAATGGTGAAGCACAGACACATAAATCCCTGGAGTCCGTGTCAGAAGCATAGCTGCTGCCTTTCCTAGCAGAAAACAACACATCCCAGGAGCTGGAGCTCACAGCTGTAAAACCTGTGCATTACCAACCTGCAGCACCTCGTGCCTTTATCTTTTTAGCACTGCTGATAGATTGAGAAAACAATTCTATCATTACTGGTGACATTATATCATTACTGCTAACCATGGCAGGGCAGCCTGCCACACAGCCACAGGCAGAGCAGATCCAGCCCCAGAGCCTGCGGAATCCTTACCAACTTACCAGGTTAAAGCACTTAACAAAGCAATTTGCCCTCTGTATTTTTTATTACTCTTCATATTAACTCTAAGGATTATACAGGAAATACTTCAGTAGTACAACCACAACCCTACCAACCACAACACATCCCAGAAGCAGCTCCTGAGGATGTTATTGACTGACATCAATTGCAAATCTGATTTACAGAGGGATGGGGAGATTTGAAGAGATGGTCAGGGGTCTCCGTGCTCCTCCCTGTACCTGAATTTTAGTAAGCCCCTTCTGTGAAGCAAATGCTGTTTCAGATTGCTCCTGTAAGCACCAAAACAGTGAGATTCAGCTGTACTGCAATGGATTTAGGAAATAGAGATTTCCTAAGAGCAAAGCTTGGCTTTCCTGTTAGCAGCTGTGACATACCTGAGTTATGCAGATTAATTGAATTTATTTGACAAATTTTTGTGCATAACTGAGTCTTAACAAGATGACTGACTGATCAGCTGCTCTTCTCTGGTTCTTCACACCAAATTCTTAAAATTAGCAGCCAACAGGAGAATTATACATGAACTGTGTTAGCAGTTTCTTGTTTGAAAATAAACCAAGTATTCTGCAGGAGGCTGCCCCTTTCAGCCAGGCAGTCAAAAGCCAGCTATGGAATAATCTGTTACAGTCTTCTGTAACTACACATGTTCTTTTCTTTCAGAGTAATTTAGAGGATGAAATGCACTTTGCCATCAAGGTTCAGATGCATCAAGAGATTTTCAGCTGAGTGGAATGAAACCCTTACTTTATAAAATAGCTTATGCAGCTCTGGAGTATGAATTTAAAACAAAAAAAAAAAAAAAAAGCCACACAACAAAAATACGAAATAATTTATGTGCTACTGACCTGGTATCAGCTGGGGTGCCAAAACCAGAGTGGGAAGAGGCCTGGAGGCAGCAGCTGGCCTGGCTATAGCTGTGGAGACTTGATTGGTCAGTAACAGAGGTTTCTCATTTCCCTGAAAGAGCCTCGATTCCTCAGGATGTATCCATGCTGAATCCAGAGCAAATGCATTATTCAAGTATATCTGTCCAACATAAACAAGGAATGTTAGGGCTTGAGATGCAAAAACTCAAGAATAAAAGAGAATAAAGCATCTTTAACTTGATGTCACAATACAGGTAGTATCTCTATTCAGGGACAAATTTGCAAGAATAGATGGATTTCTGCCTCACAAATATTGCAGGCTGAGTTGAGCCGAGCAGCTGTGTGAAAATGAACTGGCTTTTAACACAACTGCAGTATCACCACCAGAAAACCTGCAGGCAGTGGTGTTCTGGAACAAGTCCCTCTGCAACTGGGAGGCTTCAGCCAGCTGCTCCAGAGCCAGAGGGGTGAGGAGGGACTGGGAGGGTCACAGACCCTTGTCTTAACCATTCAGGTCTGGAAATGTACAGATGTTGGTAACTGTGGGCAGGATGAGGACACCCTGGTGGTATCCCTGCATCCCTTTTGGGGAAAGACAGTGGAAGTACCAAGAGCAAAGGGAAAATGGAAAAACTCTGAGAATCCTGTCCTAGAGTAAAACCAGCCCCTTCCACTCGATGTAACAAGGACAGGTATTAAAGAGATTCTGTCCTTTTTACAGCTCCAGCCAAGTGCAGATGCATCACTGCTGAGGCAGCCTCAATTAACCATCCCTTACCTCTTCCTGCTCCCCGGGGCTTTGCCTGGCAAACCACTGACCTTTCACAGAACCCACAGCAGTTTTCAGCTCACAGCCTTTATATACTTCAGCCTTACAAATACTTCAGCAAACCAGGAGCAGACTTACTTTGCAGCTGGGCAGCCTCTTATCGATCCAGCTCTTCCCGGCGTGAGGGGGAACTGTGGATCCGTACACGGGCGGGAAAACAGGAACAAATTCCACACTTGAAGAAGGTGAAAATCCTATAACTGGAGTATGACCTCCAAATATCCACTTAGAAGAAAATAAAACAAACAAACAAGCAAACAAAAAAGTTAAAAGACAGATTTTACTCTCGATTTCCCAATTACATAAAGGATGACTACAGAAAATTTCAAGCATGTCTCTTCAGTCCAACAGATATTTGTGTTTCTCCAGGAATTACATGGTGAGTGACATGTCACTGGCAATATAAATGGCTTTAAAAGCCATAAATCGGGAGCCTAGCAGTAAAACGAGTCCTTGGCTAATGGTTGCTAGTCCCTGGGGAAGCTCAGTTTTTCTCCGCTCAATCAGAATCTCACACACGAATCACAAACATCACTAGAAAGTGGATTAGAAATCTATCTCCAGGCAAACAAGAACCAAAGGAAATATCAGGAGCGTACTTTCCCCTTAATTTAAATTCCTTTGGCAAAGGGGTCGCCACAATAAAACCATCTCCGCAGTTTATTTAAGTGCTCTGACACCTGGGAATAATCGATGCTCCTGTTTCATCAGAGCCAGCGCTACCTATTCTCTGCCTCCCCCTCGCTCTGCTCCCAGACCACAAGAGACGCTCGTGCTCGAAAAGGCTGGAAATCCTCACGCGAAACCCAGCGGATTCTACAGTGCTCAAACCTCTGCTTCATTTTTACCTCCGTCTTGTGGAAAAAAAAAAAAAAAAAAAAAAAAAAAAAAAAAAAAAAAGAAAAGAAAAGAAAAGAAAAGAAAAGAAAAAACCAAACATCAAGATGAGGAGTGCGCTGCCGCTGCTGGAGCAGGACACACGCTCCAGCCCGAACGCTTGGCTCTTTCCAGCAGCAATAAATAATTGAAATATCTACCAGGGAAAGAAGCACCGGCCAGGCAGATTGGTTCATCTGACATGACTCAAAACTTTAGTCTTTCTCGTTATTAAAAAAAAACCCAAACACAACCCAACCCCTCCGACGCTCTCGATTACCGCTGCCGGAGCATCCCTCCCGTTCCAGTCTCCGCTTGCAGAAAACGCATCCCGGCCCTCGCTGGGGAGCACCGGGGGAGCCTCTCCCAGCCTCCTCTCCCCGGGGAAGGCACCTCCGCAGCCCCGCACCACTCCCACCCTGCCTGCAGCCCCGCACCGCAGCGGGGCCGAGCACCGGGGCTGCGGGCAGAGCCCCCCGGGGCAGGGACCCTGGAGCAGACCCCCGGGATAGACCCCCGCAGCTGAGACCCTGAGGTAGAGCCCCCGGGGTGGGTCCCACCGCCTCCCTGTCCCCCGGGCATCCCGGTGCTTCATCCCCGGGGCCGGGCGGAGGGCTCCGGAGGGCGGCGATAGGGAAGTTGCCTCCTGCCCACAACCCCGCCAGCCCCCGCATGGTTCCGAGCCGCCCGTACCTGCCCGTGGAGCAGCTCGGCGGCGGGCAGCAGCGGCAGGAGCGGTTCGGGGGGGAGGCGCCAGCCCGGTCCGGTCCGCAGCACCGGGGCGGGGGGCGGCAGCAGCAGCGGGGGCGGCGGCGGGGGAGCCCCGGAGGCACCGACCCTGAGGATCCCAGGCAGCACCCAAGCCCAGGGGGGTTCGGCGGCGGGGGGGCTCGGCCAGAGCAGGGGAGGCGGCGGCGGCTTGGCTGCGGGAGCCGGCAGCATCCTACATGGCACAGGGAGCGGGCAGCCCCGGCCGCCCCCCGCCCCGCTCCGCCGCCGACTGAAACTCGGCTGGGCGGCGGGAAGGAGCCGAGAAGCTCCGCCTGTGCCAGGGGGGGGGAGCGAGGGGAGGGATGGAGAGAGGGGGCGTGGGGCGGGGGCCGCGCTGGGGCCGCCCCCGAGGCGGGGGGGGGGGATGCTGGTACCCCGCCTGAGCACCCCCCGGGTCACCCCCGCTTCGCCGGAGCAGCGCGGGCTTTGCTGTGGTCCCCAAGGCGGGGAAAAGGAAAGGAAAAGATTCTTAGTATCAGATGCCCAGCGTGGCTCTCACCGGCACCTGGCGGCTCCGGTCTGAGGGGAGCTGCCCGTTCGACCCCCGGGGAACTGAGGCTCCGACCCGCCTGGGGGGTGGTGGAGGGATGGTCCAGGGATGTGTGAGATGCGTCTTCCAGCCTCCCCACCTTCCTTCTCCTGGCTGTGTGGCACAGAACAGGGAGAGCTGCTCCAGGGGAATCAGCCCATAACCCACGGACACCTCTCACACATGGGGCCCTTCTCCTCTCCAATAAAAATAAGATCCTCTCTTCAACAGAAATAAAATGAAACGTGAATTTCATAAAATCCCAGCCTGGTTTGTGTTGGAAGGCACCATAAAGCTCATCCATAGCCAGGGACGCCTCCCACAGCCCAGGATGCTCCAAGCCCCATCCTGCCTTGCATTCAACACTGCCAGGGATGGGGCAGCCACAGCTGCTGAGCTGAACAAGCCCTTCCATGTCCCGACAGCATCACAGCCCCCAGCCTCTCCTGCAAAAAAAAATTAAAGGAATGAATAACAGTAAAATGGGCTGAGCCTGAGTTCACAGAACATACGAGTGCTTCAGATTTATGGTTTAAAATCATTGCTTGCATTTCCCTGCCAAACCAGCTCTCCAGCACAGCAGCACGGAACAAGCTGCACAGTGAGGAGAGGCAAATATCTCTGTCCTGGCCGCAGGTTTGTAAATCAGCACAGCCCCAAGGCCCTCAGACCAGGAAACTTATTCCATCAGGACAACACAGCTGCACACAGGCAAACCTGGGGCTTCCGAAACTGCACACAAACGAGGCAAAAGTATCAAATTATTTCTCAGCCTCTCTAATACTATTTGATGTGCAGAGGAATTGGCTTTCCCCTGGCAGTGAAAAGCCTTAGCAAAGGTAATTCCCAAGCAGTTTTTACATCAAATTATGATGAGCTGTGGATAAACACAAGAAATACTTTGCTTACTCTCTTCCTTGGAGAGATATTGGGAAATACAGATTTGAGTGGTCTGCAAAGTGACAGAAATCAGATAAAGAGAAGATCACTTCTAAATGTTTTAGTGCTTAGCTATTTATGAAACTCAAAAAGCACTTCCTGGTAATTGTAAGTGAAAAAGAAATTCAAAGACAACAAAGAGGGAAAAAAAAATGTTCCTTATGAAATGCAGTGATAGAAGTCTATTTTAAATTCAGTAGTTCATTGATAAAATACTGAGAACAGCAGCAGCATTCTACTAGTGGCCTAAGAGTTATTTCGGGGAGGGACAGGCTGAAAAAGAATTTGAAGTCTGTCAACTTTTTTAGCATCTGGACAATGCTCTCAGTCTACGTAAAATACAAAGGCTTTGAACAGACAAGGGCTGCCTCACCTCCCTGACCCTGATGGGATGGATGCCCACTGCTGGGCTCTGCTCTTCCCAGCCAGCCAAGGGGACACCAACCATGCCCTTGAACTTGAAAGTGTTTTGGGGAAGAAAACTTCTGAGGACATTATTAACCACTTTTCTTCATGCTGAGGTTGTCCTGTGAGCCACTATCAGGCAATGACCAAACCACCCTGCAGCCTGGGGGATGTCTCTGTTGTAGCACAGGAGCCACCCCTAGGGACAAATTCAGTTTGGTGCCAGGTGAGCACAAGAGCATCCTGCCCCACAGTCCAGAAGGTGCAGTGTAGAGCCCCCTCTAACCCCACAGGTTTGTAGCCCTGGGTATTTGAATGTGCTGACGTTGCCACCCACCAGAATCTCAGCAGAATTACAGGCTTCAGCAAACCCTAATAAATAAATAAATTCCTCTCTGCTCTCCAGTGCTGCCTGAGCCTGGAGTGCAAGGGCAGGAGGTTTGCAGCTCTCTGCACACAGGTTAAGCTGCTCCATCTCTCCCTGCTGAGGAGGGAGAAGCTCCTCTGCCATCTGTGGGCATCTTGTGCTGTGGGAGGAAGGAGGCAGGAGCAGAAGCAGAATTTTCTCTGGAGGTATTAACCCCCTGCAGCAGCCTGGCAGCCAGGAACCCTCCTGAGCAGAGCTGTCAGCCCAAACCACTGACCAAGAGAGGTGATTATTCTCTTGAGTTTTCTCATAGCAGCATGGACTAATAGTTTGTCCCTTGGGTTAATCCTCATCTGCTGCATTAACCATTTGCTGTCAGCAGTGGTAAACAGCAGATATTTCAGTAAATGTACCAAAAAAACCCACTATGCACCCAGCTGTGCAGCCCCACAAAGGGAAATGAGCACGAGTCCAGTTAGCCACCAGCTGGGAGACTGTAACACAGCCTTCCCCTTGCTGGGAAAGGTGGTACCAAGCCAAGCAGGAGTCCCCCTGGGCCTGGAGAGAGGCTCAAACCCCAGAGCCTCAGGCAGGCAGGGTCAGGCCATGCTGAGCAGGAGGGGTGGGTGGAGGAACAGCTCACACAGCTCCTCAGAACCTCCACTGAGCAGAGTGCCCAAGGCAAACACATCAAATGAAAAAATCCTTGAGCAAAATGACCTTTTGTTTCTATTCCTGCCATGTGAAATGTCCGATCTCTGGTGGCGGTTTTTTTTGGGTTTTTTCTAAATTCAGTTGATTTCCAGGAGCCCCATTTCAAGCCCATTAGGGGAAATCAGTGAAATGGGAGCTCAGCAAACAGCAGCTGCTGTGCAATAAAAATCACTGCAGGAAATCATGCCTGAGTCAGAACTTCAGCCTTCCTGGGAGCCCTGTTTGTCTCTGAGGATGATGAGACTAGCCTGGAGGCACCTGTGTCCTCAGGAGTGATGCTGCTGGGGATTTCTGCTGCCATGGACACTTTTCCATTTCCCAGTGAGCCATTCATTCCTTTTTTTCACTGTGTTCCAACTTGTCAGCCTTCGGGTTTCTTGGTGGTCCCACCAGGGGGTGATGGCCAAGATTAACCTGGTGGTGCTTTAGGAACTGTCAGAGAAGGATCTGATTGCACAAAGATGATTAATTGGCAAATTAGGCTGTAAAATTATAATTTATTTTCCATTATATTTCAATCAATTTGCTTTCTGATTTCTCAAAGAATATTCTTAAGGGTTTATTTTTTAATACAGTGATGGTGTTATTGGCACTAAAATTCCCAGCTCTGTTTATTTAGGGAGAACAAATGAGATTGCTGCCCTCCAGCTGCACAGCCAACTGAAAGCAAGAGCATGGAGGAGATAGGCAACATCTCCTGCCAGGACTGCTGGGACATCTAAACCCCTCTGCTGAAATCCCAAATTTATTGTACTTGTGTTGGCTCCAGAAGTCAAACAGGTTTTGTTTAAAAGCAGAGAAACCAATGCCCAGTGCAGGGTGAAGCTCTGAGGGGGGTTGCATACAGGAAGATAAATTCAGGCAGCTAAGAAAAGAAACAGAAAGGAGTTAAAGCCAAAAGACATCTAAAAATGGCATATTTTGTATGTTCACACAAGGGATCCAGTTGCTGGAAAGGTTTCTCTTTTGAGCTGCAGAGCCCAGAGCACAGCCAGGTGAGGCAGGGCTTGATTTTCACTGGGCAGGTGGGAAACATCTGCTCTGGTCTAATTCAGCCCCTTTGGAAGGCATTCCCAGTTCCCCAGGGAAAGGAGGATAAAACACCCCTGGGTAAAGATGCCTCCCCCTGGCCACACTTTGTACCACAGCACTGGGAGGTCCAGTTCTCACATCACGAGGGAGGGATCCTTTCCTGATCACAATCTTCAGCCAGCACTGAAAGTCTGGGGATCTGGGCCTCTGCATCACCACATCACCACATCACCACTGCATTTGGAGGACCTCAAGTAGCTAGGAAGAAATTCTGAGCATTCCAGTGAAGTCAGATCAGTGAACTAATTTATTCAGAAATTAACCGTTTCGTGAATTTCAGCAAATTGTGTAGGTGCTAAGCTCAGACCATCTAGCTAGGCAAAAAGCTGTGGACTCCAAAACAACAAACAACAGATGGTGCCACCTCACATCTCCCTCTGAGTCTAAAGAGAGACATGACAGCCAGGCAGAATGACTCCTGGTGGGAAGGCTGACAGTGGGATTGCAGCACCCAGACTGACATTCCAGCAGCAGGCAGGGTACCAGGGAGAGGTGAGGGGCAGGGATCACAGCTGCACACTCATTGGGGCAGCCACAAGGTCCAGATATAGACCCAAGGCCCTTCCTGAAACCTGCTTTGTTCAGCCCCAGTGCTGAACCCCAGAAATCCCAGGAGGATTTGAAATGTGGGGAACACCCAGGTCACCAGAAAGTGTGGCCAGCTTGGCAGGGGCTGGGGACAGTCACCCATCACCTTGGCTCTTGCAGAAAACCTCCAGAAGTGCCTGTGGGACACCATTTTTCTGCCTTGGAGCATCCATTTCCAGCATGCCCAGAGACTGCTGCTCCTCCAGGGATGCTCACATCCCTCACCAGACAAGAAGGAGACTTCTGGGGGAGGACGTGGTGCCCACAGCAACCTCCTGAGTGTGCTGGGAAGGGGCTGCACCCACCCACCCACCCCCCACATCACTGCCCTGCACCATGTGCACCAAATCCCTTGGTGAAGAGACAGCCCTGTTCCATGCCAAGGACAGAGTTTTCCTGAAGCCCCCAGTTACCCTCAGCCCACACACTGTGCCCAGTGCTGGGAGGCAGATGCTTGGGCTCAGTTCTGGTGTTTCCAACACACCATGGAGAGGGAAGGTGAGCAATGGGCATTGCTGTTCCCCTCAGAAGGTGGAAAACCTCTGCATTACAAAACATTCTAAGGGACAAACATGTCTTTAGCTTCCTAATCGGAGGGTTTACCTCCCCATGTTAGTGTAAATCTGTCAAGCTCACTGCTTAGAACTCAGCTCTATCAGCTGAGCTATTTCATTTCTAGGAGCTTTATCCTCTTTGTAGTAACTTTCATGCACTTTCACTGCCTAATTATTGCCCTTCCCAAATTATTGCTCTTAAATATCCTCCCTGTTATTACGGACTCAGAGGTGGAGGCAGAACACCAGATCTCATACTTCATCTCCAAAACCATTTTGGGAACCAAATGTGGAAACATCAGTGTCAAGCTACCAAAAATAATTACCACATTACCAAGAACTAATGATTCCATCTGGAAGCCCTCAGCTCTAATTTCTCCAGCATTTAACCCCCCAGTATCACCCTCCAGTCCCTCAGCTGTTCTGCTCCCAGGAGCAGAGCTCAGTGTTTGCAGGACAGAGCTCTCCAGGGCTCTCCTCACTGCACCCACTTTTGCTCCATGACTCAGTTTCCATTCCAGGGATGATTTTACTTTTCAGCTGGCTGATAGCTGAGGTCTCTTACCCCAGACCCTGTTCCATGCAGGGCTGGATGCTGCCCCTCACCTCTCCCACTCCATGAGCTTCCCCAGCTCACCAAGGTGCAGCCCAACCCGAGTCCCCAGGGACCAAGCTGAGCACTGGGGCAGACTGGTACTGGGACAGACTGGTACTGGCACTGGGACAGACTGGCACTGGCAGCAGAGCAGCAGCAGCCTTAGGACTCACCTGCAGCTTCTGCAGTTTCAGGAGAGAACTATTGATCTCCCTGTTTCACACAGGCTGTGAATAACACTGACAGAGCTGGGGCTCTCAGCTTTTAAAATTAGTGCAGGAAGCATGATAAAAGGCTATTTTCTTGTTTTCTAAGAAGAGAATTCTTGCTCAGAAGGAGCTTATTCCCATCACTCAAGATGAGGATGTAGCAGATCACACCAAGTCCCAATCATTAACCCAACTCTACCAAGTCCAGTGCTAACCCATGTCCCTCAGCCCCACCCAGGGATGGGGATTCAGACACCTCCCTGGGCAGCCTGTTCCAGGGCTCAATAAACCCTTCCCAGGGTTATATCCAGTCTAAGGTCTCCCCAAGTCCCATCATCACTCTCTTTCTCTGGGACCCTGCAAGGCAACCTCCTCCTTCCCAGCCTCAGGGGTTTGTCCAGGCTGCTGCTGTGTCATTTTAGCTTTGGTTTTCAGGTCTGTTTTTCCTCTTCTGAGATGGCTGGGCTGATTCTACTGATGTCAAACTCTCAAAATACATTTCTGAGCTAGTTTGTTGTTGCTATTTTTCAGCTAGCCTTTGGAGCTCATCTTTTCTCTTTTTTTTTTTTTCCTGACACTTTGGCAATAAACCCCCTCCAAACAAAAACAAGAAACAAAACAAAACAAAACCAAAACAAAAACCCTCCAAACTGCTTTCAAACTGCTATTTTCTCTGCCCACAGCAGACAGGACCCTGTCCTCTCCTCTCTGGAGATCTCTGTGCATTCCTGCCTTTGGGTTGAGCACCCCCAGCATCATAACTTACATGTTGTCAGCTGAAGAGGACACCCCCCAGTGCCACGGGGGAATTCCAGAGGACAGAAGCCAGGCTCATTTTCTCTCTTGCCTTCTTCCCTTTGTTACAGGCAGAGCATCCCCCTGGTCCTCACTTCTTGCCATGCTGGGGGGCTCCCCAAAGGAGGGCTCCCTGGGGCTGTTGTGAGGTGACATTCCCCACCAACACTGCTTCACCTCGTGTCATTCGTGTCACAGACCCACCTGTGTTCTGTCTGCTGCTTGGAGAAATCCTTGTGTTGAATAATAATTAATAATAATAATAATAATAATAATAATAATAATAATAATAATAATAGTAATAATAATCTGCCTCCTGCCAGAACTTCTGCTCCCCAACCAGCCCATGGAGCAGCTCATCTCCTAATGAGTTTTCCTACAGGCTGTGAGCTGACATCAAGAACCTTCTTCACTTGGCTTCTTTTGCAGGAAGATTCATTGCAGATGCCAAAGTCAGCTGTCGGGTGCAGGAAGGAGAAAAACTGTTCCCCAGATGTAGCCTTGTGAGATGAACAAAACATGAGAGTGCTGCCCAGAAACATCCTCCTGCCCAGCTCCAGCCCCAGCTCCTGGGCTGGAAGCTCACAACATCACCTTTCAACACAGCTTCTGCTCAGGGTGCCTGAAACTCAGTAACCACCTGCTTGGTTTCACCCACTCTCCCCTCATTTTTCCTTATCTGTCTTCATACATTCAGGAAAAAAAGGACCCATCACAGAGCTCTAAAAACGACACCAGAGGGTCTCATCCCAAGAACATCCATCACCACCAATGTTGCACCAGTGATGCTTACAAGGGGATGTTGTGTTTTCCTTTACTAACAAAATTAGACAAAATATTTGCCTGTTTCATCTTTCACAAAATCATTTATATTTCCCCCCTCTGGCTGATACTTCTTTAAAAAAGCAAACAAATAACAAAGTTAGAACAACCCCAGAGGTTGCTCTAACATCCTGTACTTTCTGCCCTGTCACAGAAGTCTGGGACTTTGCTCCTGCAGGCTCACACCTGTTGTGCCAGGTATGCTCTGCATGTTAGAAATATTTACATTAAAAAAAGTGTTGGCCCAAAGTATTTCTGGCCACTCATTATCTCTGATAACTGCTGCTTTCAGGTGGGTTCATTCTGTCCAAGTAAGACTGATCACTGTGGTTTCATCCATCCACAATGACTCTTTCCTAACTTTATTTCTGTAAGATTATCTCTTAGAAAACATTTGATTAGGTTTTACAGAAATAAATATTAAAAAGTCATTGAGACGAAATCTCAAATTATCACTTACTTCTCCTGTAGGAAAAGGAAGGGTTATTTTTAACACACAAATAGGTGAGATCTTAAATTCTCATAAGATGCAGAGGGAAGAATTTCTAAGCAGCTTTAAAAACTCAGTGCAGGTTTTTGAAAGGAATAAGCATCAAGTCAGCATGAGAAGGAATCACAGCTACTGCTCAGTAAAGACTCATGATCAACACTGGAAAGCAGTTTAGTTCTCCCAGCACCTTGAGGACTGCAAATTTAAGACAAAAACCTGGCATTAAATATGAGAGCAGAAGCAGCAGCCCATGTCTGGCCCATCACAGGCTCGTGGTGCCCAGCTCTCTGCCCACAGCCCCTGGGATCCTCTTCTTGTGAGAAAATTCCCCTGCTCTGATGAATCTCAAACCAGTCTGAGCCACTGCTGGCTGGGCTGTTCTACTGGGAAATACCCCCCAGAAAACCAAAACAAAAAAACAAACAAAAAAATATGAGCAAACAAAAAAATAACCCCAAAACCAAAAACCAACCAACCCTAATTTTTTTTTTAGGATATTTCTGAGTTGACAAAAATTGAAGGAAAAAGAAGTACTTGCTCATCGCAGTCTTTTCTGACTTTGTTCAGGGTTTGCTCAGTTTTGGGGTTTTTTTGGGGGTTTGTTGTAGTTTTGTTGGGGTTTTTTTAAGTCCTGCCTGACTTCTTCATGTTTTTTTTCAGAGAAAACTCTGTGTACAAACTATAGATATCTGGGCCTGTCAGACCATGCTGGGGTAGGGGTGGACATGGTGGAAGGAGCTGAACTGGATGCCCAGTTACTTCCTAAAGAAGGGAAAAAAAACCTAAAGCAAACCACAAACCAAAAACCCCCATACCAAATAACAATATGAACAGGATCATGCAGAAATGGGAAAGAAAACACCCGACACCAAACAGCAAGAGAAAAATCCCCACGCATCCAGTGGCAGGGAGCTGTGCCATTCCACACAGCTCTGTTTAAAAATATTAATGTATTATCAAACCCTCCAGTTTGTTCCATTTCTGTAGCAAGAACTGCCAGAAGCACAGAACATTTCATGCTTTCATCTTCCAGAAATAATTTGACAGCACTTGAAGATTTGATCACTCTGATTACATTATTATTATTTGTTGAATACCAATACTAGCAGGCTTGGGAAAAAAATATAAAATCATTCTCTTCTCACTCTTTGCTTTGCAGCAGCAAGATGTGCTGTGCCAGACCATGGTGGGGGACACGTGGTGTTTCTTGTGACTTTCCAAAGCAGATGTTGGCAAGTTGATGGGATGGAGGCAAGGAGGAGAATTTCCCAGGAGCTTCCCAGTGCTCTGCCACCAGCATGGGGCTGGGGCCCATCCACGGAGCACCCCACAGCACCCCCCAAAACTTACTCATTCCTAAGTAGTCACCCCAAGAGCCACAGCTCTGCCAGATGTGTGCATGTGCATGGGGTGGGAGCATCCCTCCCCAAGGAAAAGCTCCAAGTTAATTTGGCATTTTAATGTCTGTCTCTTTGGGGCAGCCCCACACTCCAGCCAAGAGTTTGCTCCTGCAATGAGTCAGAGGAGCAAGGCCCAGGATCAGTCTCATTATTTCCCTTCCTTGTAGCATTAATTCTCCTCCTTAATCCAAACACAGCTTTCTGCAGTTATTAAAGTAGTTTTAATCCAATAAAACATAAGCAGCATGGATCAAAGAATATCCCAGAGGCACAATACGCAGAGAACTGCTCATGTAAAGTTCAGCAACATAAAACACAAAGCCTATTTACTGCATACACAGGCAACCCAAAGGTAGGAGAGAGCTGCAAGAAGTGTCTGCTGCTTTATTCCCTGAGCCCTAACGCTGCCTATCCAATTAAAGTGTGTTTGACTAATCACCAGTTAACATATTTCAATTAATTTAATTAACATGTAATAATGTTACATCGTGCAAAGATAATACTGTAAGTTGTTTTCAGGTTAAATTCTAAATTACTGTAGAACATGCCCGTTCCCAAACGGAATAAAAATGCAAATGGCTTTTCTCCCTCTGCTCCCTGGCACCCCCTGGGAACAGGCACAGACATCAGTTCTGGAACTTAAAATCCATTGACTGATGGGGGTTCCATGGCATCCACGGGTGCCAGTTAGCCCAAGACCATTTATGTGCTTCTTGGGTTACAAAGAGCAGATGCCAGTGACCAGAACCAGACTCAAGAACTCTCCCAGCACCCAGGTTTGGTGCTGGTCAGACGGTCCCTCCCTGGCTCACAGCACCAGGACACTCAGCCCCAGTTCAAGCCTTGGGGTTGTTCATTGGTTCAGACCCAAAGAGGGTTTCTCTGGAGCCCATCAGCTATCCCCAGCCTCCCCAGATCCTGAAGCAAACTGGGAGCCCCTTCCCACATCCCAGCAAGGTGTCCCCAGCAGCAAAGCAGCAGAGCAGGGGCACTGCCCACAGCCCCTGGCTTGTTCCTCACCAGCCTCTTTGAAATTCTGCTTTGGTCTACTAGAAAGCGTGGAGAAAAAATAAAAAAATAAATAAAATAAAAAGAAATAAAGATCACTTCTGAAGCAGCAATCTTGATAAAAGGGTAAGTAATAGCCCGTGGTGCTTTGAAAGATGTTTGCTTGTCGACATCGTTTTCTGCCTGAGCCTGAGGATAAGAAATTGGCCACAGCACAACTCAGGAAAACCAAGTCACAAAACACAGGGGTGGGAGAGGAGGGCAGAGGGACAGAGCCAAGGGGGGGCAGCAGGAGGAGGTTGGGATAATGTTCTCTGTAACTCCCCCAGAGTTTTCCCTGTGTGCATTACTCTGTAGGGTGGTGCTGAGCCCAGAGGTTGGTTCTGAGCCTGGCTGTCCCCAGGGAGCTGCACTCCCTCCCCCCAAAATGCCTCTGACCCCACTGCACAGACATCAGCACCCATGGGTTTTGCTGGGAGAGCCTCAGCCACACTGAAAACACCTCCAGGTACCTCTGAAAATGGTGACACACAACCTCCTATCATCTCTGCAAATCAACCTTGACCAGATCCCATGCTTTCTAAATTTATAAAAGTTAATTTTAAAGAGAAATTCCAACTGTGCCAAATGCAATCTGCTTCCCTTTGAGTCTCCCTTCTGGCCTGTGTATGGTAACATTTCTGCTAAAGGTGCCTGATCAGAGGTTACATTCCACCAGCTAGAAAGAAATCCCCATAAAGCACATGTCAGAACTTCTCTCAGGATTCCAGTTAATGAAAGGACAAATGAAATACCAGCATCATTTCCAACCCTTAGAAGGTTCCTTTCTGAAGGGTGCTTTTAAGTGCTAATTAATCAAATCAGTGATATTTTTCTGGGGTCAGTGATTCATTACTGCTGTACTAGCTGAAACCAAAGAAGTCTGAAAAATGAAATTAAATAGATCATATTTCTTCCATAGATGGTCAAGCTGCATTTGCAGGAAGGATAGACATTCTTTTGAGTCAGATACATTCTGAATCACATTTTTTTAGTCTCTCTCTCTCTTTTGGTAGCAGTACAACAGCAGTGAGATGAGATTACCTGAGAATTTTCCATCAGCCCTTGCCCAGTGCAGATGAGCATCATTCTTCCCTCTCACCACCAACCCAACCAGCACCTGACCGGGCTGAAGGCCATCACATTCCCAGCAAGGTTAATGCATGGATTTATCCATCTTCTTTGTGCAGGACCAAAATCTGGGTTTGACTGCAAGGATGTGGGAGGCTGGAGACAGAAGTCAGCTGCCTGCATGGACAGAAAACAGGGAATGAATGTGACATCACACCAGATACCTCCCCCTGCCTTGGCACCCTCCTGTCAGGGGTTTTAAAATGTGGATCTGGAAAGCAATGCCAAGGAAATCATGTCAACAGGAAGAGCAAAGAAAAAATGTCATGTTAAGAAAAAGCAGAGAGCAGGCTGATGAAAGAACATCTAGGAGAAGGGTAAGAAATGGAAAGAAGGATGAGTGAAATCAAGGGAAGAGAAAGATGGAGAGTGGAAAAGAATTGAGCTCTGCAAGGTGAAGAAAGAGGGAAAAGAATGAAATGAAAAAAGACCAAAGACACTCAGTTAAAACAAAAAGAAGCTTTAAACCATCTTATCCTTTGCTGATCAACTGCACGTGTCTATGCCAAACATCAACCAATTTAATTTATCATCATGTTCCTGAGGAAGCACACTCAGGCATTAACCTAATGCAACTGAACATTTGAAGAATTTGTCTTCATCAACAAAATGAAATATGTGGGCATTTCCCATCCTCACTTGGAGGAAAACATTTGTGTAATCTCAGTGCCAATCTCAATGCCACAGAAACACAATTTAGGGGTTGACATTATGAGTTATTACAGGCTGTTAAATTCCTTTGTGTTTTTTTTAACCAACTTCTGCTTCCAGAATAAAGATTATTTGCTGAAACTTCTGCCCACAGTGGCACAGCCCTGGCCCAAATTAAGTCAGAGAAGAGCCAGCTGTTTTTTGGACAGCAGCAGATGCTGCTCACAGCCTCTGCTTCCCACAGTCTTTGGGCCATTTCAGGTTTGCCAGAGACTGCCCAAGACCACAGGGAAGCACCAGAAACCTGATGGAGATCCTAGGGAAGGATTGTCACCACTTGGTGCTGCTTTCCATCTGTTTGCTCAAAGCTACAGGCAAAACACTCCTTGTGCTTTGGGCTTTTCTCCACTTCAAGTCAGAATTAAGTGCTGGATTTTTCTCCCGACCCTGCAAGGCCCCAAATCAATGTGTTTATTGGCACTATTGCTCCCCTTAGCCTCTTTTTTCCCTCAGAAAGTGGCTGAACACCTCTGGCTCACTCTGCCCCATTTCCCACCCAGGTCCTGCTTTGCACCATCAGCTTCTGGAAGGTCTCAGCCTCAAACATGAGGACACTGGAGCAGGGAGCTTGAGGGTAGGAAAAATGTGTAAATTGTACAGGCATCTTCTGATGCAGACTGTAATTATTACAAGTTTGGGTCTTGTTTTGTTGGGTTTTTTTTTTTTGTTTGTTTGTGCTTGATTTTGGGTTTTTTGCTTAAGTGACAGCTGAGGAATGTAACACAGTTTGTGGATGCAATAGATGGTTTATGTTCTTAAACAACAAACCTTTAAAATCTGTTTAAGAAACCAGACTAGCCAAGTGGAATCAGGAAGGGTTTTTCAGAAGGGAAGACATGAAATATCGTTTTAGTAGAAGAAAATACATAGGCAGGACTAAAAGTCCTCTGAAACCCCCTCTGTGGCAGCAGATTTGGTCAAATTAAAATTAAAAACATATTGTATATATCCTCTCTGCTCTTGTAATGGTGAGTCAAACCTATGGAATTGTTCCTTCTGGTTCTATTTCTCCCAGAGATTGTTTCAATCAGGTTTACATCCAGGCACCTGGCTGGAAGCATTCCCCACAGCCTCCCCTCTGGATACTGTTCATATTTTCCTCCAAAGCTCCACGAGGCTCTGCTACACTGATGGCTGGTAATTAAAAGATTCAGAAAACCTTCAGGACTACACCCACACACAGGAGAACCACATGGCAACCTGCTGCTGCTGAGCCCCTGATAATAGCCTAATTAATTTTCTATAAAAGAACAAAGTTGAATAACCATCTCTCCAAACCACCTCCAGATTTGCTCCTTCCCAAGCTCCCCAGCCACCTGCACACGGCTGCTTGCAGGGAGGGCAACGGCCAGAGCCTCACTGAAAGTTGGTTTGGGACAGAGTTTATTCAAGCTGCAACCTCCCATGAAGGGTCTGTCCCACCCACAGGACTTGTTCATCAAATTGTGACCATTTTACCTGCCAGGACAGACTGGTGGGGGTCTTCCCCAGCACCTGAAGCTGAAGAGGCAAGATGAAGGAAATAAGCCCCCATGTCCTGCAGAGAACAGAGCTTCCCATCACCCCAGTGCAAATGGAGCAGACACCGCTGCCTGGGCCCCAGCAGCCCAAATTTTTGCAGCCTATGGGGGAGCCAGAGCATCCCCCTTCTCCCAGCCCTGAGCAGAGCTGGGCTGTAGTACCAGTGAAAGGAAAAGGTCAGGTCCAAAGTGGGGAAAAAGAAGAAGCAAATTGCAATGTTGTACTAATTTCTGAAGACCATTTTGTTTAACTTACAACTGGCTCTATTATCTACTTTGCAACCTCCATAGCAATGGCAGAGAAGGGCCAAGAGCATCAGATGGGAGTGGGAGGGCAGTGTCACTGATGAGCAAGCCTTGCCTGCCTGCACACAGCTTGCTAGGGCTTGTAACTTGCTCCATCCTTGACCCACTGGATGGGAAGGGGTCCCAGAGATCCCCATCTTCCCCCAGGAGCCCCCAGACCCTGCACCATGGGCAGGGGTGTCAGGGACCCCCAGGAGCCCCAGCAGGGGCCCTGCTGGCACAGCACCAAATCCCAGCTCTGCTCTCTCAGGACCAGCACCAGGGATGCAAACAAACCCTGTGCATTCCCCTCACCTCTCCACACCTACACTACATCCCTCAGCACAACCAAGAGTGGGTTTCATCAATCCTGCAGATATCCCCATCATCAGGCATCACAACTTAGGCCTTAAAAGCTTTAAATACCAAGACTCCAGTATTTTAATCTGCAATTTAAAGCACGTTAAAGTAGGCCACTGTTGTTATGACTTTATTGTCTGCTTCAGAATTTTCAGGGTTTAAAGTAGTAATTTGGTTTTTAACTGATAGCTTTCAGAAAGTCAAGCTGAGAGTGGTTTCCAGGGAATAAATCACCTAACTGCTATAAACATTTTCTTTAAAATTGCTTTTTCCACAGTTTACTAGACCTTTTATTTTGAAGGAAGCTGCTTAAGGAATTTTTCATTGCAATTTTAGTGATAAATAATTAAGCTCACATGGTCTGACTACGTTTTGTGATTTCCAAAGTAAAATCTTCATCTGAGAAGGGAAGTTCATAGTCTGAGAACACAGCTCCCATTGGGAAAGCTCTCATTTATTTTATTTTCTCTATATCTGAGCTGGGTTAACCTGAGCAATCTTTTTGTTATTAAAACTCAGGTAACAGAACTGAGTACCCTGAGCTAAGCAGCACGCTCATGCAGAGGTGCACAAATATTCTCACAAGTATTAAAAATAATTTTAAAGCAAAATAGGGAGAATTATCCTTATTTTATAACATGGGGAACAGAGGCAGGCTGAACGACTTGCCCAGGACAATGTAGGTCATTAAAGATCCAAAGTCTGAGCTCAGACATCCTTAGCCCTCATTTTATCAAGCTCCTTCATCATCTCCTCCCTTCTCTTCTTTCCTGGACAGCAGAATTTCAGTCTTTTTATGCTTAACAATGGGCCATAAGCATTGTAATCCAGCATAAATCCACCCAACATTTCAACAGAGAAAATTAAAAGATAAGGAACAGAAGTTATAGATTCTTTGTTCATAAAGGATGGAATGAAAATACGCGACAGAAAACTCTTTGAAACAACATCCAATAATTGGCAATATTTACAAGAGATACATCACTAATGGTTCATTTAACTTTGCAATATCTTAAATTCACTCATTTTGTGAAATTGGAATTATTCATAAGACAGTTTATTATGAGCAGATTAATATTCATTGGACAGTTGGCAGAAGATGTATGCTTGAAGTCTGAATTGTTTTGCAAAAGAAGAAAGCCATCATTTTGTGATTTTTGGACAGAGAACTGATTGCAATCAGTATTACCCTGAAGTTCATTAGACACTGAAATACTCTGTGTAGGAAGGCATCATTTAAGTTAATCACTACCTGGGTGTCAGGCAGAGAACAGCTTGCTGAGATGGATGCTTTATGGGCTGGGACTGCAGATCACAACATCTCAGCGAGAAGCGAGGGGTTGGAAATGTGCTCGTGGGTTCTGGTTTACAGAAACCTTGATACAGACAATTCCTGATGTACCTGAAGGTTGTGCTCTCCCAGCTTGGAGCAGCACAGCTTGGCTCCAGGACCTTGGCTCCAGGACCTGCCAGGCTCTCCCACCTTGCTCCTCACCCAGGGTGGGTGCTGGGGGCAGCAGGATTGATGCTTCCCCCTGTGCCGGGGGGAAAGGCTCCTTCCCAACACCTCCACAAACCCCAGGGTTATTTTTCTCCTGGAAAGCAGCAGGCCAGCAGTTCTTAAAAATGCACCTTAGCATTAGCCCATCACTAGATAATATTGAGTGGCCTATTAGCAGGCATAAATAATGCAGGGTAAGAAAGGGTTCTACCTGTGTGTGGCTCCAGGTGAGCGTGGTCATCCTGGGGAAAATGGAAAAGGAAAAGTTTCCCTGCTGGCCCTGGTGCCAGCCTGGCTTCTGTCCCTGTGTCAACCATCAGGAGGGGGATGGCAGGAGCAGCAGGTATAAAAACATCAAGCACAAAAAGAAAATGCAGAAAGGATCTCACCAGGAGGCAAGAAGAAATAAGGAAAACATGTCTGGGATCAATTAAAAAAGAAGCATTTGTGCTTTTAGAACATGCCTAATTCAGAACACTCCAGGATTCCAGCTGGTGCCTGATGCCTGCCAGTGACCATGCTACCTGGCATTGCAACAGGTCCTTCCACATCTCCAGCCACTTTTCCCCATGTCAGCAGCACCATGATACTGCTTAGGGAGTGCTTGCTTTTATCTGGGTTTGCCCCGTGGTGGACAGATCATTGCCTGCTAAATAAAGCCTTCATTGCACCTGCAAAAGGAGATTTCACCAGGGAATCCTCTGATCCTTGGCCGTTCTCCATCAAGCTCACCTTTAGCTGTCCCCTCAGTGATGCCTTTAATGCAGTGTTTCAGCTGGCTGCAGAAACCACACTGTGTAAAATTACCTGATAACCTGCAATTAATGATGACAGGGACACCCTGTACCATCCTAGAAGGCTTCACTCCAGGAAAATGAAATTTGATTGCAGATTCATTGGGGAGAAGGAAAAAAAAAAAAAAAAAATCAGTGCACTGGCCATAGCTGCCCTCCAGCCAGAAGCCCCTGTGCCTGGCTCTGCTCGGAAGCAGAAGTTGCAGTTTCTAGCAAGGGATGGGTAAAGCCTGGTTCCACTATATAGCTATCTCAGGTGAGCCTGGAAGTTGATATTTCACCTGTGATTGCCTTTTTCCTCCCCAGACTCAAGCCAAGACCCAGACAGCCACTGAGACCCCCATCACATAGCCCAGGACCTCTCCCTGCTGATCAGGGGAAGGTCCATGTGCTACCACAGCAAAGGTTTCATCAAGATCCAGCACACAGATGTGATGAATTCCTCCTCTCTTCCCAGTCTAACTTCTTTACTATATTTTACTTTTTTTAAGTCAGAGCTGGGCACAGCATGGGCAGCATGGGAGAGCCCTGGGCAGCCTCAGCCCCTGTTGCTGCCCAGGAAAGCATCAGACTTCATTTTTGGGTTTGCTTTCCCATCTCCATCACTTGTGACCCACATAGTCTAACCAGCTGTATAAAGTTATTCCACAGGAATCCTTGACACCAGATAGCTTAAAATATGTGTATGCAAAAATCAATGCACATTTGAATTTCCTAATGAGGAAAGAGCTCTCCTAATAAGCCTATTTTTGGTCTAGGTATTTATAACTACCCCATACTAAACTGAAAAGAAGTTTAAGTTTATAAATTCATCCCATATTTATGTAAAATATGTGGCTAGATGATGAGCTCATAATAACATCACACCTAAAAGACTTTCTCTGGCTAAGGAAAAGCAAATCCCCAGTTCCCAAAACTCTCACACTCCCAAACTGAGGAATGGGTATCTGCACCACCTTCAAAAACAGACCCTGGGAGCACAGAGCCCTTCCCAGCAGGGCCAGGTTGTCTGCTGGGGATAAATCCCCCCAGGCACCCCCAGCCATAAGATGGGCAAGGCCATTGTAGAGAGGAACAGCTGAGACAGCCCCACACTGAGCAGACTTTTCCTTGCCAGCCCTGAAGAAGTTCTGATGCCACCCTGACAGCCCTCTGAAAGAGGTGACCTGGGGTCACATCCTTGTTTGAGCCCAGCCAGGCACTGCCACCCCCAGGGACACTCACCAGCACCACAGAGCAGAGCTCCCACCCCTCCTCACCATCATCATCCCCACCCCTCCTCCTCCCCTTTATCCCTCTCTCTGTTTCCTCCCCAGGTGGGGTTGCTCCCAGGTGCAGGCAGTGATGGCAGCAGCCCTCCTGCACTTTCCCTCCTGCTTTACCATGGCTGGGGACAGGGGACAACCTGTCCCACACCCCTTAACATTTGCTTTGTCCCCAAAGCCTTTACAATCTTTGCTGCATGGTGTCAGCCCAGCTGCAAAACCTCTGCCTGGGTCTTCTCCTGCAGAGCCCTCCCTGCTCCTCAGGCAAACCCCCCCTCACCAGCAAACACTCCTGTGTTTCCTCTGCCCACCACACATCCCCTCTGCCTGGGGTGAGGCTGATGGAAAAGGATGGTTTTTTTCCCTAACACATTTAAAGCTGTTTGGGAGAGACACTGTGATTATACACAACTGTAATATTTCCCACTCAAGGGGCAACATCATTTTCTGTGCTCCCTGGCTCTGCTGGAAACATGATGAGAATGCAAGGGGCCGATTTGCTGGGGAACTCCAACAGGAATATGCAGAAACCAGAGAAAGGCAAGGGAAAAAAAAAATCAGTTCTTAGCACCTGGCTGCCACAGCTCTGTGCAGGGTGTGTTGTTACTCTT